>NC_134689.1:41177656-41484085 GCF_050947455.1 Rhinoderma darwinii | reverse complement strand
TAGCGCGATTACATCACTGCATCATGCCATCCGCGCTGGGCCGCTGAACTCAGCAGAAAGTCAGAACGTCCGGCAGTGGTTACTTGAATAGATTTGGGGGGGGGGCGCCTTTCTATAGTTCGCCTCAGGCAGCAAGGGGGCTAGGTTCACCCCTGCGTAACTGTACTGCGGTTTGCGGAAACACCTTCCCGACAGCGCTGCATATATACGTTGGATGTTGGGAGGGGGTTAAATTCTGCACCGTAGGTCAATTTATTAACTTTTACACTGCGATTTTTTCGCAGCGTGGCATAATATTTTCTAAATCTCATCTTTGCTGCTACTGTAATTGCTGCGGAATTTTCGCACAGAATTCCATTGCATTGTGTTTGATCTGCGTAAAAAAATGTTAGCATATTATATGCAGATCAAACACAAAATCATGACATTTCAATTTGCAGGTAAATATTTCCGTTTGAAATTTAACACACTGGTATTCCACCAACCAAATTAATACTTTTCTGGGGATATGATATATCTGAAATATTGTTTATGTGGATGTCATATTGTGCCAATAGTATATAGTTATAACTCAGGGTTCCTATGGCGAGCCGCTCAGCAGGAGGTTGCAAGCAACATGTGGCTCTCTAACCACTGGTTGGGGACCACTGCTGCAGGCAATGACTACAATGAGAGCAGACTACTTACATGAATTTTACTTTTTTGAGGGGATGGGCACATCTGACTTTTATTATGGGGCCCTCTGATTTTTATGTATGACTCTACCTATAGAGCGAAGAAAAAAAAAGCCATCACACTAACGTTGGAGATGTTACCCTGTGCTAATGAACATGCCTAAAATTAAAGAAGAACCATAAAAGGGCAGAAAGAATTTTAAAAGGTTTAATTAAGGTACATTGCAGGTATTATTTGGTGGCATGCATGAAATATATATGAAAGCCTTCAAAGAACAAAAAGAAAGTTGGAACAGAGTGAGTAGGATGGTGACGAGTAATAAGATATGTATGCTGATGACCAAACCCGAGAAGACCAATAGCCTATTTATTGAGAGTATATTTTTAATGGATTTTCTTAGCATGTCAATTAACTCGAAGCCATTAATAGATACTTATGCTACCTTAGGAGATTTAATGAGGCATCAGGGTATGCTAATTTCCTAAAAAAAATTCAATATAACATTCTGAGAGCAGGGGCATAGCTACGGGGGCAGGCGGGGCATGTGCCCCGGGCGCAAATAGTATATAGGACGGGGGGACGCCACTGGGTCACCTGCCGCTATTAACGTAGGCCCTAACCGCCAGATCAGGAGGGATAGTCCCGGTTTCTTACCGCTGTCCCGACGTCCCGAGGTATCTGAAAAATGTTCTGCTATGCTCCCTGTCGCCAGTCACGCCCCCCACCCCACCCTGCCAGCGGGATCACATCACTATGACGCTGGGCGTATCAGTGCTCTGAGTGGAGCGACAGAGCAGGGCGTTGGGCCATACGGCATCCTGCCGGAGCAAAGAAAACAGACAGTGGTGAGTATAAAGTAAAAGCAATTTAGTGCCTGGGAACACTAGTGTCTCTAAAATCATAAAATAAATGACATTATTTTATGATTTTGGAAACACTAGTTAAAGGGCTTTTCCCACAACCACATGTATCCTCCATCCACTGGATATGGGATATATCATACAGTGGTCAGACCCCCAGATCCCCTGAATGAGAATTGCTTTATTAATTTTTATGGTGCTGCTGGAGACAGCGGTCCTCTAAGTTCCATAGAAATGAATGGAGCGCTGGCTACTTCAGGGGAATTTCGGTCCCCAGTTCTCATCGCTGGGAGCCCCAGTGGTAAGACCCCAGCGATCACACTTGTATCCCCTATCCTGTTGATAGGTGATACATGTGTTTGTGGGAAAAAACTTTTAATTTGTAATATATGACGTTTCAGAAGTTCATTGATGTCTCGTTTCCATTGCGGCGCAGGGGAAAAGACAGATGTCTGCTGTAGGTGAGTATAAGTATTTTTATTTTTTATATTATTAACTTTATTTTTTTTGTTTTGCAGGTTCCGCTGGACCTTTTGGACTACGTCGTAGATTCTTTGGACTATGTTGTAGATTCGGTGGACTACTTCGAGGATCCATGTTTTTTTTTTTTTTTAAATAAAATAGTCAAAGAGGGTTGTGGGGGGGAGTTCTTATTTCAATAAAAAAAATATTTTCTTATAAGTCTGTGTTTTTTTTAATACTTTATTAGTAATGGCAGTTGTCTGATTGACAACGTCCAAAACTAAGGTGGGGCTTAGTGATAGCCAGTAAAAAGGTTTGCACTAACCAACCATTATCACCCCGGTACCCAGGGGTGCCGGGAAGAGTCGGGTATGATCCAGTATCCAACCATTCATAATGATGGCCGGGCATTGGGGGTGCCGCAGGCTGTTATTATGAGGCTGAAAAGGGCCAGAAACCGTGGCCCTTCCCACCCTTGTAATGCTAGGCTGCTGCTGTTATGTTGTATCTGGCTGGTTATGAACAATGGGGGGGACCCCACGACATTTTGAAAAAAACAAAAAGAAAACAATAAATGAAGAAAACGACTTTGCCTCCCCCTCATTTTTCATGACCAGCCAGATACAACACAGGAGCAGCAGCCTAGCATTACCAGGGTGGGAAAAGTCATGTTTTTTGGACCTTTTCAGGCTCATGATGCCAGCCTGCGGCCGCCCCACTGCCAATCATCACTACAGATGGTTGGTTACCAGATTGTACCCGCCACTTCCCGGCACCCCTGCTGGCGGTGGGTAACGGGGTAATAATGGGGGTGTTAGTGCTAGCCTTTTTACTGGCTGACACTAAGCCCCGCCTTAGTAATGGACGTTGTCAAGCAGCCATTACTAAGCCGCTAATAAAGTATTAAAAGTATACACAGAGACAAGATTTTTTTTTATTTAAATAAGAACTGCCCTCACAACCCTCTATGACCATTTTATCTTAAAAAAAACGTAGATCATCGAAGTAGTCCACCGTATCTTCGACGTAGTCCAAACAGTTCAGCAGAACCGGCAAAGAAAAAAATATATAGTAATATGAAAAATAAAAAAAATTACACTCACCTACAGAAGTCTTCTGTCCCCTCCCCTCCTGCGCTGCAATAGAAACTAGATGTTAATGGAAAATAATTCCCCATCATGTAGCTCTGCTACCTGTCAACTGAAGAGTCATCCACAACAGGGAAAAAAATTTCCCCATCATGTCTAATTCCCAAATGTTTCTTTGTGGTTTTCTGCCATAGGGAAAAATGTTTCCCTCTGGCAGATGATTTTTCAGTTGACAGGTAGCAGAGTTACATAGTGGGGAATTATTTTTCCCTCTCATGTCTAATTACTAGTTGACACATTCAATGTTCTCCATTGGGAAACACTTTTCCCTCTGGGGGATGATTTTCCATTGACAGGTAGCAGAGTTACACGACAGAAAAAAAAAATCCCCATCATGTAACTCTGCTACCTGTCAACTGAAAAGTCATCCACCACATCCACTCCCTCTTGACTTTCATTGTTCTCGGCCTTTTGGTTTGTCCTGCAGCTGCTGCCGTGATCAGCAAATGTTATACCCAAGTTAACAAAAGTAACACAGAGAAGATATAACCTGATCCATAATATTTGTGACATCCATCATTTTTTTTTTGTAAGTCTAGAGATCCGCAGTGAGAATATGCTCTTGTTACTTGAAGAAGGATCTGGAGGTTTTTTGATGTGCTTATCCGGGATATGGCGTGGCTTAAAATAACCCTCTTTTCTGAATTCAAAAGTTGGGAGGTATCGCCCGCTAACACTACAGCTGGTCACTGATGCAGCCGTCCGGCATACAGGGAGCATATCAGCAGCGTTCAGCTGTTTTGATTTGGCTGCTCTGCGACGGTCCTCTCAGGGCCCCCTTGCCACCCAGCACATTACATTTATGGGCCAGGCGGCACGGGCCCCTCATGGCCGGTGGCGTCGCTATCAACAGGAGGTGTCTTGTGGTAGCGACTGCCTTGTCGCTAGCACCGGGCAATTGTATTGGTTGTGTATTCGTAAAAAAAACATCAAGAGCAGAAGTCCAAAAAAGAGCAAAGGAGAGAGAAAAACAAGCTCAACCTATTTCAGCTTTCATGTCATCATGGATGAATAAAAAAAAAAACAATAGGGAAGGTAGGTGTATACAAGCATTTGTTTAATATAAACAATTAATTAACTTGACTCCTGGCTTAAAAGTGTTGGTTTTTTATTTGATTTTTAGTTGAAGTGAAGAAAGAATCTCTGAGCATGAGAGTCAAGAAGGTGAAACTGTGAGGGTATGTTCACACGGCGGGGGTCCGTAACGGCTGAAATTACGGGGATGTTTCAGCCTGAAAACATCCCCGTAATTTCAGCCGTACCGGCATGTGCAGGCGCTTGAACGCCGCGTCAATTACGGCCGTAATTAGCGCTGCTATTCATTGGAGTCAATGAATAGCGGCTCCAATTACGGCCAAAGAAGTGACAGGTCACTTCTTCTACGCGGGCGTCAATTTACGCGCCGTCATTTGACAGCGGCGCGTAAATATACGCCTCGTGTGAACAGACAAACGTCTGCCCATTGCTTTCAATGGGCAGATGTTTGTCAGCGCTATTGAGGCGCTATTTTCGGGCGTAATTCGGGGCAAAAACGCCCGATTTACGTCCGTAAATAGGCCGTGTGAACATACCCTGACAGAACATGAAATGTTTCAGACTACAGATGCCCCTACACAAGAGACCAGTGAAGATCGCTTTATGGATTTAGATGTGTTAAAGTAATCCTAATAGTTAATCAAAATAGACTGTTATAACAGATGTTGTTTTGAGGAAAGGAAGGGAGGAAAGAGTTGGTTATCATTTTGCAAGAATTGACGGATTAAATACATAGGTCAGGGGGAGTAGAGGTATTGGGAAGAAAACATGTTTGTCCGCAGAATTCTCTAGAACTGTACTAAAGGTGAAGGACTGACTGTTTCCAACTGTTATGTTACTGTATGTTAGCCAAAATACTGTCTAACCTGATATTTATTGTCTTATTGTCTTATAGTATTGCATGAATATAGAACAAGTATAAATAAACGATAGGGGGCTGGGACTAGCTCAGACCTCTACAGTTATCAGATACTTGTCTGTTCTGTTTTTGTCTCCGGCCGTATCGGTGTCGATCTACCTTTTGGGAATTGCGTTATCAGATGCCACGCCATGATGTAGCAGTGCAACACATTTTCCAGAACAGGATGTAAATGCTCTTTTAGCATCTTCTTCACATAGTGAGTCTAATTTAGGCTTTGACTTTTATTACCCAGGAACATGGCCAGCCAAATTTTCCGATGGCCAAAGGTGCTTTGTTACCAGCATGAGACTAAAAACAATGCATGAACAAAACATTAGAAATAGTTTAAGAGATGGAAGAAAACTCACAATGGATTGTTTTTTTTTTTTTTAAATAGCTGCCAAATAGGCAGAGTGCACTCCGATCCTGGCTAGAATACAAGTTAAAAAAAAATGCCTTATACTTCATACCATGCAGAATGTTTACAAATGTACATTCATAAATCATTTTTGCCAAAGAAGGAAGGGTTTACGCAGTGGAAAAAATTAAGTGAGAGAATTCCTGAACATGAAAATTATTTGAACCCTAAGATGTGTTTCAGTTCATGGAAAACACTTGAGGCCTCATCAGGGCCGCCGTCAGGGCAGTACGGCTGGTACTCCAGTCAGGGGCCCAGCCACAATCATGAAAAGAAGGGGCCCCCCCGCTACTTTAAACATTTCATTGAGGGTCCGAGCTTTAGTTACTTGGAGAAAGGAGCGGACCCTGCAATGTAACGGGCCGTTCTTTACTCTGAAGTAACTTAGGCTGGGGCTCTAAAGGGAGATACTGCATGAGCAGGAAACAGAAGCTCCGTGTGGAGGGATCCGCCCACCAGACAGGAAGAAGGAAGAGCTGGAGTGAAGCAGTGACACACCGCTCTCCTTCCCTCCTGCCTACAACTTGTACAAGGCAGAAGATTCCTCCAGAACAGGTAAGAGCAAGCAACTGTAATGTTATGTGTGGGGGAGGGGATTCTATACAGATCGTTTTTGTGGGGAGGGGGAACTTAACTGTAAATGGTATATGTGGGGGAGGGGATTTAATGTAAAACGTTTTTGTGGAGGAGGGGGAACTTAACTTCAGATGCTATATGTAGGGGAGGGAATTTTGTTGAAAACATTTATGTGGGGGAGGGGGGACTTGACTCTAAATGCTAGATGTGGGGGAGAGGATATTGTGTAAAACGTTTTTGTGGGGAGGGTGGGACTTGGCTGTCAATGCTATGTGTGGGGGAAGGAATTCATTATTAATTTTTCTTGGGGGAAGGGGAAGTTAACTGTTAAGCTGAGTTCACACAGGGCGGATATGCTGCGTAAAAGCACACAGCATATCTGCCCTGTGTGCCGCAGGGAATTCCGGGCAAAAATCCACACCAAACTGTGGTGCCTTTTTTCGCTGCAGAAACTTCTGCATTCAGCCGGCCTGCTAGCATGATGTTTTATCCCAGGAGACCACTGCTACATTCTGTGATTGGCTGCAGCAGTCACATGGGATGAAACATCATCCCAGGAGCTCACGCTGGAGGGAGGAAGAAATACAGACTTCTGGGTAAGTATAAGATTTTTTTTTTTATGCATTCCATTTTCTGCAGCGGAACTGCTGTGAACCCGCTGCAAAATAATGCAACAACTGCTATTTTTTGTGGGTTTTACCTCCCCATTGAATTCAATGGAGAAAACCCGCAACAAATAAACAGCGATTCCGTAAATACAATTGACATGCTGCGGAATAAAATTCCGGACCGCAGGTAAATTTCTGAGCGTTTTTTTCTGCTCAGTATTTACGCAGCATGTGGATGAGATTTGTTTTATCTCATCCACTTTGCTGCTACTGTATTTGCTGCATATTTTTCACAACGCATCCGTTGCGGAAAAACCTCAGTATTTACGCTATGTGTGAACTTACCCTAAGGCCTAATTTACACGATCACGTTCGATCCGTGATATACGGACCGTATGTCGGACGTATTTCCCGGACCGAACACAGTGCTGGGAGCCAGGTGTTCCTATTATCATAGTTATGTATGACGCTAGGTGTCCCTGCCTCTCTGCGGGATTACTGTCCCGTACTGAAAACATGATTACAGCAGTTGTCCTGCAGCGAGGCAAGGACTTCTAGCGTCATAGAAAACTATGATGCCAGGAGCCCGGCTCCCTGCAGTGTTTTCGGTCCTCGAAATACTGCCCACATACGGACCATATATCACGGACCGAACACACTCGTTTGTCAGAGGCCTAAATATTATGTGTGGGGTGAGGGGATTCTGTTTAAAGGCTATGTAAACCTTAAAAACCATTTTTTTTTTTAATAAAAATGTGTATCAGCGTGTTTGGTGCAACTTTGCAATTACATTTTATAAAATAATTTTTACTTTTTGAGATACAGCTGCTTTGTGTCCTGACTGACGGGCTCAGTGACAGCTGTCGGATCAAGTTGTTATTAATCATATCTTTGTTCATAACTTAGATGTGAGCGGTAAGGCCGGGTTACCACGTAGCGTAAACGCTGTGGCATTTCCTTAACGGAATTTTGTGCGGAAATTCCACAGCATTTACAGTAGTATCAAAGTGGATGAGATTTTGTAAATCTCATCCCCACATTACGGAAAAAAGTCGCAGAATAAATGTTAATAACTTGACTTGCGGTGCAGAATTCAATTTATGCTGCATTTTTGTTTAGTTTCCGTTGCGGTTTTTCCCCATTGAATTCAATGGAGGTGCAAAACCCGCAACAGAAAGCCAAGGGTTGCGACGTTGTGGTGTAGTCTCAGCATTTACGCCGCAAAAATTGCAACTCTGAAAAAAAAGGTGTAGCCTTTAAATAGTTTTGTGGGGAGGGGGGTTTCACTGTAAATGTCATGTGTGTGGGAACTTATTTAGCATATATTCACAGGTTACAGTCATATTGCTTTTTTTTTTTTGCAGAGATATTCGCAAAACCATGGCAAATGACATGGTTGTAAAGCAATTTTACAAAAACTGTTGCAAAAGTGATTTGACCTCGACGTTTGATGAGACCCTTGTAGTTCATTTGCGTCAAAACAACGGAAACCTTACAGAACAGTGACAAATGGAAACCATTTGCAGCGAATGCATACCATTGAAAACTATGGTTTCCATTTGTTTCTGTTTGGTATCCATTCACGGGTTCCCCTGACAGAAAAGTCTGACGAAACCCATGACGGAACCCGACACAGATGTGAATGAAGCCTTAGGCTTCCAACACACGAACGTGTTCGGTCCGTAATATACAAACTGTATGTCGGCCGCATTTCCCGGACCGAACACAGTGCAGGGAGCTTGGCTCCTAGCATCATAGTTATGTATGATGCTAGGTGTCCCTGCCTCCCCGCGGGACAACTGTCCCGTACTGAAAATGTGATTACAATACGGGACAGTTTTCCCACAGAGAGGCAAGGACTCCTGGCATCATACATAACTATGATGCTAGGAGCCAGGGTCCCTGTACTGTGTTCGGTGACGGAAATATTGATGACATACGGTCCGTATCTCAAGGACTGAACACGCTCGTGTGTGGGAAGCCTTACATATATGGACATGAGGTACAGCCCCAGGGACCCTGGGCAGAGCGCTAGTAGAAGATTTGCCCGGGGACTCCAGCCCTGGGAATGCACCACTCCCCGGGCGACATATCCCACTATATGCCTTACAGTGGTATAGTGGCTAAATTGAACAAAATCCCGGGCATTAACCGGTCACTGCCTGCTCCATGGTTTCATACACTGTAGTTGACGTCAGCACCAAAATCGGTTAACGCGTATAATATACAAACATGAGTGCCACACTTTCCATTGCCCACCCCCGGTAATGGCTAGGGCCAAGACATTGGCTGTATGAGGCCTAGAAATTCCTGATGGGGGCTCTGGGCCCCATTAGGTAAGGGTGGCATTGACAAAGAACTTCAAGATCAGATAGTGCAGGAAGAAAACCATTGGAGGGAAGTTCTTTGTGTAATTCTGTAAGTAATAATGCACTTGGCTAGATAGGGTAGTGCATTGTGAGGTACACAAGAAAATCTAGATTTAGCAGACCCTAAAAGTGTAAAACTTCTAAACCTGATTGAACTTGTTTCTCACTATCACATCCCGAGCTATTTCTCATCTGATATTCAAAATTAATTTATAATTGCAGGCAAAATAAGGGAACTTATACTTAAAGATGATGTTATAGACGCTAATTATTTTTCTGTGATGTTTGACTATAAACCTGATATAAGCCATTTGGAGTAAAGTCATTAGATATGTCAAAGTTACAGAATGTGGCCCTGAAATTGTTGAAAGCTTCATAGACTTGTTTACTGTGAGCAGGGCCGGACTGACCATCTGGCAGTTCTGGCAAATGGCAGATGGGCCGGTGAACAGTGGGCCGCCTGCTGGCCGCCCAAACAATTAGCTCCGGCGGTCTGCTGCCTCTCTGAGGGGGCGGCAGCGCCACTGAAACCAGCCGCGCCACCCCCTTCTGTACTAGTTGTACCTGCCTTACAATGACGCTGATTGGCAGGGCAGAATGACTTGACCTGACAATCAGGGCCTTTCAATGATACTAGTGGCGCGATGACATCATTGCGCCACTTCCATTGTTGAAAGGCGCTGATTAGCGCCGTCAATCAGCCCCAGCAGACCTGCATTGACACAGGACGGCGTGGGAACGGGATCAAGCAGAGTATGTAAGGTTTTTCCACTTAAAAGTGTGAGTGGAATTATCTACAGGGGGGAGCTATAAGTGAGATACTATCTACAGGGGAGGCTATGTGTGGGACACTAAGGGGGCTATATGTGAGGCACTATATACAGGGGGAGCTGTATATGGGGCACAACCTACAGGGGAGGCTTTGTGTGGGGACTTATCTACAGGGGAGGCTATATGTGGGACACTATATACAGGGGAGGTTATATGTGGGGCACAGTTTACAGGGGAGGCTATATGTGGGATACTAAGGGGGGGCTATATGTGGGCCACTATATACAGGGGGAGCTATATGTGGGGCACATTCTATAGGGGAGGCTATATGTGGGTCAATATCTACATGGGGGCTATATGTGGGGCACCATCTACAGGGGGGCTATATGTGGGGCACTATCAACCGGGGGCTCTATGGGGGCACTATCTATGGGGAGCACTGTGTGTGTGTGTGTGTGTGTGTGTGTGTGTGTGTGTGTGTGTGTGTGACACTGTATGGTGCTATTATAATCAGGGACACAGTGTATGGTGCTAATATAATTAGAGGTGCAGTGTATGGAACTATTATATTTAGGGGGTGTGTCACATTTACAGTGTGTAATTCGCATGAGAATTTTATCTTCGTTTATAGGTGCAGAAATGTTTGAATAGTAAGAAGCTGAAGACATCTGAGCAGCAAACTGCAGAAATGGGCCGTGGCCGGGAGAAGTCATCATAGAGGTCTGGACCGGATGGAATAGAAAAGAGAAAAGAACAACTAGAATATGAGATGTCACCGGTGAGTCACTTAATGTTTATTCTGCCTCTAATCAGTACTGTAGTCACTGTATGATCTGCAGCAAGATGATGGGTGGTATGACTTTTTTGTGAAACAGCAACTCCCACCATATCCTTACCATTGTTCGGTCCATCTGGGAGCTATAGTTTTACACCGTACAAACCTATACGGCAGGGGTTGCAGTAAATTGAGCTGTATTTGTGCTGGTGCTGTATTTATGTACTGAGCTGGGTTCTGGAGCTGTATAGATGTACTGAGCTTGGTTCTGGGTCATTATATATGTGCTGAGCTGGGTTCTGGTGCTGTATATATGTGCTAAGCTTGGTTCTGGAGCTGTATATGTGTATTGAGTTTGGTTCTGGTGCTGTATATACAGTGGAGGAAATAAGTATTTGATCCCTTGCTGATTTTGTAAGTTTGCCCACTGTCAAAGACATGAACAGTCTAGAATTTTTAGGCTAGGTTAATTTTACCAGTGAGAGATAGATTATATAAAAAAAATTAAAAAAAATAACATTGTCAAAATTATGTATATTTATTTGCATTGTGCACAGAGAAATAAGTATTTGATCCCTTTGGCAAACAAGACTTAATACTTGGTAGCAAAACCCTTGATGGCAAGCACAGCAGTCAGACATTATTAGTAGTTGATGATGAGGTTTGCACACATGTTAGATGGAATTTTGGCCCACTCCTCTTTGCAGATCATCTGTAAATCATTAAGATTTCGAGTCTGTCGCTTGGCAACTCGGATCT
Source organism: Rhinoderma darwinii (assembly GCF_050947455.1). Lineage (NCBI taxonomy): Eukaryota > Metazoa > Chordata > Amphibia > Anura > Rhinodermatidae > Rhinoderma > Rhinoderma darwinii. Next base: position 41,472,728 of record NC_134689.1, on the reverse strand, counting down.
TCAGCTCCCTCCATAAGTTTTCGATGAGATTAAGGTCTGGAGACTGGCTAGGCCACTCCATGACCTTAATGTGCTTCTTTTTGAGCCACTCCTTTGTTGCCTTGGCTGTATGTTTCGGGTAATTGTCGTGCTGGAAGACCCAGCCACGAGCCATTTTTAATGTCCTGGTGGAGGGAAGGAGGTTGTCACTCAGGATTTGACGGTACATGGCTCCATCCATTCTCCCATTGATGCGGTGAAGTAGTCCTGTGCCCTTAGCAGAGAAACACCCCAAAAACATAATGTTTCCACCTCCATGCTTGACAGTGGGGACGGTGTTCTTTGGGTCATAGGCAGCATGTAAAGGATCTGCCAGGCACAGCTTCAGGGTTCACTTCCTTAGGTAATCAGTCTTCACCTGAGTGTATCTCTCTGAGACTGACTCCAGCTTCCACCACTAAGGCTGGCAGGCTTAGGAGTGGGAGAGCCTATCGCAGCCTGGCCAGACTCAGCTAGCTCCCGCCCTCCCTCTATTTATACCTGCCTTTCCTTTTCCTCCTTGCTTGTGATTCTTTCCGTGTGGTTTCCTGGCCCAGCTACAGCTCCTAACAATTTGATCCTGCTCCATTCTGACCCTGGCTTTCTGACTACTCTTCTGCTCTGCGTTTGGTACCTCGTGCTCTCCTGGTTTGACTTGGCTCGTTCACCACTCTGTTGCTCATGGTGTTGCCGTGGGCAACTGCCCCTTTCCCTTTGCTTTATATTCCCTTGTATGTTTTGTCTCGTGCACTTACTGAGCGTAGGGACCGCCGCCCAGTTGTACCCCGTCGCCTAGGGCGGGTCGTTGCAAGTAGGCAGGGACAGAGTGGCGGGTAGATTAGGGCTCACTTGTCCGTTTCCCTACCCCTATCATTACATAATCACAAGCCCATATACCTAGTCTACCCTGGTCCCTGACACTACTATGGACCCCCTTGAGACCCTGGCTCAGCAAATGCAGGGTCTCTCCCTACAGGTCCAGGCCCTGGCTCAGAAGGTCAACCAGCCTGAGGCTACCTTGGTGGTTCCCCTCACCTCAACTCCTGAACCCCACCTCAAGTTGCCCGACCGGTTCTCAGGGGACCGGAGGGCTTTTCTCTCCTTTCGGGAGAGTTGCAGGCTTTACTTTCGCTTAAAGCCCCACTCCTCAGGTTCTGAGAGCCAGCGAGTGGGTATAATTATGTCCCGGCTCCAGGACGGGCCCCAAGAATGGGCCTTCTCCTTGGCTCCTGACGCCCCTGAACTTTCCTCCGTTGATCTTTTCTTTTCTGCTCTCGGACTCATTTATGACGAGACTGACAAGACTGCCTTTGCCGAGAGTCAGCTGGTGACCTTACGTCAGGGTAAGAGACCTGTTGAGGAGTATTGTTCTGACTTTAGGAAGTGGTGCGTAGCTTCTCGGTGGAATGACCCTGCCTTAAGGTGCCAGTTTAGGTTGGGTCTGTCGAATGCCCTGAAAGACCTGCTAGTTAGCTATCCCTCTTCTGACTCCCTAGACCAGGTTATGGCTTTAGCGGTACGACTTGACCGACATCTCAGAGAACGACAACACAAACGTTTATGTGTTTTCTCCTCCGACTCCCCCATGATGCCTCCCGAGGTTCCGTTGCTTCGTTCTTCCCCGGAAGACTCAGAGGTACCTATGCAACTCGGGGCCTTCGTGTCCCCCCAACAACGTAGAGATTTCCGCAGGAAGAATGGTCTCTGCTTCTACTGTGGGGATGACAAGCATCAAGTGAACAACTGTCCTAAGCGTAAGAATGCAGCCGGAGAACTTCCGCGCCTAAGTGATCATCGAGGAGGTCACTTGGGCGCACAGGTATTTCCCGTAAATATGAAACGTAATAAGATCTTGCTTCCCTTTCAGGTCTCTTTTGGTGGTAGGTCTGCTACCGGCAGCGCCTTCGTGGATTCAGGGTCCTCTGCTAATATCATGTCTGTGGAATTTGCTATGTCTCTTGCTATGCCTTTGATTGATTTGCCTAAACCTGTCCCGGTAGTGGGTATCGACTCCACTCCTCTTGCTAATACCCCTGTTTTTGAACTCCTTGTTGGCTCCATGCATTTGGAGCAGTGCTCTGTACTGTTGATGCAGGGATTATCGTCCGATTTGGTTTTAGGCCTTCCCTGGTTGCAGTTGCATAATCCCACGTTTGACTGGAATACTGGGGAGCTTACCAAATGGGGTAATGAATGTTTGACGTCATGTTTTTCTGTTAATTCTATTTCTCCCCCTGAGGAGGTGAACACGCTACCTGAGTTTGTTCGGGACTTCGCAGATGTTTTCTCTAAGGAGGCCTCCGAAGTGTTACCTCCTCATAGAGAATACGATTGCGCTATCGAATTGGTACCAGGAGCTAAGCTTCCTAAGGGTAGGATATTTAATCTTTCTTGTCCCGAACGTGAAGCCATGAGAGAGTATATCCAGGAATGCCTGGCCAAGGGTTACATTCGCTCCTCTACTTCTCCGGTAGGTGTTGGCTTCTTCTTCGTAGGGAAGAAGGATGGTGGTCTTAGGCCATGCATTGACTACCGTAACCTGAATAAGGTCACTGTAAGGAACCAGTTTCCCCTTCCTTTGATTCCTGATCTCTTTAATCAGGTTCAGGGGGCCCAATGGTTCTCTAAGTTTGATCTACAGGGGGCGTATAACCTTATCCGCATCAAAGAGGGGGATGAGTGGAAGACTGCGTTTAACACGCCCGAAGGTCATTTCGAATACCTCGTCATGCCCTTTGGGTTGTGTAATGCGCCGGCGGTCTTCCAGAATTTCATAAATGATATTTTGAGAGATTACCTGGGGATATTTCTTGTAGTGTACCTTGATGACATACTGGTGTTTTCTAAGGACTGGCCCTCCCACATTGAGCATGTCAGGAAGGTGCACAGGTCCTTCGGGAAAACAAACTGTTTGCAAAAACCGAAAAATGTGTGTTTGGGGTACAGGAGATACCATTTTTGGGTCAAATCCTCACTCCTCATGAATTCCGCATGGACCCCGCCAAGGTTCAGGCTGTGGCAGAATGGGTCCAACCTGCCTCCCTGAAGGCGTTACAGTGTTTTTTGGGGTTTGCTAATTATTACAGGAGATTCATTGCTAACTTCTCGGTCATCGCTAAGCCTCTTACGGACCTCACTTGCAAAGGTGCTGATCTCCTCCACTGGTCTCCAGAGGCTGTCCAGGCTTTTGAGGTCCTTAAGAAGTGCTTTATCTCGGCCCGGTGCTGGTTCAGCCCAACCAAATGGAGCCATTTATCGTGGAAGTTGACGCATCCGAGGTGGGAGTGAGGGCTGTCTTGTCACAGGGTACCAGGTCCCTCACCCATCTCCGCCCCTGTGCCTACTTCTCCAGGAAGTTTTCGCCCACTGAGAGTAACTATGATATTGGCAACCGCGAACTCTTAGCCATTAAATGGGCATTTGAAGAGTGGCGCCACTTCCTGGAGGGGACTAGGCACCAGGTAACGGTCCTTACCGACCACAAGAATCTGGTTTTCCTAGAATCTGCCCGGAGGCTAAACCCGAGACAAGCTCGATGGGCGCTATTTTTTACCAGATTCAACTTTTTGGTTACCTATAGGGCTGGGTCTAAAAATATTAAGGCCGATGCACTGTCGCGTAGCTTCATGGCCAGCCCTCCTTCGGAGGAAGATCCTGCTTGTATTTTGCCTCCTGGTATAATCATTTCTTCTATTGATTCTGATTTAGTCTCTGAAATTGCAGCTGATCAAGGTTCAGCCCCCGGGAACCTTCCTGAGGACAAGCTGTTTGTTCCCCTGCAATACCGGCTAAGGGTACTTAGGGAAAATCATGATTCCGCACTATCTGGTCATCCAGGCATCCTGGGTACCAAACACCTCATTGCCAGAAACTATTGGTGGCCTGGCTTGCCTAAAGACGTTAAGGCCTACGTCGCCGCTTGTGAGGTTTGTGCTAGGTCCAAGACTCCCTGGTCCCGACCAGTGGGCTTACTACGTTCGTTGCCCATTCCCCAGAGACCTTGGACACATATCTCCATGGATTTTATCACCGATTTGCCTCCATCCCAAGGCAAGTCGGTGGTGTGGGTGGTAGTAGACCGCTTCAGTAAGATGTGCCACTTTGTGCCCCTCAAGAAACTACCCAACGCCAAGACGTTAGCTACCTTGTTTGTCAAACACATCTTGCGTCTCCATGGGGTCCCTGTCAATATTGTTTTGGACAGAGGGGTACAATTTGTTTCTTTGTTTTGGAGAGCCTTCTGTAAGAAGTTGGAGATTGATCTGTCCTTCTCCTCTGCTTTCCATCCTGAAACCAATGGCCAAACTGAGAGGACTAATCAATCTCTAGAACAATATTTAAGGTGTTTTATCTCTGACTGTCAATATGATTGGGTCTCATTCATTCCCCTCGCTGAATTTTCCCTTAATAACCGGGTCAGTAACTCGTCAGGGGTCTCCCCCTTTTTCTGTAATTTTGGGTTTAATCCACGTTTCTCCTCCGTTTCACCTGGTAGTTCAACAATCCCGAGGTAGAGGTCGTTCATCGGGAACTGTGCACAGTCTGGGCCCAGGTTCAGAAGAACCTAGAGGCGTCCCAGAGTGTACAAAAAACTCAGGCTGATAGAAAACGTTCTGCTAACCCCTTGTTTATGGTCGGGGATCTGGTGTGGTTATCATCTAGGAACTTGCGTCTTAAGGTCCCGTCCAAGAAGTTTGCTCCCCGGTTTATTGGGCCATATAAGGTCATTGAAGTCCTCAATCCTGTCTCCTTCCGGCTGGAGTTACCCCCATCTTTTCGTATACACGACGTATTTCATGCCTCCCTCCTTAAACGCTGCTCCCCGTCCTTGGCTCCCTTGAGGAAACCTCCTGTTCCCGTTCTCACCCCTGAGGGGGTGGAATTCGAGGTGGTCAAGATTGTGGACAGCAAGATGGTCCAAGGCTCCCTCCAGTACCTGGTCCATTGGAGAGGATATGGGCCTGAGGAGAGGACTTGGGTACCCGCCCGGGATGTTCACGCTGGGGTATTGGTCAGCAAGTTCCACCTTCGTTTCCCCAGTAAACCAGGTCCGCTTAGAAAGGGTCCGGTGGCCCCTCATAAAAGGGGGGGTACTGTAAAGGATCTGCCAGGCACAGCTTCAGGGTTCACTTCCTTAGGTAATCAGTCTTCACCTGAGTCTATCTCTCTGAGACTGACTCCAGCTTCCACCACTCAGGCTGGCAGGCTTAGGAGTGGGAGAGCCTATCGCAGCCTGGCCAGGCTCAGCTAGCTCCCGCCCTCTGTCTATTTATACCTGCCTTTCCTTTTCCTCCTTGCTTGTGATTCTTTCCGTGTGGTTTCCTGGCCCAGCTACAGCTCCTAACAATTTGATCCTGCTCCATTCTGATCCTGGCTTTCTGACTATTCTTCTGCTCTGCGTTTGGTACCTCGTGCTCTCCTGGTTTGACTTGGCTCGTTCACCACTCTGTTGCTCACGGTGTTGCCGTGGGCAACTGCCCCTTTCCCTTTGCTTTATATTCCCTTGTATGTTTTGTCTCGTGCACTTACTGAGCGTAGGGACCGCCGCCCAGTTGTACCCCGTCGCCTAGGGCGGGTCGTTGCAAGTAGGCAGGGACAGAGTGGCGGGTAGATTAGGGCTCACTTGTCCGTTTCCCTACCCCTATCATTACACAGCATTTCTCTTCCTCCAAAAACGGCGAGTTGAGTTAATGCCAAAGAGCTCAATTTTAGTCTCATCTGACCACAGCACCTTCTCCCAATCACTCTCAGAATCATCCAGATGTTCATTTGCAAACTTCAGATGGGCCTGTACATGTGCCTTCTTGAGCAGGGGGACCTTGCGGGCACTGCAGGATTTTAATCCATTACGGCGTAATATGTTACCAATGGTTTTCTTGGTGACTGTGGTCCCAGCTGCCTTGAGATCATTAACAAGTTCCCCCCGTGTAGTTTTCGGCTGAGCTCTCACCTTCCTCAGGATCAAGGATACCCCACGAGGTGAGATTTTGCATGGAGCCCCAGATCGATGTCGATTGACAGTCATTTTGTATGTCTTCCATTTTCTTACTATTGCACCAACAGTTTTCTCCTTCTCACCCAGCGTCTTACTTATGGTTTTGTAGCCCATTCCAGCCTTGTGCAGGTCTATGATCTTGTCCCTGACATCCTTAGAAAGCTCTTTGGTCTTGCCCATGTTGTAGAGGTTAGAGTCAGACTGATTAATTGATTCTGTGGACAGGAGTCTTTTATACAAGTGACCATGTAAGACAGCTGTCTTTAATGCATTCACCAAGTTGATTTGGAGCGAGTAACTGGTCTGGAGGAGGCTGAACTCTTAATGGTTGGTAGGGGATCAAATACTTATTTCTCTGTGCACAATGCAAATAAATATATAGAATTTTGACAATGTGATTTTCTTTTTTTTTTTTATATAATCTATCTCTCACTGGTAAAATTAACCTAGCCTAAACATTCTAGACTGTTGATGACTTTGACAGTGGGCAAACTTACAAAATCAGCAAAGGATCAAATACTTATTTCCTCCACTGTATATGTGCAAGCTTGGTTCTGATATATGTACTGAGCTTGGTTCTTGTGATGTATATATGTACTGAGCTTTGTTCTGGTGCTGTATTTATGTAATGAGCTTGGTTCTGGAGCTGTATATATGTACTAAGCTTTGTTCTGGTACTGTATTTATGTAATGAGCTTTGTTCTGGAGCTGTATATATGTACTGAGCTTGGTTCTGGAGCTGTATATATGTACTGAGCTTGGTTCTGGTTTTGAATATATGTACTGAGATTGGTTTTGGTGCTGTATATATGTATGAGCTGGTTCTGGAGCCGTATATGTCAGAGCTTGGTTCTGAAGCTGTATTATATAGAATATATTTATAATAACAAAATTGGATGGAATTGTTTTCAATTCATTGTATATTTAATGGAAACCTGTCAGGTAGTTTTATTCGCTTATAACGCCACCATGCAGTAATACATGACCTGACAATATTTCCAAACATTCCCCTGTATGTTGTTTTCAGATGCAAAAAAATCGATAAAATCAACTTTTAAACCTGTGCACGCTATATGCTAATTACTCATTAAAGGATCATGGGGCGGTGCCGCTATCCTGAAGAGTCACATAATCCTGCCTCAAAACCCAGCTTTCCATGTTTCATTGTCATCCCCTGGCTGTTATACATCACTACCAGTCTCCTCCAACTTTCTAGGATGCGCTATTGCCTTGTACTACTTGGGCACACACCGTGCAGCGAGCTGTACTCTGCCCGGCTGCACCACCGCGCGCCATTTCAATTTTCGCATCAGGCAGCAGAAAAGCTAGAATCGGCCCTGCAGACGATGGTGAACACAAGCACCAACATTACAATAACTGCGGCCTCCTGGTGTTTAAAACCACATCTTTACCAGATTTATTGCTGTGTACTCTGCAAGGATGGGATAGAGCACTCCAGAAATTAATTATAGTGCTTGTTGGCCGAGCCACAGCTAATTAGCTCTAGACTTGTTTTCTGGACTGATGCCTCGCTCATTAGCGCACATCTCTGGCGCTGCAGAGGAAAAGGAGAATCAGTACCTGCCCAGTCTGCATGTACAAATCAAACCGAACGCTGGTTGGCTGAGCATCAGCCAATTAGTGATGCCCCCTGAGCATAAATATGCATTTGTGTGAGTTTTGTGTCTTCTTGTAATGTAATGTATTATTTGCATTTGTGTGTGTGTTGTTTTCAGTGTGGGTGGTATGTGTGGTATAGGTCTAGTGTGTAAGTGTTATGTGAGGTTTGTGTTTAGCATTTGTGTTGTGTATGTGCAGTATGTGTCTAGTGTAAGTAGTGTGTGCGGCGTGTGTCTAGTGTGTGGTACGTTTCGAGTGTGCGAGTGGTATATGTCTAGCATGTGAGTGGTGTGTGCAGCATCTGTGCCAGGTGTGAGTAGTGCGTGTTCAACATGTGTCCTTGGTGTGGGTAGACAACGTGCAGCATATGTCTTAGGTGGGAGTAGCGAGAGTGGAGGATATATCCTAGGTGTGAGTGGTGTGCGTGCGCATGTGTCCTACATGTGAGTGGTGTGCGTGCGCATGTGTCCTAGGTGTGAGTGGTGTGCATGCGCATTTGTCCTAGGTGTGAGTGTTGTGTGTGCGGATGTGTACCAGGTTGTGAGTGGTGTGCGTGCGCATGTGTCCTAGGTGTCAGTGGCACGAATGCAGCATGTGTCCAGCTTGTGCGTTGCATCTGTGCGTCATGTGTCCAGCATGTGAGTGTTTGTGTATATAGCTGAATATAAAATTTAAATCATACTATTTACAGTATAGTGATATTTTAGTATTGTATAATGGTATAATTTGCAATCTTTATATGTCAGTATCAGGCCATGATCACACAATCAGGATTGGTTAGGACTAAGGACACCTAAATCCTTTTTAAATCTTCTAACATTCTGCATCCATTACAAGTGAATGAACTATTTTAAATCCCATTCACATGCAGCGGAAATAAGTGAGCTTGAATTTTTTCCCGCTCAGCAAAAAAAATCCTCTAGAATAATGATCATGTTCATTATACTCATAGAAAAAGCAGTGGATTCGTTGGAGTTGGGGCTATCAGGAACTATTCCTCTTTCATTTACACCTGTTTTAATAAATCTCCCCATGTCTTGTATAGCTGAAATGTGGTCCCATGTACTCTAGCCCAACAATGGCGGCTGCGTATTGCCTGCGTGTGGGCCTGTCTGCTTAAAAATGCCAGGGCTTATTTTAAGTCCCAGTCCAGCCCTGACTGTTAGTGAGAAGACAGGCTTTGCCCTTACTGAAACAATCTTACGGAAAATAGAAAAGGATGGCTGAGATATAAAATATTACAGAGGACACTAATATGACAATATGGCCAACATGGTGGGGAAGTATAAAAGGCTTCAAGCACAATTGCTTCAAGAAAATAATCTAGCATATTTTGTTCCCTGTGCAGCTCACTCCCTAAACCTGATTGGTGTAAATGCTGCAAGTGTGTCACGAGAGGCAGAGAATTACTTTGTCTGTACTTGTTCTTTGTTGCCTCCACCTTCAGATGGGAAGTTTTACAGAAACACGTAACTGTTAGGCTGGGTTCACACGAGCACATTAACGTCCGTAATGGACGGATGTATTTCGGCCGGAAGTCAGTGTGAAGAGTGGGAGAAGAGGGTTGCATTGACAATCCAACACAATAGGCAGCACTTTGAACACATTTTATAAGTGGTCAGAAACTTGTAAATAACTCATGAAATAATAAAGTAACATTAAAACCAAGCACACCATTGTTTTTCTTGTGAAATTCTCGATAAGTTTGATGTGTCACATGACCCTCTTCCCATTGAAAAAACTAAAGTTGGATACAAAATGGCCGACTTCAAAATGGCCGCCATGGTCAACACCCAGCTTGAAAAGTTTACCCTTCCCATATACTAATGTGCCACAAACAGGAAGTTAATATCACCAACCATTCCCATTTTATTTAGGTGTATCAATATAAATGGCCCACCCTGTATATCTTTTTTTTTGGTGGGGGGGTAAACATATGTCTTGGGGCTTGTGCGTCTGATCTTTTAAGACCCTAGCCACACCCCTGTCCATACCTGCAAGTCTCCTGAGCTCCATTTACAAGAATGGACTACAAGACGCTTACCCTAACATAACCACAGCTTTGAGAATTACTCACTTTACCAGTATCTGTTCCTCCCAAGCAAGTTAAAGCTTCTGAAAACACATCTTCAAAGTGTTATGGGAAACTAAAGACTAACAAACATAAAGTAATGCCGGGGTAGGGAGACAGACAGGTGAGCCCTAATCTACCCGCCACTCAATCCCTGCCTACTTGCACGGCCCGTCCTAGGCGACGGCGTACAACTGGGTGACGGTCCCTATGCTCAATAATTGCATGACTGACCAACAGACAAGGGTACACAGAAGCTAAGGGAAATGGAGCAGTTGCCCACAGCAACACCGTGAGTAAAAAGAGTAGTGAACGAGCCGAGTCAAACCAGGAGTGTACGAGGTACCAAACGCAGAGCAGGAGAGTAGTCAGTAAAGCCAGGGTCAATTTGAAGCAGAGGTCAATAGTATTAGCAGGAGCAGCAGAGCCAGGAAACAGACAGACTCACAGGCAAAGGAGGAGCAGGAAATGAAGGTATAAATAGGCAGAGGGTGGGAGCTAGCTCTGTCTGGCCAGGCTGTGATAGATTCTCCCACTCCTCAGCCTCCCAGCCTGAGTGGTAGCAGATCGAGTCACTCTAACAGACCTAGGCACAGATGCAGGCTGATTAACCACAGGCATCGACAAAGAAGCTGTGTCAGGCAAATCCATTACACATAAGCATTATTTCCATAGAGCATGAGGTGGGTGCGAAAATTTGTTATGAGGACATTATAAAAACGTTTGCGTCAAAAAAAGTCAAGTTTTAGCAGTTCTGTTGTAGAACATAGCAGCTGTTCATTATGTCACCTTATAGTCTCATTAGCCTCAGTTATACAATCTGTTGTAGTCAAGCACTGACCTCGTTAATTAATTTTCTTTTAATTTATTGTTATGATAACTACCTTATATAACTATATTACTTGTAAAATGTGCTCGAGTTACATAAAAAATGTTCAAAAAATTACACCTCATTGATTTTTAGAGAAAGCAAAAATGGCGAGGGGGCAGGAGATGTCGGTAAAGATGTTGGGGGTGGGGCTCCAAATGTAATCTTTACCCTGGGTGCTGAAGGTGTGAAAATAATTCAATGATAGCCAACCTGAGAAGGAGAAGAGAATTTAGAGACCCAGCCAACAAGGTTGGTGGTACAGTGATTATGCATAGGGAAGACTATCATGCGGAGGCTATTCGTCCCCTTCATGATGACAATTTTTATTAAAAAAATGAGTTAAGGATCCCACTATTACCTTCAAAGCAAAACTAAAAGCACTGGCTAAAAAGGGAAGAGCTATCGCTCATCAAAGAGGAATACAAATTAATTTGCTGTCCACATCCCCATCTGGCACTCATCCCGAAAATTCATAAAACACTAAAAAGCCACCAGGTGGCCTATTATTTAGGGATAGGTTATCTCACTGCCATCCTATCCAAATATATAGATATGCATCTAAAGATATTGGTCAGGATACTTCTGGCAAATCTTAAAGACATCAAATGCCATTAAAACGTCCAATGGCGGGATGACTAAATTCTTGGCATCCTTGATGTTACATCCCTTTTCACGATAATAGAGGAAGACTTAGGCTCTAGTGCAGTGAGACTTTTTTTAAAAAATTGAATGAAAATTTACCAGATATTCAGACTCATTTTATCATTATGTATATCAAGTTTATACTTTGTTTATTCTTTGTGTTAATTATTTCAAATATGAGAAAGATTTCTACTTCCAGAAGTGGAGGGCCGCTCTGTGGAGAAAGTTAGCACCAAATTCTGCCAACCTTTATATTGTCAAATGGGAATTTCCCCTAACAGTGAGCTTGCAGCGAACCTGATCTCATGGTGGCACTTTATAGATGACATTTTCTTTACTTAGAAGGGGGACAGGGATTCCATAAATTAATTCTTATCGGATATCAACTGCAATGAGTTTTATCTCCTTTTTACCCATGCAATAAGTGTAACACAAATATAATTTATTTTTACCTTACTGTGTATATTGAGAAAAATTGCTTGCTAAGACAAAAAGCTACCACAAACCAGTGGACATAAATAGTTTTATTAAGGGCTTGGCTTGCATGGCCCCATCAGCGGACGTTCATCTGCAGAGCTCCCGTGTTGGAGATCGGTCACCATCCATTCTTGAAAACAGGTGATATCTGTTACCCAGAGGCACTACGAGATCCACGAGGTTAAAATGAGCAAATCAAGGAGTGTAGTTTGCTGATTGGGGCCGTCCCTGAGTTGCGGCCTACTCACGAGGCCGAAGCCGTGACCTAAATTAGCGGCCGTCCAAAAGAACAGATTAGGTGGCACTTCAAAGGGAGGGACGGAGAGGCATAGAACCTCGCCACTGCTACCAGCCCTCTATTTACCACTATCCTCCTGCTGATTTTCCGAGCAGTGGCTCTGCAGCGGTCTAAATTTGCGGCCACCAGGACGAATGGCTCAGACGGCAATTCTCCCTGAGTGGCGGAGAAGCGCATAGCCTCACCAACACTTCCAGTCCGCCCATCCCACCGCTGATACTCAGAGCGGCGGCTCTGACTGCACCAATAATCTTGTGGACCACAAACTGAGAATCTTGGCCGCCATTTGCAATACTCCGCAGCTTCACAAAAGAGGAGCTGCTTGCTGTTTCTGAAAGGGAGTCACAAGCTACGAGTGAACACACAGAGGTGGTGAGTTTGCATTAGTTACGATACTTGGGGAGCAGAAGTATAAGGACTGCGCCAAATATCATTGGTGTGTGGACACATACCTTTGAGACAGAGGAGCCTACTGTGTACACAAATCAACTCTGCAACTACATTTGTTCCTTCCATTTTCATACCGCATGCTGTACTGATTGGGCCTACTAGCGATGACTCTACTCTATAGATGTTGAATATGTGATAAGGTAGCTTCACCTGTTTAAGGAACCATAGTGACTCACATCATTATATTAGGCCATCTAAACATCATTGAGAGGGAACTTGATCTCTTCATAAATCACAATAGGAAGAACAAGCACAGCTAAAGTACCAAAAAAGCTCACTAAATTTTTCCAACCTCCGGAAGGCAATAATACTCAACAAACTTTACGTTCTACTACTGCGCTGGTAACTAACTCACCATTGGGAAGCGGTGGAAGCAGTAGCTCTTACAGCCCTGTTCAGAATGCTACTTCTTCTGTCACTGAAGAATCTCTGACACGAATGTTAACCTCACTTCGTCGATCTCTCCAAGAGGATTTTCAGCAAATTCTTCATACCCTTTAGGCTTAAATCCAGAGTATTGGTGATCATACGGATCATTTGGAATCCAAGATGGCGGAACTAACCGGATCTCATAATGACCTCATAGATAACGTCAGTAGCCTGGAAGATGAGCTCGTCAAACAGGCATCTAAAATTGCAGACGCTGAAGATCGTTCGAGGAGGAACAATATTAGAATGAGAGGGATTCTCGAGTTTGTCACCAATGATCAATTATATCAACATATGACATATATCATATCTACTGTTTTGCCTTGCCTGAACTATCAGACATGGAAAAGGTACTGGATCGTATACATCGATTGCCGAAACAAAAATCCATTGCTCCATCACTTCCGAGAGATGTTATCATGAGATTACATTTTTTCCATGTGAATGAAGCCTACATAAGATCTTTCAAACAACCATCCAATGATTCGGAGGCATATAAGAACATTACAATCTTCACAGATTTGTCAGCTGTTGCTCTCACTAAACGGAGCGAATTCTCTTCTACTACCAAAGCGTTACAAGACCATCATGTCCCGTATAGATGGGGATTTCCGGTGAAGTTTCTGGTTCACAAAGATTGGTTCTAACACATTTTCCATTCACTGGCATTGGCCAGTAAAGCTACCAAGGAATGGAACTTTCTCCGTTCTGCGTATGTAGCCATCTTTTTCTTGACTCTGATAACTCGCTGCAGCGTGATATCACACAACAAAAGCCATTGACAAATCATTGAAAAAAATCAAGATAAAGGATCTTGCCACAGTGTATTTAATGTGTTAAAAGTCAAGATAAAGACGGTTACATCTGTACATTCCCTGGATCTTCTTCTAAGGTCCCGTCTACGATTATCCTGGCGAGACTTGAGGAAGAGTGGCATAAAGTGACGGCAGACTGAAGATACTTTGAGTATTGTTTCTTTCATACAATATGTGCTGTACTTCAGTACTTCAGATCTTAGTGCCAGGAAGAAACCGAGGAGGCTCTCTTCTCCTTGTGTCAGCCTTCTGTTTCATGCGGTCCACTGCCATTAGAATGGAGGATCGAGTCTGCTGCCAGATCTGCAAAGAGTCTCTAAACGTGGAGTCAGCTGCAGGTACCTCGGAAGTATCAGGCACCTAGACAATGCAGAACGGTGTAATCCTAATAGACTCGCTGGTGTGATTATTGTAGGAGAACTCCGCCCATGGGAGCAGCTGCACCCAGTCATCATCCTGCTTGGAGATGAAGTGGCGTAGGTAGTTCTCCAAAATCTGGTTGATCCTCTCAACCTGACCAATAGACTGAGGATGGTAGGCAGAGGAAAAGTCCAACTTCACGCCAAGAAGTCCACAGGGGGCTCTCCAGAAACTGAACCCCCCGATCAGACAAAATATGCTGCGGCAAGCCGTGCAGGCGGTAGATGTGTTGGATAAATAACTTGGCCAACTGAGGAGCAGAAGGAAGACCGGTCAGAGGAACGAAGTGGGCCATCTTCGAAAATCGGTCCACCACCACCCAGACAGCACTGCAACCAGCAGAGAGAGGCAGGTCCATGATAAAGTCCATCGCTATATGCTGCCAGGGAGCATTGGGCACATGCAATGGCTGGAGCAGACCAGTAGGACTGGAGTGGGTGGCCTTGTTGGCTGCACATACAGCACAGGAAGAAACGAAGTCCACAATATCCTTGGGCAGTGTGGGCCACCAGAAATGACGAGCAATCAAATCCCGGGTCTTACTCAACCCCATGTGACCTGCCAGTCTAGAGGAGTGTCCTCCGTGGAGGATTCTTCCACGATCAGCCAGGCGCACAAAAATCCTCCCTGGAGGAATGTCCCCAATTTGCAGGGGATTGACCGAGACAATGCAAAATGAATCGATAATGTTCTGTGGACTCTCTATGGTGTCTTCTGTCTAGAAAGACCTGGACAAGGCATCGGCCCTCACATTCTTGTTGGACGGGCGATAATGAAGCTCAAACTGAAACCTTGCAAAGAACAGTGACCACCTGGCCTGATGAGGGTTCAGCCGTTGGGCCGTCTGGAGGTAGGTCAGATTCTTGTGGTACGTAAAAATCAAGATCGGATGAGCTGCGCCCTCTAGTAGATGTCTCCACTCCTCCAGAGCCAATTTGATTGCCAGTAACGCCCGATCCCCAATCAACTAGTTACGTTCTGTGGAAGCGAAGAGCTTGGAAAAGTATCCACATACCCTTGACTTGCCCTTGGGACCTCTCTGGACCAGGAGTGCACCAGCATCGACAAAGGATGCATCCACCTCCAACGAGAACTGAAGAGAGACATCCGGATGATGGAGGATAGAGGCTGACGTGAAGGCACTCTTCAGGCTATTGAATGTGGACTCTGCCTTGGGAGTCCACACCTTGGCATTCATACCCTTCTTAGTAAGTTTAGAGATGGGAGAAGTCAGTGAGGAGAAGTTCGGAATAAACTGCCTGTAAAAATTAGCAAATCCCAAAAAGCGCTGTATGGCCCTCAAGCCTTGAGGGCGTGGCCACTCCAGGACAGACTTTACCTTTTCATGATCCATCTCAGGACCACGATTCGAGACGATGTAGCCCAGGAACGGGAGAGCATCCTTGTCAAAAACCCACTTCTCCAACTTGGCGTACAGACGATTCTCCCTTAACCGTAGCAGAACCTGGCGGACATGTCTCTGGTGCGTAATAGGATCTGGGGAGAAAATCAAGATGTCATCAAGGTAGACTACAACACAATCATAGAGGAGGTCACGGAAAATGTAATTCACAAACTCCTGGAAGTATTACACAGGCCGAAGGGCATTACTGGATACTCATAGTGTCCATCACGGGTGTTAAATTCAGTCTTCCATTCATCACCCTGGCGAATACGGAGTAGGTTATAAGCCCCAGGCAGGTCTAGTTTAGAAAAGAAATTTGCGCCACGTATACGATCAAACAGTTCGGAGATCAGTGGCAACGGATATTTATTCTTCACCGTGATCTGGTTGAGACCACGGTATTCAATGCAAGGACGAAGGGAGCCATCTTTCTTTTTGACGAAGAAGAACCCGGCTCCTGCCGGGGAGGAAGACTTCCGTATGAAGCCCCTTTCTAAGTTCTCTTTCACCTAGGAGGACATGGACAGAGTCTCTGGCAAGGAGAGATGATATACCCTACCACGGGGAAGGGATGAACCAGGAATCAGCTCAATGGGGCAGTCATACGCCCGATGTGGGGGCAATGTCTCCGCCTGCCTTTTGCTGAAGACGTCCGAAAAGGCAGCATAATGACCCGGCAATCCTGCCAATGACTGAGAAATAGAGGAAAAAAGCACGGCGCCACATGGTGCAGGTAAATCCAAGGCGGTATAGTCAAATAGAGACAGATATATGCTCACCAAAGTTCAGATGGATAAGCACGCCAATAAGTGAGCAATCCAGCTGGTTGTGGAAAGTGCTGCTGCCGGGATCCAGAGCCGGTTAGACCAATTGGCCACCGCAAATGCAATAATGTATAAATGTGACAGAAATGGATCATAAGCGGCGCTGCTACTTAGTAATAAGGAGTAAAGATAGTAGGTAACTCTTTATTATAATCCAATGACCGAGGCAGTGAAGGCTGAGCCGAACGAATCCACACCAGGCAACGACCTTGACAATCAGGGCCCCACTGGAGAATCTGTCCAGAATTCCAGTCCAGGACTGAGGCATGCAGTCGGAGCCAAGGTAGACCCAGCTACACATGGTTAACGGCTTTGGGCAGGACATAGAACGACAGAAGTTCGGAGTGAAGGGCTCCTACTTGAAGCCTCAGCAGCTTGGTCACAGCTAAAACTGGGTCTGGCAGAGGTAGTCCATTCACTGAGGCAACTGTCAACGGGCTCTCCAGAGGGGGGGTGGGTAATTGCAGAACGTCCACCAGATCTCTGTGGATGAAATTAGCAGCGGATCCAGAGTCCAGATATGCAGAGACCTGATGCGTTTTCTCGCCGGACACTATGGTCACAGGTATGGACAATTCAGACGGAAGTCCATCTTTACCCAAGGTTGTCACTCCAAGCAACCCTAGGTTTTGGTATCTTTGGGGGCACAGGCACACAAGATGACCATCGAGACCGCAATAAAGACAGAGTCCAGATGTGCATCTGCGTTGTCTCTCTTGGGTAGACAATTTATACTGGTCCGTTATTACCAACTTCTTAGGAGGATCGACATCTGAGGACAGCAGGGGTTGCTGCAAAGTAGGGACCAGACTAGGAAGGGCTCCCTCCCGTTGAACCTCTTGGAGGCGTTCACGGATCCGTATATCAATCCGGGCAGACAGAACGATGAGCTCTTACAGGGTAGACGGCAGATCCCGGGCAAGTTTGTCTTTATCTCTGGAAGATAGTCCGTGCCAGAATGCAGCCACCAGAGCCTCATTGTTCCACAACAGCTCTCCCGCCAGGGTACAGAAGTGGATTGCGTACTCACTCACTGAGGTGTCTCCTTGGCGCAGGTTAATCAAAGAGGCCGCTGCGATGAGACCGGTCCAGGCTCCTCAAACACCATGCGAAAAGTCCGGAGGAAGGCAGGGAAGTCACGGGTCTCTGGTCCTTGTCTCTTCCAGATAGGGTTTGCCCATGCAAGAGCCTTATCGGTGAGGAGAGAAATGATGAAAGCGACCCTGGCACCATCAGACGAAAAAGTCCTAGCATACAGGCTGAAATGGATCTGGCACTGATTAAGAAAACCACGACAGGTACTTGCTTCTCCATCATAGCGGTCAGGAAGTGGCAAAGAAACACGTGGGTCAATACTGCCAAGAGGTGTAGACGGAGGATCCACATTGCCAGGAGGTGTAGTAGAAGGAACGGCAGCTTGTGCCTCCTGCCGACATGCAAGAATGTTTAACGCCTGGAGGAGTTGGTCCTGTAAATACCGGAGGTCCAGCATATCGGCTCGCATCTCCTGTGTCGTCGTCATAGTTTTGAATTGACCAGCGGGGTCCATGGCCTGAGCGTACTGTCACGAAGGGTCTGTGGACCCACTGGGCTGTACCACCTTGTCGGTAAGGCAACTGGCCAACAGGGAGCAGGTGAATGTCTATAGTTCTATAGGTACCTGTGGCAGCTCAGACAGCAGCGGGGCAGGCTCGGCTGGGACTAGTATGCAACACGGCACAACTTTGGCACAGCTCAGTGCTAGACAGGAATGTATGGATTGCTAGGAACAGGAACGGGAAACAGGTATAGGTACAGGGACAGGGACTGGAACAGGAAACACACTAGGAGGCCATCACATAGACAAACTATAAGGAACACAAAAACGCTCAGGCATAGAACTAGGGGGCTGAATCTCTCTTATAGTCCAGGGTACTCACGGGTCAAAGTTCATCCACGAGTTCCGATGCGCGCGCTGCCCCTTTAAGAGCGGGCACGAGTGTGCGCGCGCACCCTACAGGATCCGGCTGAGGTGAGTGGACGCGAGCGCTGGTGTGTCCGGGGGAGGAGGCTGGGGCCAGCGCTTGCCGACTCGTGGCTGCGTCTGTCAGGGGGAGATTGGAGCTGACAGCCCACAGTCATGGATATTACAACACGGCTAATAATGAGGGTAAAAAAGCTGGTGTTCTCTTTGCAATTAGGGATACCCTAGCTTTCTCCGTTTTTGACACCTGGACGAATCCACTGGGGAGGTATCTAATCATCACGTGTACTATCAATAGTAAAGCTTATACTTTAGTAGGAATTTACTCCCCCAACCATGGACATATTTCATTCTTAAATAAGCTTTTTAAATAAATACATAAGGTTGAGGAGGGTTCTCTGATTATGTGTGGTGATTATAAGGCCACAGTGTACCCAGATATTGACTGTTCAGGTATAACCGGTAGTAGAAGGGTTGCTTTAGCTCAAGTACTGAAGGTGGAGCATCTACATGATATTTGGCGATATCTGCACCCAGGGGAAAGGGACTATATCGGCTTTTCTCATACTCATACCTCTTATACGAGGATTGATATGTTCTTAATTGATAGTGATTTGGTACAAGCAGTAATCAGACTATGCGCCTATTTCACTAACTATAACGGAAAAATACAATTGTAGAAACTTTATACCCTGGCGCATGAACTCGTACCTTTTAACAATTCCCAAGCATAAGGAAGCCGTAGCAAAGGCTATTGAATAATACTGATCTTAATTCCTCCCCTGATATTTTGCCATGTACTCTATGGTGCTGTCACAAGGCGGAAATCAGAGGAGTATTTATTAAGTTGCCGGCTTATGAGAAAAAACAGAGAGAATCCCTTAGACATTCTATTCTTACCCAATTATACCATCTGGAAAATTTGAATAAACAGAGGCCTTCTGGGCAAATCTCTGCTCAAATGAGAGATTTACATAAGCAACTACACATCTTATGCTGTACAAATATGAGATGGCACTTAAAAAGTTAAAAACACATTTTTATGTAGCTTGTGAGAGAGAAGAGGGCAACCCTTATTAGGAGAGTAAAACGTCAACATGCAAAGAGTGCTATAGCCTACATTGATCATCCAGAGAAACGTAGAGTGTATAACCCAGAGGATATGGCTGATGCCTTTGTTTCCTATTATAGTAAGATTTATAATCTAAACAAAGATACTAATACTCCCCAACTGACAGATGCTACAATTGATGGCTTCCTCCGTCAGCTGAACCTCCCTAACCTTTTAGGAGCCGATAGGGATCGAGTTAATGCTCCTGTTACAATGATGGAAATTGGAAAAGCTATCAAATCCCATAAATCCTGTAAAGCACCTGGCCCGGACCGGCTTCCAGGGGAGAGCTATAAATGTTTCCCCACTCTATTATCTAATGAACTATTGAATATGTTTAATGCCTCGGTGGATAATGTTTTTTTCCCCAGAGAAATGTTATGTGTCACTATTATAGCTCTCCCGAAGCCTGGGAATCCCCCCATCTCTCCAGGGAACTTCAGACCTATATCTCTGTTAAATAGTGATCTGAAGATATTTTCTAAGACCTTAGCAATGAGGTTGGATACAATTCTGTCTTTTCTGATAGACATGGATCAAGTGGACTTTGTGAGAGGATGACGGGCTACGGTTGGAACTAGTAGAATGATTAACCTAATACATACAGCACATTCCCTTAAAACCTCTACGATTTTACTGTCCTTCGACACAGAAAAAATGTTCGATAAGGTTCATTGGGGTTTTCTATCGAAGATACTTGACAAGTTTGGGTTTGTGGGATGGATTCATAAGGCTATTATGTCTGCAACGTACGCGGCCGCGGCCCGTTATCCCTACTCACACATCAATGGCCGCAACCGCAGACTTCCAAGATTGGGCCGGCATCTCCCTCCTAGGAGACGCCGGCACTCAGTTCCGCTCCCCCCTGCAGTGTTCTCTAGGGTTCGCGCAGGGGCTCGTTCCCGGCCTTAAATGGCCAACGTGCGCACATGAAAAATATTACTAATTAGCCCCTGATCACCCTTGACTATAAAAAGGGCTCTGCCCTTTCACTCCTTGCCTGAGCGTTGCTGTATATTCCCATGTTAGTCTTGCAAAGGGTCCCTTAGTCGTATCCTGTTCCCAGTGTTCCCATGCCCTGCTACCTGTATCCTGTATCCCGTGTTGTCTTTGTTCCTGTGCCCTTTCTAGTGTTGGAGTTGTATTGTGCCATCTGCTATGCCATACACCACATCTGGAGTCATCTGCCACGGAGACATCTGCCACGACTGGTACCATCCGCCACGTTTGGCGTCATCTACCGTCAAAGTTCCATCTGTGCCTAAGCCTATGCTACTGTCTAGACTATTACAGGTATCCTTTTGCTTGGACTTTGTATTGACTTGGTACACTGTTATTTGGCCAGCTTCTACTCCGCTACGGCGGTGCGGCCTAGTGGGTCCACATACCTACGGATCGTGACAATGTCTATGTATACACTGCACAAGTCTACATTTCTGGTATATTGTCCACATCATTCTCTTTAACTAACGACACTCAACAGGATTGCCCCCCATTAATATTTGCTTTAATAATGAAACCATTTGCAGTGTCTATCAGAAAAAGTAATGATGCTGTCAGCCTATCTATTCATGCATCATAAAATAATTTGATACGCGGATGACGCTATTCTCATTATTACTTCACCCCTTTACTCTCTCCTAATTATACAACTTATCATGGCCTTTAGTGAAGTATCGTATTACAAAATTAATGAGACCAAGTCTGCGATGCCACCCATTTTTGTGTGTGCTTGTCTGAAAAAGCGTATTTTTCGAATATTTCCATTTTTATGGTCTGACAAATTTATTACGTACCTGGGGATCAAATTAACTGCGAACCCCTTGATTATAGCTAATATTAATTTTAAGGACTTGCTTTCTTATATTAAGACTCAGACTATACAAATAAAGGATGCCATTGTTTCATGGATTGGGAGAATTAATCTGGTAATAATATGGCTGATGCCTAAAATACCATTGCATGTTCCACTATCAGTAAGGCCGACATCCAAGGCATGCTTCTTAAATTTGTATGGACAAATAGAAAAGCTAGAGTTTCCAAATCCTTAATCATCACTCATACTTCTAGGGGAGGGATGGGAGTCCCTCAATGTTTATTACTATTATCTTACTATTATTACTATTATCTGGCAGCAGCTCAAACAATGTTGGTACTCTGACATTAATGCTCATTGGAAATCAATTGAAAGGGAGTTTGTTCCACAGTCCGATATCAAAGGAGCTGTTCTTGGTACAATAGTGGGGGCCCAGGTTGATATGACCATGCTACCTCCCCTGGGTGCCACACACAGCCACCTCTGGAGATGGTGCCTCCTGTAGATTCTGACACACAGCGCCCCCTTGTAGATAGTGCCCTACTGTAGATAGTGCCATACAGCCCCCCTGTAGATTGTGCTATACAGACCCCCTGTAGATAGTGTCACACCCCCTTGTAGATAGCACCCCCACCTCCCCCTTGTAGATAGCAGCATACAGACCCCCCCTTGTAGATAGTGCCATACAGCTCCCTCCTGTAGATAGAGCCATACAGGCCTCTCCTGTAGATAGCGCCATACAGCCCCCTCCTGTAGATAGTGCTATACAGCCCCCCTCCGGTTGATAGCGCCATACAGCCCCCTCTCCTCTAGATAGCGCCATACAGCCCCAACCCCACCCAAAAAACGGCCTGTAGTCTAGTTAAAGGAGTTGTCCCACAAAACACATGTATCCCCTATCCATAAGGAGAACAGGGAACCAAAATTCCCCTGAAGTGCTCCATGAGAAGCATGGGATTTCCGGGGTCTGTGTCTGGCTTGTGTGTCCGGAAGCTCTATAGAAATTAATGGAGCGCCGGCCACACATGCACATAATCCCCTTGTAGATGATGCCACTCCGACGCTCTGTAGATGCCACACAGACCCCCTGTAGAGGATGCCACTCCCCCCCATATATGATGCCACACACCGCCCTGTAGATGATGCCACAAACCCCCCCTGTAGATGATGCCACCCCCCTGTAGATAGTGCAACACACAGCCCCCTCTAGATAGTACCACACACAGCTCGCTGTAGATAGTGCCACATACCTCCCTGTAGATAGCGCCACATACTCCCCCTGTAGATAGTGCCACATACTCCCCTTCTATACAGTGCCACATACTCCCCCTGTAAACAGTGCCACATACTCCCCCTGTATATAGTGCCACATACTCCCTCTGTATATAGTGCCACATACTCCCCTTGTAGATGGGCCACATACTCCCCATGTAGATAGCCCCCACCTCCCTAGCTGAGGTAGGTAGGTAGAGCCATTGTGGCTCCCTCTATGAGCTGAATCCCCGGCCAGGCGTCGTCAATGCTCTGGCCGGTGATTCCGCTGCAGGAGCTGCCCCTGACCTCACTGCCCTTATATAGACAGTGAAGTAATGGGCTACTCGTGGAGCGCCGGAATCCCTGGCCAATGCGTTACTGACGCCCTGTCCGGGAATTCCGCTCATAGAGAGAGCCCTGACTTCACTGTCCATGAAGGGTAGTGACGTTAGTGGCACTTCTTGCAGCGGAATCCCCGACCAGGGCATCGGCAAAGGGATTTCGCTCCAGGAGGAGTTTCCTGCTCTGCCGTAGTGTTCAATAGTATCCTAGTTCTAAAGACGCAGATACTATTGATTGTGGCATCGCTGCCGCTGTAGCAGCCATAGCGGCTGCTAGCGGCGAAGCCAGGCATGGGGGGGCCCGTGACGGCGGGTGGCACGGGCCCCATTATACCACGTGCCCCATAGCAGCCGCTGCAGTCACTGTGTAAAGCCCTCTTGGTTTACAAAATCTACAATTTTTCCTTCGACAACTGTTCTCTTGAACATATTTCCAATTGAATCCCAAATTTAGACCTGATGTTATGGATACAATCTGGTATTATGTGTATATCAGACTTGTATACCAACTCGCAATTATGGTCCTTTACAGACATACAAAATTGGTTTGGAATTCCCAAGCATCAGCTTTTTGCCTTTTTGCAAATTCAAATTTTTTTACATAAGCATCAACCTGCCTCCTCTACAATGGGTACTCCTTCCGTATTCCAAAGATTCGTAGACTTGGAAAAGTCTCCCTTGAAGGGGCTGGCCTCGGCCTACCTAGCATTAGCCACCCTCACGTCTTTTACTAAGCAAAAATATAGCTCTTACCTATACTGCTAAAATTTAAAAATGTGTTAACCATATAGAAGCTATCAGTGAAATTCAGTTTAGAAGGTATCTAACCCCGGTTTGATTGCAACACATGTTTGTTAGCGCATCCTCTATGTGCTGCAGAAATTGTGGAGATAGAGGTACACTGGTCCACCTTTGGTGGTCCTGCCAAACAATATATCCATTCTGGAAACATATATTTCAATATATTTCGGAACTAATGGGTTTCACTCTTGACCCTGAACCTGTCTTAGCTTTACTAGATATGAACTTAGGTGATATACCAGCGGATATGAGATGTCCGGTTGGGCATATTCTGTTAGCTACTAGATATCACATTGCGCAGAGATGGAAAACGCTGAATTTTTAAATATTTCAGTAGTTCTACATAGAGTGTTTCTTCATTTCCAATATGAGCTACAATATGCCACTTTGAAAGGGTTGAGAACAAAATGCTTGACTACATGGACAGACCTGCCTCATGTCTGCTTACTCCTCCGAAAACACTCCATTCGTTTGTAATTGTAACTACATATCCATGCTGTAATGGCAGGAAGGAGGTGAAGGGAAAGTGAGCCCTAATCTACCCACCGCCCTGTCCCTGCCTACTTGCAACAACCCGCCCTAGGCGACGGGGTACAACTGGGCGGCGGTCCCTACGCTGTCTAAGTGCACGGGAGAACAAACAGGGAACACGCAAGGGAAGGGGCAGTAGCCCACGGAACGCCGCGAGGAAACGGAGCGGTGAATGAATAGTCAGGACCAGGATGAAGTGGAGTATACCAACGTGAGCACGGAGAAGGAAGCAAAGTGAAGCAGGTTAAGCGGAACTGCAGCAAGGCAGAAGCACGGCCGAAGCAGGCTGGAGCAAGCAGCAGTGGGGCCAGGAATCCAGAAGAATTACAAGCACTGAGGAAGAGAACTCGGCAGGTATAAATGGACAGGGGGCGGAGCTAACTCCGACTGACCAGGCCGCGATAGGCTCTCCCACTCCTGAGCCTGCCACCCTGGTTGGTGGGAGACGGTGTCAGTCTAACAGGTCTGGCCTCAGGTGTGGATTGATTAATCCCAGGAGTATACCTAGACGTAGTACCTGGCAGATCCCTAACAGTACTCCCCCTTTTATGAGGGGCCACCGGACCCTTACTAAGAGGACCCGGTTTAGTAGGGAAGAGAAGGTGGAACCTCCTGATCAATACCCCAGCGTGAACATCACGGGCAGGTACCCAAGTCCTCTCCTCCGGCCCGTATCCTCTCCAATGGACCAGGTACTGGAGGGAGCCCTGGACCATCCTACTGTCCATAATCTTGGCCACCTCGAATTCCACCCCCTCAGGGGTGAGAACGGGAACAGGAGGTTTCCTCGAGGGGGACCAGGACGGGGAGCAGCGTTTGAGGAGGGAGGCATGGAAGACGTCATGTATGCGAAAGGATGGGGGCAGCTCCAGACGGAAGGATACAGGGTTGAGGACTTCAATGATCTTATACGGTCCAATAAATCGGGGAGCAAACTTCCTGGACGGGACCTTAAGGCGCAAGTTCCTGGACGACAACCAGACCAAATCCCCGACGACAAACCGGGGGTTAGCAGAAGGTCTACTATCAGCCTGAATCTTTTGTGCGCTCTGGGACGCCTCTAGGTTCTTCTGAACCTGGGCCCAGACTGTGCACAGTTCCCGATGAACATCCTCTACCTCAGGATTATTGGAACAACCAGGGGAAATGGAGGAGAACCTTGGGTTAAACCCGAAATTACAGAAAAACGGGGAGACCCCTGACGAGTTACTGACCCGGTTATTCTGGGAAAATTCAGCAAGGGGAAGGAATGAGACCCAATCGAATTGACAGTCAGAGATGAAACACCTTAAATATTGTTCCAGGGATTGGTTAGTCCTTTCCGTTTGGCCATTAGTTTCGGGATGGAAAGCGGAGGAGAAGGACAGATCAATCTCCAACTTTTTACAAAAAGCTCTCCAAAATAAGGAAACAAATTGTACCCCTCTGTCAGAAACGATATTGACTGGGGCCCCATGGAGACGCAGGATGTGTTTAACAAACAAAGAAGCTAACGTCTTGGCGTTAGGTAGCTTCTTAAGGGGCACAAAGTGGCACATCTTGCTGAAGCGGTCTACTACCACCCACACCACCGACTTGCCCTGAGATGGAGGCAAATCGGTGATAAAATCCATGGAGATATGGGTCCAAGGTCTCTGGGGAATGGGCAAGGAATGTAGTAGGCCCGCAGGTCGGGACCTAGGGGTTTTGGACCTAGCGCAAACCTCACAAGCGGCGACGTAAGCCCTAACGTCTTTAGGCAACCCAGGCCACCAATAGTTTCTGGTAATGAGGTGTTTGGTGCCCAAGATGCCAGGATGACCAGATAGAGCGGAGTCATGGTTTTCCCTGAGTACCCTTAGCCGGTATTGCAGGGGAACAAACAGTTTGTCCACAGGGACGTTCCCGGGAGCTGAACCCTGATCAGCCGCAATATCAGAAGCTAAATCAGAATCCGTGGCAGAAACGATTATACCAGGGGGTAAAATACAAGCAGGATCCTTTTCGGAAGGAGGATTGGCCATGAAACTACGTGACAGAGCATCAGCCTTAATATTCTTGGACCCAGCCCTATAGGTAACCAAGAAATTAAATCTGGTAAAGAATAGTGCCCACCGAGCTTGTCTAGGATTAAGCCTCCGGGCCGATTCTAGGAAAACCAGATTCTTGTGATCCGTAAGGACCGTTACCTGGTGTCTGGCCCCCTCCAGGAAGTGCTGCCACTCTTCAAAAGCCCATTTAATGGCTAGAAGTTCGCGGTTGCCAATATCATAGTTACTCTCCGTGGGCGAAAACTTCCTAGAGAAGTAAGCACAGGGGCGGAGATGGGTGAGGGAGCTGGTACCCTGGGACAAGACGGCCCCCACTCCCACCTCGGATGCGTCAACCTCCACAATAAATGGCTCCTCTTGGTTGGGCTGAATCAGCACGGGGGCCGAGATAAAGCACTTCTTGAGGGTCTCAAAGGCCTGGACGGCCTCAGGGGGCCGATGGAGGACATCAGCACCCTTGCGAGTAAGGTCCGTAAGAGGCTTAGCGACGACCGAGAAGTTGGCAATAAATCTCCTGTAATAGTCGGCGAACCCTAAAAAACACTGTAACACCTTAAGGGAGGCAGGTTGGACCCATTCCGCCACAGCCTGAACCTTGGCAGGGTCCATGCGGAATTCATGAGGAGTGAGGATTTGCCCTAAAAATGGTATCTCCTGTACCCCAAAGACAAATTTTTCAGTCTTAGCAAACAGATTATTCTCCCGAAGGACCTGGAGCACCTTCCTGACATGCTCCACGTGGGAGGACCAGTCCTTGGAAAACACCAGTATGTCATCAAGGTACACAACAAGAAAATTACCCAGGTAATCTCTCAGGATTTCATTAATAAAATTCTGGAAGACAGCAGGGGCATTACACAACCCAAAGGGCATGACCAGGTATTCGAAATGACCCTCGGGTGTGTTGAACGCAGTTTTCCACTCATCCCCCTCTTTGATGCGGATAAGGTTATATGCCCCCCGTAGATCGAACTTCGAAAACCATTGGGCTCCCTGAACCTGATTAAAAAGATCCGGAATCAAAGGAAGTGGGTACTGGTTCCTTACGGTGACTTTATTCAGTTTACGATAATCAATGCACGGCCTAAGACCACCATCCTTCTTCCCCACGAAGAAGAAGCCAGCACCTACAGGAGAAGTCGAGGGGCGAATGAAACCCTTGGCCAGGCATTCTTGGATAAACACCCTCATAGCTTCACGTTCAGGACATGAAAGATTAAATATCCTACCCTTAGGAAGCTTGGCACCAGGCACCAAATCGATGGCGCAATCGTAATCTCTATGGGGGGGCAACACCTCGGAGGCCTCCTTAGAAAACACATCGGCGAAGTCCTGAACAAACTCAGGAAGCGTGTTTACCTCCCCCCGGGGAGAAATAGAGTTAACAGAAAGACATGACATAAGACATTCATTACCCCATTTGGTAAGCTCCCCAGTATTCCAATCAAACGTGGGATTATGCAACTGCAACCAGGGAAGACCTAATACCAGATCAGACGATAATCCCTGCATCACCAGTACAGAGCACTGCTCCAAATGCATGGAGCCAACCAGGAGTTCAAAAACAGGAGTATGCTGAGTAAAATAACCATTAGCAAGGGGGGTTGAGTCGATACCTACTACAGGGATAGGATAAGGTAAATCAATAAAAGGCATCTTTAGAGACATAGCAAATTCCACAGACATGATATTAGCAGATGAGCCAGAATCCACGAAAGCACTGCCCGTGGCAGACCGGCCTGCAAACGAGACCTGAAAGGGAAGCAAAATTTTATTGTGTTTCACATTAACGGGAAATACCTGTGCGCCCAAGTGACCTCCCCGATGATCACTTAGGCGCGGAAGTTTTCCTGCTTTTTATTCTTGCGCCTGGGACAGGTGTTCAGTAGATGCTTGTCGTCCCCACAGTAGAAGCAGAGACCATTCATTCTACGAAACTCCCTACGTTGTCGAGGGGACATGGAGGCCCCGAGTTGCATAGGTACCTCCGAGTCCTCCGTGGAGGGGCGAGGGGACGGGACCTCGGGGGGATCGCAGAAAAGTCAGAGGGGACCACATTGAAACGTTCAAGCTGACGTTCCCTGAGACGTCGGTCAAGTCGTACTGCTAGGGCCATAACCTGGTCAAGGGAGTCAGAAGAGGGGTAGCTAACCAGCAGATCCTTCAGGGCGTCAGATAATCCTAACCTAAACTGGCACCTTAGGGCCGGATCGTTCCACCGAGAAGCTACGCACCACTTTCTAAAATCAGAACAGTATTCCTCAACCGGTCTCCTACCCTGACGTAAGGTCACCAGCTGACTCTCGGCTAAATCAGTCCTGTCAGTCTCGTCGTAAATGAGTCCGAGCCAGAGAAAAAACGATCAACAGAGGAAAGTTCAGGGGCGTCAGGAGACAAGGAGAAGGCCCACTCTTGGGGCCCTTCCTGGAGTCGGGATATGATGATACCCACCCGCTGGTTCTCGGAACCTGAGGAGTGGGGTTTTAGGCGGAAATACAGTCTGAAACTCTCCCGGAAGGTCCCCTGAGAACCGGTCAGGTAACTTGAGGTCGGGTTCTAGAGGTGAGGTGAGGGGTACTACTAAGGCAGCGTCACCCTGGTTGACCCTCTGGGCCAGGGCCTGGACCTGTAGGGAGAGGCCCTGCATCTGCTGGGTCAGGGTCTCAAGGGGGTCCATGATAGCGTCAGCGTAGGAGAATGGTAGAC
Source organism: Rhinoderma darwinii (assembly GCF_050947455.1). Lineage (NCBI taxonomy): Eukaryota > Metazoa > Chordata > Amphibia > Anura > Rhinodermatidae > Rhinoderma > Rhinoderma darwinii. The sequence goes on along the minus strand of NC_134689.1, from coordinate 41,443,840 downwards.
TAGGTATGGGCTTGTAATTATGTAATGGCAGGAAGGAGGTGAAGGGAAAGTGAGCCCTAATCTACCCACCGCCCTGTCCCTGCCTACTTGCAACGACCCGCCCTAGGCGACGGGGTACAACTGGGCGGCGGTCCCTACGCTGTCTAAGTGCACGGGAGAACAAACAGGGAACACGCAAGGGAAGGGGCAGTAGCCCACGGAACGCCGCGAGGAAACGGAGCGGTGAATGAATAGTCAGGACCAGGATGAAGTGGAGTATACCAACGTGAGCACGGAGAAGGAAGCAAGCCAGGGGCAAAGCGAAGCAGGTTAAGCGGAACTGCAGCAAGGCAGAAGCACGGCCGAAGCAGGCTGGAGCAAGCAGCTGTGGGGCCAGGAATCCAGAAGAATTACAAGCACTGAGGAAGAGAACACGGCAGGTATAAATGGACAGGGGGCGGAGCTAACTCCAACTGACCAGGCCGCGATAGGCTCTCCCACTCCTGAGCCTGCCACCCTGGTTGGTGGGAGACGGTGTCAGTCTAACAGGTCTGGCCTCAGGTGTGGATTGATTAATCCCAGGGGTATACCTAGACGTAGTACCTGGCAGATCCCTAACACATGCCTCCTTATTTACAATATTTCTGTACCTCCTCACCTCCTTTCCATTTTATTTTAATTTGGTTTATTTCGTTTTCTAATATGTTACATTGCTCTATACTGTTTTATATAGATGTATACTTTGTATGCCTTTGATGCGCCATAACTTTACTACTGTTATGTATGGAATTGAGACAATGTACTGAACTTGTTTTTTGTACTGTTAGGCTATGTTCACACGGAGTATTTTGGGGGAGGAATATCTGCCTCAAAGTTCCAAACGGAATTTTGAGGCAGATATTCCTCCCCCAAAATACTCCGTGTGAATAGCAATTATCGCGCCGTTTTTCGCCCGCGGCCATTGAGCGCCGCGGGCATAAAACAGCGAGATATACGCTTTCTCCTGCCTCCCATTGAAGTCAATGGGAGGTCGGAGGCGGAAGCGCCCGAAGATAGGGCATGTCACTTCTTTTTCCCGCGAGGCAGTTTTACTGCTCGCGGGAAAAAGACGCCGACGCCTCCCATTGAAATCAATGGGAGGCGTTCTCGGGCCGTTTCTGCCGAGTTTTGCAACGCGGTTTCCGCGTCAAAAAACTCGGCAAAAGACCCCGTGTGAACATAGCCTTATACTTTCTCTTTCTATTTTTCAAAACTAATAAAAAACGAATGAACCACAAATAGTTTTATTGCACTGACGAGCAGCCTTCTCCCGATATGGCTCTTCAACATCCCATAAGAGCAGTTTATAATAATACGACATAACTTTTTCAATATAACAAATAAAATGAAGAGGCAAACAGACTGGCGAGTGTGTTTGTACTTGAATTCTATTAAGGACACTATAGCCTCAATACTCAGGCAAACACTCCTTGTCCCCCATAGGGAAAAATACACTTAAACTAGATACCTTATCACAAAAAAAGAAAATTATTTCCCCAATATCACTACATGCATCTGACAATGTCCTTTAAAAAGATTGTGGCCAAACACTGGCTCTTATCAAAAGAGGTTTGCTTGATTGGTGAGTTATTACTGAACAAATCAAAGTGTGTTTCATAAAACTGCAAATAAAGCATCAAACCTAAGAAAGGTAATGTAAAGCGTGTGTCTCGCTAAACTTTAAACTCGGTAATATAATTGAGGGCTTTTGGGATACAGGGAGGAAACAGTCTTTCCAATAAAATCTTACATCGCCTGTCAAATGAAAGTGGTGATTTATGTAAAAATATAACCCTGTAATAAAATATATGTCAGAACTACTATCTGTTCCTTGCAGAATAGAATGTTAGAAAAGCTCAATAATATACAAAAAGGTTATAAGGAACATCCTTCTTCTTGTAATCAATGCAGAAAAGCATAAAAGGCAGTTCAGAGAATCTGTTTTTATGGGTGTTTTAACAGTGGCGCCATTTTAGGTTTCTTGTTTTTTTTTATTCATTCACATATTTTTCCATATGTATTTGTTTTATTCATGGTCTATTTTAGTTGTTAATAAATGTTACTTTTAGACAATCATTTTTATTATATGGACTTCCCAATTTGTCCTACTTCTTTGGAATATATATTTCCCAGCCTCTTTTCCATGTAGATTAGAGAGGGGGTGAGGCTAGTCATGAGCTTTTTAGGTGTTAGGTGACAAGGACGTGCTTTTCCCTGAGGAAGACAAATTTAATCCCTGAAATGCAAAGGAGCAGTTTTGTAATGTCAGAGCTCTTTCTTGCCTGGACCCCTTCATGTAATACATATTTTCAGATTCTGCTGGACTTCTGCCATATACGTGCGTTTCAGACATACTATTGGTCCATGGTGTCCTCAATGCCCGCCTCAATTACTTGTTGTTGTGCCTCAATGCCTGCGCCAAAGCTTGCCCAATTTACTTGTTGTTCCGCCTCAATGCCCGTGCCGTTACAAGCGGACAGTGCACAGAGATGATGGGGATTATATACAGGGATGATGGCTGTTATATTCAGGAATGATGGGGGTTATATATAGGGATGATGGGGTTATAAATATGCATGATGGCTGTTACTGGAGTAAATATGGAGATCGAATCACATTTGAATTATCTTGAGCGCAGTACAAATCGTACGGTGCCAACCAGGGGATGGTAATTTTACTGATACAAAAAATATTGGAGGGGAAGGGAAAGGGAAGGAATAAGGATAGAGAAAGAAATGAAGGAAATAACTCCTAGTAAAGCAGGCACTCGGCTCAGCATAAATATAAAAATATCAAAAAGTTTATTTAGCAAAATATAATAAAATCACATAACAGAAAATAACACCGATAGTGAACCTGTATCCAAAATTAAATAGACACACCACAAAAACAAAAATACAAAAACACAAAAAATGACGGACATTTTGTATTTGTGTTGTGTCTATTTAATTTTGGATACAGGATCACTATCAGTGTTATTTTCTGTTATGTGTTTTTATTATATTTTGCTAAATAAACCCTTATCATTCCTGTATATACCAGTCATCATCCCTGTATATAGCCCCCATCATCCCTGCATATATATATATATATATATATATATATATATATATATATATATACCAGCCATCATCTCTGTATATACCATCCAACATTCCTGTATATAACACCATCATCCCTGTATATATAACCCCCATCATCCTTGTATATACCAGCCATCATCACTGTATATAACCCCCATCATCCCTGCATATACCAACCATCATCCCTGTATATAACCCCCATCGTCTCTGTATGTAATTGGCATGAGCACTGAGACGGAACAACAAGTAAAATAGGACGGGCATTGCGGACACTGTGGACAAATAGGAAGCCTGAAACGTGGGCATATGGCAGAAGTCCAACGGAATCTGAAAAAATGCTCATGGGAAACCACCAGCTGGGAAGGACTTCAAGAGTAGTACTCATGTCGCTTATACCCTCTATGAACGGTACATGTGCTATCTACAATCTGTAATCTAATGGAACACAATGTATTATTCTGGCTTAAGTTAGAAATAAAAAAAATGCAAACAATGACAAATAATGACATATGTCTTCAAATAGATAATTAAATGGAAGATTATTCAGTATCCTCAGGCCATTCCTTTGGCACATTTACACATTTTCATTTGTTTATTGATTTTTTTATGTCATATATTATCAGTTTTTAAATGCCAAATTGTATTATATTTTTATATAAAAAAAATTTACTTCCTACCTGCAATAAGAAAAGTCTCTTGCATTATTATGTTTTGGGAATTGGTTTCTCAAATTTCAATGCAACACATTTTTTTTTTAAACTTATAACACATGTGTCAAGTGCTCCAATTCCACATTTTTCAGTGTTTATTAGTGGGTAGAAAATGATGGATTCATACTGGTATGTTATGATTTATGTCGCTATCCTTTCAGCAATATGACCAGAATGTTGACAACTTCTTCTTAAGCTGAAAAATGTAAAATGAAGACTTATCCATCATGCCTGTCTTCTTTTGCTCAAAGTTAAATACAAGAAAAAGTCAGATTAATGGCTCATGACTTTGCCTTATAAATCATACACATGTTCTTCAAATTCAAATGATAATATAATAAAGTAAAAAAATATATAGCATATAATTTGATGAAAAATATTGAACACATTGTATTTAGAAAGGAGATTACCCTTAAACTTTTTCATACTGATTTGATCTTGTTCTACATAAGGCCTCATGCACCCGACCGTAGCTGTGTGCAAGGTTCATGATTACAGCACGGATGGCCCGAGAAGTGTAATCCGCGGTTCGTCCGTAATTCCTGACTAAGCGCACACAAGAGTGCCTTGAGTTTAATGAGCCCGGACCGCAAATGACTTTTTTGCGGTCCGGGCTATGGGCAATGCATGGACCGTGGAAACCACGGTTGTGTGCATTGGCTAATAGGATATAATGTGCTCTATATTATCCGCAATTGCAGCTCCACAATTGCGGATAGTATGTGGACGCAAATGCATGGTCGTGTGCATGAGGCCTCCGGCCTCATGCACATGACTGTGCCCGTAATCACGGTCCGTTTTTACGTCCACGGCCAGACGCGGACAGCCATCCGCATTTGCAGGCCATGCTCCCATTATAAAGTATGGAAGCACGTTCCGTAAAAATAAAAAAATAGGACGTGTCCTATTTTTTACAGAAGCTTTCTACGGCCCGGTCACATTCTTGTAAATATACGGGAAGGTGTCCGTGGGCAATAGAAATTAATGGGTCCGTAATTATGGATGAATTATACAGTCGTTTGCATGGGGTCTCAAAGACATTTTCCTAATTAGGAATAGACGTGTGATTGAGTTATGAGATAATACCTTTAATACATTCACTACATGCATTTATCCCATGTGCATGTACAGTACTCTTGATTTTTATTTTAGTGTAAAATTATCAAATAAATTTAGTGCCTGATATGCTACCTTAAACACTTTTGTTGCTGGGGTCCATGTTAAATAGCTCCCTTTATAGCTATCCAAGATGTCTTGGCTTCTGCCACACAGTTTTGTAAATATTTGACATCAGGGCCAGCGTAAGCACCTGGGTGCTTAACGCTGCCATCATGGCTCCTCCAGGAGCAGAATCCCCGGCCAGAGCATCGGAAACGCACTTGCCGGGAATTTTGCTCCTAGAGGGAGCTGTCTAGGAGCGGAATCCCCCCAGAGCATTGCCGTCAATCTGGCTGGAGATTCCACTCCTTGAGGTATCTCCTGATGTCCCTGTCCATATATGGACAGTGACATCAGGGGCTCCTCCGGGACCTGAATTCCTGGCAAGAGCATTGCCGACGCTCTGGCCGGGGATTTCACTCCTAGAGTAAGCCCCTGATGTCCCTGTTCATACATGGACAGGGACGTCAGGGGCTCCACCTGGACCGCTATCCCGGCTAGAGGGTTGACAATGCTCTGGATGGGGATTCCGCTCCTGGGGAAGCCCCTGACGTCACTATCCATATATGGACACTGACATCGGGTGCTTCTACAGGAGTTGAATCCCTGGCCAGAGCGTTGCTGACACTCTTGCCAGTGATTCCGCTCCTAGAGGGAGCCCCTGTCTAGGAGAAAAATCTCCCCAGAGCGTTGCCGACACTCTGACCAGAGATTCAAATCCTAAAGGGATCCCCTGACGTACCTGTCTGTATCTACAGAGGGTGTGTGTAGCACTATCTACAGAGGGCACTGTGGCACTATCTACAGAGGGCACTGTGGCACTATCTACAGAGGGTACTGTGGCACTACCTACAGAGGGCACTGTGGTAATATCTACAGAGGGCACTGTGGCACTATCTACGGAGGGCACTGTGGCACTATCTACGGAGGGCACTGTGTCACTATCTACAGAGGGCACTGCATATTATCTACAGAGGGCACTGTGGAATTATCAACAGAGGGCACTGTAGATGTGGGGGCACAAATTTGGGCCTAACTTCTATATGGGGGCATAAACAAGGCTCAACTTCTATATGGGGGCACAAACCGGGGGCTTAGCTTCTATAAAGGGGCATAATCAGTGCCTAACTTCTGTATGGGGGCACAAACTGCTTTTTTCTTCCATTTTACTGCCGCCTTCAGTTTTCCCCACCCAAGTGACCACATAAACCTGGAGTCGGCACTGTTTGACATGATAACATCATCCATAACACTTTAATGTTAAAGAGTCTTCTTCAAGAAATGTAGGTCCTAGTACAATACATAGGGATTTTATTAATGTGTTATGAGGACTGTCTGCATAGAAAAGATGAAGTTACTAGTTATAGATCAACATATATTGGCGCCATAAGCAAAGTATCCATTTAATTAGAGAAAAATGTAATGATCCCACATCAAAGCAGTAAAATAATAGAGCTAATAGTCATAACAGTATTTTATGCACATTAAATTCTTAGTAAACATTTTGATTAAATGGTATAAGCCCACTTAGCAGCAACCTCAGAGAACTGGGACCTGAGTATAACATTGATAGTAGCATTGCACAGTAACCAACAAAACAGCAGCAATGTATCTCCAGACGCCAAGCACTACACCCATGGAAACAGATAAAAAAAGATGGCCATTTGGGTGGACTCATTCTGTACAATTTTAAACACTCATGTAGTTTACAGCTAGAAACCTGTAGCCAACGGATGAAGTATTGTATTTAAAAAGATATTGGTAACTACATGCCAAAAAGAGAAAAATATTGGTCTTATTATCCAAACAGTGATTTATTACTGCTAAAGGTATAGCCCAAGGCACTGGAAATGTAGCCTTGTAGTAAGGGTGCTATTACACTGCCTAATCAAAGGGATCCACATGCACGGGGTTGATGCAAAGAAGGCACTTTGATTGAAATTTGTTCTAGTGACTGTGAACTAAATTTATATTTCTGGAGTATAGTGTCCGTTAATTAATTCACTGAAAATGATTAATCCCTTGAGACAACCCCAGTCCAAATACCCATAATCAGATCAGCTCATCATTGGTGGAACTGACAAAAAAATAGAGGTCAATTACAGTGAAAATGTGTATCAAAAATCGAATACTACACCAATGCAAGAAATGTTAAAAACACACGCAATTATACTGCATGCACTTAAACAGCTTTTCTGAGTTTGGAAAAAAGGGTGGGAAATGCCATCAAAAATAAAAGAGCCATTACTCAGATCCCATGGCGTACCAGCGTAGCAGCTGCGGTGCTCCCCACTGCTCTTTGTTGACAGCGCTGCAGCGATGACGTGCATGTATATCCACGCGGTCACTGCAGTCAATCACTGGAGGCCGGGGTCTTATAACATATACCACTGAGGCCAATGATTGGCTGCAGCGATCACATGGGTATACTATATTGTAGCGTGAAATTCTTTTACTTTTTGTTATATTTTGAGCCAATGAAAACTGTATTTTAGAGGTTTACCCATAGGTAGTGATTAACATACCGGAGAGCCACTTTAAAATATAATTTTTAAAAAAATATTTGGTAATTGAAGTAATAAGATAATTCATTAAATTATACTAAATAAAAACACATGAACATTTTCAGAATTTAACTTTTTGAACTTTATTATTTTAAGAGAATTACAATCTGACATAAAATAAAGAGCTTTAGCTAAACTCTATAAAGCAATACATGCACCTGCCATAAACAACCTCTATTAGATTTGTTAGGACTTATTGCCACATCACTGCACTGAGGTGCAATAAACATTCAATGTCATCTTTAAAATTACCCAAGAGTAAACAGAAACTGTCCTCTATAAGAGTGGATCATTATTCCCAAGGAAGACTTACTATTGTTAAATGGTTTAGCAAAGCACTGTATAAAAGCTACATAGAATATCATTCTTTGATAAACTGTGCATTTAGGTTTATACAGTCATGTACTATTCACACATACTAATAAACAAAGATGTGATGTAATGCTGTCATTGCATAGCAAAAGCAGACTAAGTAAATAATATACACAGCTAGTGTGCAAAATGCAAGCCCAGAAAGGTAGCTATGAGTATTAACTAAGAAATCAAGGTCAAAAAGTGAAAATTAACTAAACGCTCAAAGTAACAATATAAATAGTCACTGAATTTATAGAACTGGAGTTTAATAGTTTATTATTCTATACAAATATCTACACAAGGTACTAAAAGGCGGAACTTCCGTTTTAAGAGTCCAACTTAGTGTTACTTAGCTGGTTTACAGTACAGTGTGTGTCCTCTGTTTTTTCTTTCTATCCTTTTAATTCTCTATTATAAACTTATACCCTATAATATTTTTGTATTATTCCCCTTGAAGGTCATGAGCTTCAGTGATTTAACTGAGTATTCTGGTCCTAGTGCAGTCGAACAGCACATCTCTTTAGTTTCAAGGGAGAATACATTCTAAATATTATCTCACACACTCATTATAATCAGACCATATGGAGCTAGAGGGCTTACTAGAAGTAGAAGAGCCTATTACATTACTGTTTGTGGCCTAGAAAGCAATGTGGGCTCTTTATTATCCGAGGTAGTTTTGACCATCCTTTATGGACAGCTTCCAGAACTAAGTAAAAACATATATGTAGCTATATATTATATTTTAAGTAGATAATCATCTGTTACAAGATATCGACATGTTGTTTAGGGCCCTTATTAAATTTTGAAATGACTGCATTGCATGTTTGCCACCAACCAAACACTATTAGAAACATGTTATATGTTCTTAAAATCAATGCAATCAATGCAATATTTACCAAAACATTTTTCAAAAAGTTAAGAGCATGCAATATTTTAGTAGTGTGCCAACTAAAAGTCATTTTCTATTCAAGGAAAATAAAAGGAAATGTGATGTAGGGAGGCAATTCCAAACCTTTTTACCATAGTAGAACCCCTGAAAAATGTTGCCTTCTTGTAAAACCCCTGCAGCTACCCTAAGGCCTTATTCACACAAACGTGTTATATGTCCGTGTGACGGCCGTTAAAACAACTGCCGTCACACAGACCTATGTATTTCAATGGGGCCGTTCACACGGACATTGTTACAACGGACCGCGTGAAGGGTCTGTGAGAACATAGGACATGTCCTATTTTTTTGCGCTTCACGCATCCCTCCGTAGATTCTAGTCTATGATGGATGCGTGATAACGCATCCCCCAGGGAAAAGAACCGATGCACCTCGGACGTGAAAAACTAGAGTTTTTCACATCGAAGATGCGGAACGCCCGTGTGAATCTAGCCTAAGTCTACTGTTAAAGTGACTGCTCTTGTTGCTGTCTTCTTAGTGAACCTTTAACTACTGTAGGTTCTAAAACAAAACTCTGGTTAGAAAACACTGCTTGTAGATTTGTTTACACTGAATGAAGATTTATTCTGTAGTCTTAATAGGAAGCCTAATTTAATAATTTTATAATTTAATCTTGTCATTCAATAAACATGAATTAATTGATTTAGAAATAATTTACATAGTTAACCTATCATTAGTAGTGATAGTATTATTAATAATATGTCATGGTGTTATCATGTAGGGACATTAAATAAAGCATGTGGCTCTTTAACCTTAATATTAAAACAAAATGAAACATTTTCAGATATTTGCAGGGATGATATTTTTTTGACAGTATTTAACTCCCTAAACTAATTTGTGTGATTAATGATTTTAACACAATTATACTTAACATAAACACATTTACCTATACATTTCATTATGGCTGCTATGAAATGCAAGCAGTTTACATAGGGCTTTCAGATATTTTAAAAAAATGTGTACAAATTTCGGTTCTATAATAACAGCAAATGCACAGCCACATTTTTTCTTCAATTTGTCTATATATTTGAATATATACTGATTATATTACAAAAAAATTACAATATTTTGAAGACATCTTCATTTATCATTTTATTTATAATACTTAGAATTTTCTAAGTACTGTATTATATAATTTTACATGATCACTTCTGTAAATCTATCCCTACTTTAATGTAAAATATAGCAGGACACAAAATGAAACAGTTTATAATAGACAGAATAGGACACACATACAACTTAACATGACATTGTGGGCTGTGAATGCCAAAAGACAAATTCATGATGTTAAGTATCTTTTAATTAGATTTTTTTTTGCAGATGATAGGTGTTTGCTTTGATTATTTAATACAGGGATTAGCAGATATTGTAAAGATATAGCTACACATAGTTAAATCTTTACAGAGAAGCCATTTAAATTACTACAATTATATTATTCCAGAGAACTTCTCTTGTGTATTGATGGGGTTCATCTTCACTCTTGATACATACACCAATTCTCTCAGGTTATCCTGTGAGTCTACAGAAGGACAGTGGAAGTAAACTTCATTCCTTGGGTAAGAAAATATGGACTACAATGTATCCAATAAATTCTGAACGGTTCTTGGACCTGTAGTGTCTGTATTTTTTTCCCACAGGAAATAAACCTTGGGTTTGGCACATTCACACTATCCTAGTAAACCCATTGAAGGGAACCTGAGAGAGCTTTTGGTAGTGCTAAAGTTGGCAATGCATATAAGATAAACTTCAGCCAAACCCACGAGTGTGAGGGTGATAGGCCAATGTTGAAATGTGTATGTAGGCCACCCAACAGTCCCCTACGGCAGATTTTTGGGGATAGAAGGATTGGATATGTTGAATTTTAACATGCCTAATCTTTTGTTCTGGTGCAAGATACACCTCTGCCAGAGACATCTAGTAGTGGCTTATTTTCCTCCCCACAGTGAAATAAATATGCATGCTCAGTCAATCTGTGCATGCATGTTTATAGAGGATTCGGGAGACATCTATCCCATATGTATAGCCAACTTAAAAATGTATAATAACTCCATTCAAAGCATAGTTTACCATTTTAGCTCGAGATTTTCACTTTTCATTATGAAACGGCTTTGTGTTGCTGATTGTATTGTATCAAACTGTATGCAGAGAAGTGTAGTGCGTTGTATTGTTGAATGCAAGGCACAATCAAAAATAAATGCAAAAAAAAAGAAAAATGAATTCATATATGATAACTGAATAAAATGAACAGGACACTCATATTTTTGGGTTTGTCAGGACAATCCCTGTTTCCTCACCTGAAAAAGTTTAAACATGTATTGTACATCTTACAATCACTACAGTTCTTAAATAATACAAATTACCAAAAATAACAGAAATACTCCATTTGTGCAGGAAATGAAACAGGGTGGAGATGAGAAAATAATCATAATCAGACTCCACAGATTTTTAAATAATTCGATATCTGGGTAAAGGGCATCCTCTTGATCTTCAGTGGCGATAATGCAAATTTCTGATACAACAATATATTTAATAAATCACTATAATATCATACTAGGTATAACTTTTTGTCCACCATGTATTGATATTGTCAAGAAAGGCTCAGCAATTCCATGATAATTCACATCCCACAATTTACTTGTATCTGATAGAATCATTGTGAGACTCTCATGATAGTTTCAACCTACGCGGCTTTTATGTCATGACTTTGATTCTATGGGGTCAAAATAATTTCAAACAATGTGTCCTTTTATCGCTAGCTTGTCTTATCTTTCAGGATTCCTTGTTTGCTCTTAAATTGGTATTCAGCCTCAAGAGCTTAATTTTTTTTTTTAGAAGCTTCTCTCTAAAAGTGACCCACCCTGTCTGTAGGTCTGTTTCACAAGGTATGTTATAACACCATTTAAAAAATTTGGCTAGCGGGACCTACTGTATTATTTTTTCGTATCTCTTGATATTAATGAAACATATGGAACATATACTATCTATATGGACATTTAAAATGAGAGGAACATAATGAAAACATGGATGTGATGAGTTACAGTACTTGTTAACCAAGAGTTTTAACCTCCGGAAACTATATAATCTATTCCTCTGATGCCCATTTTTTTTCTGTCCACAGCATTTTGAGTTAATTTAGTGTAATACTAACCTACATAACGTATTCAATTGTTAAACTTAAAGACTACAAGACTATTTTCTTTTTCTACTCAGTGAAAGACAATATCCATATAGAAAGAAGTTTCGTTCAATCTCTGTTAACTAAAAGAAGTCTATCCTAATGATAAATTTGGTGCTAAGTAGCAGAAAGTAGTGCAGTTCTCACAAGTCCAGTGAATTTTATACTAAAAAAGAAAAAACGAAATTAATGTTACTATTTTTATACTTTTTCATTCTATTTTTTTTTCCTTAGTAATTATTTATATAGTATTTTTAGAATTTATATATCAGTTGCATACCCTCGGTAGAGGCAGGGTACACGACTGCTGTAGAACCAAACACTGAACTGCTGCTCCTTGACGTAATACCTGCATCTACTATTAGGCATGGCCACACGTGGCGGAATTCTTCCGCAACTGTCCGCATCAATGCCACACAGAATCTGCGTTGCAGATTCTGTTGCGGATCTGCCCAAAATGGGCAATAAATTGATGCGGACTAGCCGCTGCGTATTGAGGTGAAAGTACTGCTCTTCTCTCTATCAGTGAAGGATAGAGAGAAGGGACAGCACTTTCCCTAGTGAAAGTAAACGAATCTCATACTTACCGGCCGTTGTCTTGGTGATGCGTCCCTCTTTCGGCATCCAGTCTGACCTCCCTGGATGACGCGGCAGTCCATGTGACCGCTGCAGCCTGTGATTGGCTGCAGCCGTCACTTAGACTGAAACGTCATCCTGGGAAACCGGCCTGGAGGAGGAAGCAGGGAGTTCTCGGTAAGTATGAACTTCTATTTTTTTTACAGGTTGCTGTTTATTGTGATCGGTAGTCACTGTCCAGGGTGCTGAAACAGTTACTGCCGATCGCTTAACTCTTTCAGCACCCTGGACAGTGACTATTTACTGACGTCGCCTAGCAACGCTCCCGTAATTACGGGTGCACACACGTAGTCACCCGTAATTATGGGTGCACACACGTAGTCACCCGTAATTATGGGTGCACACACGTAGTCACCCGTAATTACGGGAGCCCCATTGACTTCCTCAGTCTGGCTGTAGACCTAGAAATACATAGGTCCAGCCAGAATGAAGAAATGTCAAGTTAAAAAACCAATACGCTCCGCAGCACACATAACATCTACATTACATCTGCGGACTTCATTGCGGAACTTAGAATCTCCATTGAAGTCATGGAGAAATTCCGCAATGAGTCCGCAAACAGTCCGCCACACCTCCGCAACAACCATTGTATGCTGCGGACACCAAATTCCGCACCGCAGCCTATGCTCCGCAGCGGAATTGTGCGCAACGTGCAAACGAACCCAACCACAAAGCTGTGGAAGGCAATGGAGAAACGGGTCCGCTGCGGAGTGTCCGCAGCGGAATTCCAGAGCAATTCCGCTACATGTGGCCATGCCCTTAGGGTGAATTCACTGCATACACACTTATACTGCTCCCATTGAGTTTAAAACTGTAAATCCAGAAGAATTTTCGACCTAATTTTATTAACTTTAATAGGGTTGATATGTGGCCCTATGATTTCTAAATTCACTCAATAACTTTCTATTTATGAAGTAACAGACAAATTACAACAGATAACAAACTCCAAGAGATAATTCATTATAAAATTAGTTAACGTTAGAGGTATTCATGGAATATGTGGTGTGGTATGATGGAATTGACGGTTAAATTGTAAGCCAAATATATACCTTAACTACAATATTTTTTAAAAACCATATGTTTTTAAACAATAATAAACCTTAAATATAGTGAACCATTATCTAGCATGTGCTGACTTTGAATTATTACTTGTGCAGGTAGATAAAGAGGCAGCCAAACTGTCTTCAATATCTTAAAGGGAATGTCCAACCTACCCAAAAGACATCCAGTATTGAAAGCCCTTACATAGTGTTCCTACAAATATATTGCTACTATAAAAACATTACTTAATAAAATCTATTGTATTCTGTACATTCTTTCATTTATGAGAGTTCTGCATTTAATGCTACATTTTTTTACATTACTGAAATTGCAATGAAATTGTTTAAATAAAAATTTTGATGTTCTTCTGTCTTAAGATGAATCAGGTTTGCCAGGTGAATCAAGTATCGATTAAAAATACAATGATGCAGAAATAGTAGCTGTCCAGCAATTAATTTGTAATGTCCACAAACCGTTTACGGCTGAACAGAGTACAGTAAAAAAATAGTGTAGTGCTGTGTTAGCCAGAGACAATATGCAGTGTTATTTAACACGGCTAAACAGAAAATTCGTTCAAATTAAGGCAAGCTATACTTATGCACATTTGCAATTGACAATGAGTATTAATTAATTAATGGCTTGATGTACTAAAATGATCAAAGAAAATACCAAATTTGATAAAGTGAAAAAGTAAAATAAAATTTAGTTTAATGTAATAGTGTGTTTTTTTTTATGATAGTATCATTATATTTCTGTCTGAGAACATTGCAGTTATATTGTTGTGACCGTAATAAATAGTACAGGATATACTCAAACCAAACACATATAAAGTAATGATCTATATTTTATCCAAACCTTTTCTCATTATTAATCTTTAAGGTTTTGCTCCATTTTAGTACATTGCCCTTAAATTGCAGTAAAACAGTGATTACAGTGTTATATTGTAACTTTTTTTTTTAAATATTTTAAATGTATTACTTTACTTTGAAACAGAAATATGGCAACGACAAATTACATGTGCCGCTAGACTTAACTTTGTAATTGAACAATACAAATAAAATTCCAGGTGTTACAAAATGGAAATATCAGAATGTTATATTGATAATTATTAAATAAAATAAAAAATATTGAAAAACACACATTTTGGTAGCTGTTATTTTCAACTTTGGAAAGCCAATAGAAACTAAAATATTACAAATAGTACAAATTGTATTACAATGACATGTGGAATATAACAAACAGTATCACCCTTTTACTAAACCAATATAATTAAAAACATAATTCGCATAATGAGGTTTGCACAGCCAATCTTTTGGAGGTTCTTTATATGTTGAGCTTTAGCACTGAAAGATTCCTAAATTTGTATTTAAAAAAAAAATAACTTTTTGGTCACACTAACATAGTTTTTTTGCTTTTAGAGGATCCATTTAAAAATAAATTCTAAGGGTCTGTTCCCACTAGCATGACTCTAGGCTTTCATTTTTAACAGAGCCATAACAACTATGCCGGATCCATTTTGACTTTTAATGGGTGTCCACCAGGTTCTGGTTTGGATTCCATTATTTCGAATAGCTGCAGAATGTGCTATTCTTGCCTTAATTAATACTGAAACCCCTGACGGAATGGCACGAGCACCAATGTGAACAGAGTCTAAAAAATTACATTAGCACAGCAAACTAGAATAAATTATGACTCAATATTTGAAAGGGACTGTGTACAAGCATACATATAATTTTAATAATAAAACATATAGATACAAGTTGCAAATATATTGTTTGCGTTAAGATAATAGATGTATGGCTTATAATGTCTATTTCTAGACTTATACCAAATATTTACCCTTCATTATCATGATTGAGGATTTTTATAATACACTCTAAAGGCCCTATTACACGGGCCAATGATCGGGCAAACGAGCATTCATATGAATTCTCATTCCCGATCATTGCCCTGTGTAATCAGAGCAACGATCAGCCGATGCTTGTTCATCGGTTGATCTGCTCTTTTATGCAGAATTAAATATCATCGTTGTCGGCAGCACATCTCCCTGTGTAATAAGGGAGGCAAGCTGCTCACATGATGAAAATGTATGGGGACGAGTGATCTGAGTAACGAGCGCTCATCCCTATACATATCCAATCATTGCTACGTGTGAAAGGAGCAAACGAGCGCCGATCATCATCTCGTTGATCAGCGCTCGTTTATACGTCCGTAAGGCCGCTTTCACGTGGCACTATTTTTTCAGATCAGTATTTTGCATCAGTAAGTCAAAGCCAGTAGCGGTTCCAAAATATGGTACAAGGTACAAATCTTTCCATTACACTTTTTATCTGTTTATGTTTCATTTCTGGTTTTGAATTACAAATACTGATGCAAAATACTGACCAAAATAAGGCCTCTTTCAGATAAGCACAAACGGACATATTACGGATGATATTGCATCAGTATGTCATCAGTGTTTTATCAGTATAGCATCAATATTACAGATCTGTAACACTGATGGGGGCTGTCTTCTAATTAGATAATTGAATGATATATAGACAGCCCCTTTGAAAAATGGATGCAATATGGATTACATATGTACCATTCTCCTTAGACTTAAATTGGCATTTTCTATCTGAAATACAGATGAAAGAAGTGCATGCATTGTTTTTAAAATATGCACATATTTTTATGCCCATGTAGTTTGCCTCATTGATTAACATTAGCTCCATATTATGGGCCACGATAAACAGATGAAATATTGCTTTAAAATACGCTCGTCTGAAAGAGGCTTTAGGAAGAGTACACATCAGGTTTTTTTTCTGATACCTGTTTTTCTTTTTGCAATTTCTAGGCATCCAAACTTATTCAGCTTTTTTGGATTTCTTTTCTTTTTTTTTGGATCCAAAGTAGTAACGTGGTCTCTTGGATCACTAGCATTTTTGGTATTATTTGGCTGATGCACTTTGTCATCAATTTTAGGTGTCATGTACACTACTACACTTGACATCTGTATCACACTTATTCTGAAAACAGTGGTAAAGCAATTCAATGGCACCATTTATACCACTGTATAAAAATATGGCACAAGTGATATACTGACATTTTTTTTTATGTAGTATTAGGATGCTGTATATTGGATTGAGCACTCCCAAAGAAGCACTATCTTTAGTTTTTCTAGAGAAAAAGTCAGTCTTTGAAATGGAACCTCACATGGAAGTATCTGGGGCACAATACAGTACTCAATACACTTCCACATGATTCAAACTGGTGCATTTTAGCATCAGATTTCACCCCATAGAAGTCAATAGTGCTCATCAAAGGTTTTTCGCTTTTTTGTTTTTATTCACTTACAGTAAAAAAAGTAAAAACAAAAACATAGGGCAAATGCTTTTTTTTCTCAACACAAAACACGTCCTTTTACCGATCAAATTAATTTCTATGGGATGCAAACTAATGGAAAAATTCATACTTTTGTATTTGCCTCTTTTGCATCACATCTTTTTAGACCAAAATGAGGATTAGTGAGCAGCTCAACGGATAATGAAAATATTCCCAAAACAAATGTAACTGAATGGTTCCTCTCTCCCTTGAGACACACTCTGATCCTCCTTTTGATCTAAAAAGACATACAGGAAAACAAACCTCCCATACATAATTTAAAAGGGGTCTCAGTTCAGTAAGCTCTGTTCGTTTTTTATATATTTTCTTAATTTTTATTAAAAAACAAAAAGAAAAAATGATTCATTCATATGTGCCTTTCATTTTCTCATGGTGTTATTTTTTTGTGTAACTGATCCTAACTGATGGGACTGCTAATGCCTTAAAAACACATCAGTTTGCATTAGGTTTTGGATCTGTCCAACTTTTAGGACCCAAAAACATCAGTTTTTCTGGTGGGCCCTTCAAAAAAAACATTAAGATAGAACCTATAAATGTAACTCATTTAATATTTGCATCAATTTGCAAACAAATGAGGTCCATTAAAAGTAATTTGTTAGGAATCAAGCTAATATTCATATTGGAGAATCAAAGCAGAACAGAATTTTTGAATATTTGATCATCTCTTTTGTTTAATAAATAAATTATATAAACAGATATAGGTAATGGAAAATACATGCACATTCAATAAAAAGCAAATCTGTATCCGTGCCGTATTTCTGTACTTTTCTTTAACAGTACAATATATTTTACAGTTCTAAATGTTCCCATTCCCTGCCATGTAAATATACAACATTCAATATAATGTAATGCATCCCTCATTCTGTCTACTGAGTAATAAAAAGAGCAAAATGACAATTTTACAGGATGTAAAGTATGGAGATGTTAACAAACCGTAACAAGGTTATATTGGAACAGTCATAGACCCCACTGTTACATGAGCATGGCTCCTTTTTTTTCTGCACTACTTTTTATATCTGAATCCCAATATAGTATGTCTAATACTAAATCAATTACATTTTATCCCAGCAATAATCCTGGACAATCATTATTTTAGAATAAATCAAAGTGTATTCAATGTGTATCATAACAATCTATAATCTATACCCTAGAGTACTCTCACACTGACATTTATGTAAACACACACACACACACACACACACACACACACACACACACACACACACACACACACACATCCATACAATGACCTTAGACGGGGAACACTTTAAATGAGAAAGCATATGCACTTTCTGCTCTGATATTGTTTATCTTTAGGCCTTGTCCACACAGTCATTTTTTTATGCATTTTTGACCCCATACCAGTGATGTTTAGGGTATGTTCCCACAGGCAGAATATGATGTGGCATTTCCAAGACATTTACAGTAGCAGCAAAGTTCTAAAGACCTCCACACGGGAAAAAAAATTAAAACAGTTGTGCGGAAAGTGTTTTGCGGCACGGCTTTCAAATCCACAGCATGTCAATTCAGGCTGCGGGTTCTGTGCAGAGACGCTGCGTGTTTTGGCCATAGACTTGGATGGGGAGCATAAATTCCCCACTAGAATGCGCAAAGTGAGTTTTGTCAAAACAGCAGAATTGACCATTGTAAATCCGGAGGTGCACATAATGTTTGCTATAATCAATCTACAGTGATTTCTGCAGCTACATTGAGTTTCCCCAACAATATGTACAGCAAAAACGCATCATTTGCTGCAGATTTCTCACACTGATTTACCTGCATTTGTTTAAATATTTCGCTGCAGATTTTCCTAAGCAGAAAATCTACAGGATATCCTGCCTGTGGTAACATACCCTTAAAGGAATTATCTCAGATAGCATATCCATAGGATATGCCATCAATGTATATTCAGACTGATCTGACCCTCACAAATCATGCGCCATGCCACTTCATCTCCTGTTGGGTTTATTTGTTTTGTTTTTTACTTTTTTACTTCAATGGCCCGACCATGCAGCCTCCATATCCATAAAAAAAAAAGCAGAGATGACAGGACAGATGACAGGCATGGTGCTTTCATAGAGTTGTTGCTACTTTATTCTAGCAACTGTAAGGGTTCATATTGGTCAAAAGCCCGAGGATCGAACATTAATGCTATAGCCTATTGATATACCATCAATGTCTGTACTGCTTTTTTTTATACTTCCTTTTTAGAATCCACTAGTAGTTGGGGGGATATTTTTTTTTTTACCAGGTGTTACTTAGATACCAAATTCAAAGGTGGTTGTTAAGTGTCCATTTCTCAGATGATCCAATATTGCAGTACTTCAAGGATATGTACAGTATTGTTACCAATATCTTTTATTGCCCGAATGTATCTGAAATAAAAAATGACGCAACTTTGCAAAAAGTCACTTTAGTGTAGGAACACACACAGCGTATTCAGGGTGGATACACTGCGTCAAGCTGCACAGCGTATCCGCCCTGAACACTGCAGGGATTGCTGTCCGAAATCCCGCAACACACTGTGGTGCGTTATTTCGGGTGTACATTCCTTTGCGTAAATGATCGCACATACTTACCCCCTCTCTCCCCTGACGTCCGCTCCGGCCTCCCTGGATGACATTGCAGGCTCATGTGATTGGCTGCAGCGGTCACATGGCCTGCAACATCATGGAGAAGAAGCAGGGAACTCCGGGTAAGTATAATTTATTTTTTTTAGTACTTGCGTTTTTTGTGGTGCATCGCTGTGATTCCGCCGCAAATATCGCAACACAGACTGCTTTGTTGCGGGTTTAAGCATCCCATTGAATTTAATGAGTAAACCAACAACAGAAGAGTTGCGTGTCCGCAGAATTAATTGACATGCTGCGGTTGAAGTAGCAGCACCGCAGGTCAATTTATGTGCGGTTTTTTTGGCGTAAATTTACCACAGTGTGGAGACGAGATTTGTGGAAATCTCACCCACACTGCTGCTACTGTAATACGCTGTGGATTTTCTGCAATTAATCCTTTATGGAAGATACGCAGTGTTTACGCTGTGTGTGTTCTTACCCTTAGGGTGCAGTCACTTGCGGCCAAATTTTGTTGCAGAAATTTTCTGCGACTGAAAATCAGTTCCATTAGGGTATGTTCAAGCGCAGTGTTTTCAGGTGTACTTCGGGGCGTTTATGCCTCGAAAAACGCCTGAAAAAACGGAAGCTGAACGCCTACAAAACAGCATTTAGTTCATACGGGGCGTCTTTTTACGCCTCTGTTTAAAAACACGGAGCGTCAAAAGACGCTCCGTAAAAATAAGTAGCATGTCACTTCTTGAGCCATTTTTTGGAGCTATTTTTGGAAACTATAAAAAACGCCTCAAAAGAAGCTCCAAATTTCATTTTCAGCTTCAAAAACGCCTGAAAATCAGAGGCTGTTTTCTCTGAAATCAGCTCTGTATTTTCAGACGTTTTTTGTTAAGCGTGTGAACATACTCTTAGGGTATGTGCACACACACTAATTACGTCCGTAATTGACGGACGTATTTCGGCCGCAAGTACCGGACCGAACACAGTGCAGGGAGCCGGGCTCCTAGCATCATACTTATGTACGATGCTAGGAGTCCCTGCCTCGCTGCAGGACAACTGTCTCGTACTGAAAACATGATTACAGTACGGCAGAGTTGTCCTGCAGCGAGGCAGGGACTCCTAGCATCGTACATAACTATGATGCTAGGAGCCCGGCTCCCTGCACTGTGTTCGGTCCGGGACTTGCGGCCGAAATACGTCCGTCAATTACGGACGTAATTAGTGTGTGTGCACATACCCTTAATCTGAATGCAGCCGGTGCATTGAGCTGATTTTCAGTCACAGAAAACTTCTGCAACAAAACCTTCTGCATGTGACTGCACCTTTAGACAGTAGAAGAGGGGGCAGATATAATGTAGTTAGACCCAGTTCCTATCAGGTTTGTCCATCCTGTTTTCAAGAGCCTACCACATTTTTCTGTCCTGTCAAAAAATGCAAAAGTTAATGGCATTAGGATGCAACAGAATGAGCGTCCTGTTTTTAAAAGTACTGTATGTTAAAAAACAAGACAACAACAACAACAACAACAACAACAGGATGCACGAATATGATGTGGCACAAAGGTCTGCTTAGTTGCGGTATACAAAAAAAGTGCTGGATGTTTTAAGCAAGATGCACTAGAGCAATACAAAATAGCCTTTAAGCTAAACTTTACATTCATGAGAATATAATATGTACATAAATACGTTTTTTTCTAGAAATGTATACAACACATCTCTGGGACTGTACAATAAGCTTCTCTAGGTGCTGCTTTGTCATTTTACAATAAAAAATGTGTTAGTATTTATACACATACATCAAAGCTAAAGTTCTCTAAGGCTGAATATAATGTAGTATAGTACTAAAACTGAGCAATAATTATAGGATATTTAAAGTTCAGTTATTCTACACAAATAATAAGTGCTGCCATGGAGGTCCATGAGGCCTCTAGTGTACATTCATTGCCTCCATTTTTATATGGGAGCATACAGAATTTTTTCTATCAGATTTAATTCAAATTCAACAGAAAAAAAAAAAGCACTACATCTAAAGGATAATATCTCTGTACATCTGGCTTAAGATGAAGCTTGTGCGACAACACACAGAGGCTATATGACAGCACACGGAAGCTATATGGCAGCACAAGGAGACTGTACGGCTCTTTAATTTGGAGCCATACAACCTATGTGCACTGCCATATGGGCTCCTTGCAGAGGGCTCTGACATATATATTTCAGACAAAAATTATCCTGCCATATTAACAAAAAATTACAGCTGTACCTTAACAAAAGGGATCTTCCTTGCATTCATTATTTCCACGCTGGTGTTAATAATAGTGATAACAATGATCATTAAGGGGAATAAAACAAGTTGTTATATTTACTCACCCTCGCCCAACCCCATGGAATCAATCTGCACATGATCACATAAAATAATTGTGGTATGAAACATACTAAAAACATTTAAATATACAAATTTCTCAAATATCACTAACTGTAAAACCAAAGAATTGCAAATCCTGAAAAAAATGTAAAGGTAAAAATTAACATCCCCTTAATGTTAAGTGCTTTCAGATGTGGCAAAATGTTCGTGAATGCATTAATCATTAGTTTGAATTATATACACTTTATTAAAATGGTGATCTTGATAATATTTGTATTTTTAATCATGTAGGCAAAAATCAAAATCAAATTCTTATATATCTATCTATGGCCACCATAGAGGCAGACTACACAATTGCTATGGGGCGTGGTGTGAGGAAACAGGACCTGAACTACTCACATCCGCCACCTTATTTCATAAAGATTTTATAGCTCCTTTTTGAGTTTAATGCTAGCTGTATAAATCCATACACAGTTAGCTCCCTCTAGTGGTGGCTGCATGCAGCCAGAATTTTATCATGTAACATGTTGTTTATCCATAATAAAATATAATAATTATAAAATATTACATTTGACGGAACGTTTTATTGGGGGTGGAGCTCATTCTCAGTCTTGCTATGGGTTGATATGATTTTTGTGTAAGCCGCTGGTCAAAGTATGTTTTTCATATCATGTTAGCTCTGCAAATTTGTATTCTGTGCTTTGTTTCATTTTAGTTTTTAAACACACCTATGTAGTAAAAGTCTTTACTCATGACATTTGTATAATAAAGTAAATTAATAAAAATCTATAAGACAGACTCCAGAAGAAATCTCCAGTGGCAATGCTCAGCAATAATGAACCATTCAAAGTGAAATAGTTTCCTACATACTATTCACATACAATAGCACCCTAATGTTTTAAGGGTGCAGATTTTAAGAGAACTTAGACTATATCCAATGACCTAATATAATAAAATGTTCATATTACCAGTTCTAAGATAAATAGATATTGGATGATTTGTTTTTCAAAGGGAATGCTTCTATTTGAACTTTATTTTTATTTTTTATTTATATTTTTTTGTATTTCATCATTTTAAATGCAAGGCTTAATGGTTATGGTCTAAGAAGCATTTGAAAGCATGAAACATTGACTAATATCTATAGCAAGGGTTGACTAACACTTCTGTATTGGAAATCCACAATCATCTTCATTCTATAGTTTGTAAGAGAATTATGGTGAACAGCATTTCCAATACAATCCGGAAACCTTCCTAACCCGTTAACTAGTCTATAGTAAAAATTTGCTTTGAACCTAAATTCTATTTGTGGTCATACAGTAATGGTTATCACATGAAGTACCATTATTTACAGTATCACACTGTCAGTAGCCAACTATTTAATATATATCCCTGCAAACTATGAATGGTAGATATGGTGAACAGGACAGCTCTGTAACTGCTATGTATTTTACCATCCGTTTATCTGACAAACTCGAGATCTAGTTTCGCATTTCCCGTTTAAGAAACAAGATACCTCTAGTACTTTACACCCAACACATTTGAACCTTGGCATGAAGCATAGGCCTCCTCTAGTTTTTGTATTTTAACTATGTTTCATAAGCAAACCTTCAATTTCCTTAAGACAGAGGCAATATGGCAAATAGGAATTATTCCGTGTTAGATACTGGAAGCAATTCCCAGTGCAAAAGACAGAACATGGATATATGATTTGATGGGTTATTGAGGTGGTGCTGATGGTTTGATCGCTGGCTCCCGATTAAGATATGTTGCCCAGTAGACCAAGTTAAAGATCCCAAAAAGTAGTGGAAATGCTATTCTTGATAGTCGATCAATTTTGCTAACACTGTTGAATGTCTTCTTGGGTTCTGCAGGCTTTGGCTTTGGTTCAATATCTTTTGGGTCTATGGTTGCACTTTTAGCAATGGTTGCCAGACCAGGGTCTCGAGCAATAGGTGGGTAGTTTGCTGTTGCTGACGCATATGTGTTGTTCTTCTTTATAAGAGGATCCTTCACTTTTTTAGGCTAGATAAAAAGAAAATGCCACATCAGTACACCATTCATTTTTTATTTTTTTTCAAACATACCTTATTCATACAATGCACAACATGAGAAGGTAAAGACACTATCTTCAATCTTATTATCTTGAAGCACCCCCCCCCCCGCTGTATAGACATACACACATACAGTAAAAAAAAATGCAGAAATATATTATAGTAATATGATATACAGTACTGTGCAAAAGTTTTAGGCAGTTGCAGAAAAATGCTGCAAAGTAAGAATGCTTTAAAAAAATAGAAGTGTTAGTTTTTTTTATCAATAACAAAATACAAAGTGAATGAACATAAATCTAAATCAAATCAATATTTGGTGTGACCACCCTTTGCCTTTAAAACAACATCAATTCTTCTATGTACACTTACACAAAGTCATGGATTTTTTTGGATTATAGACAGGTGTATGATTAACCAATTATATCAAACAGGTGATAATGGTCATCATTTTCATAGTTACATAGTTAGTACGGCTGAAAAAAGACACATGTCCATCAAGTTCAACCAAGGGAAGGGAAAAGGGAAGGAAAAATTTCTACACATAGGAGCTAATATTTTTTTGTTCTAGGAAATTATCTAACCCTTTTTTAAAGCCATCTACTGTCCCTGCTGTGACCAGCTCCTGCGGTAGGCTATTCCATAAATTCACAGTTCTCACTGTAAAGAAGCCTTGTCGCCTCTGCAGCTTGAACCTTTTTTTCTCCAGACGGAGGGAGTGCCCCCTTGTTTTTTGAGGGGGTTTTACAAGGAACAGGATTTCACCATATTTTTTGTATGTGCCATTAATATATTTATATAAGTTAATCATGTCCCCCCTTAGTCTTCTTTTTTCAAGGCTAAATAGGTTTAATTCTTTCAATCTTTCCTCATAACTTAAATTCTCCATGCCCCTTATTAGCTTCGTTGCTCTTCTTTGTATTTTTTCCAACTCCAGGGCATCCTTTCTATGAACTGGAGCCCAGAACTGAACTGCATATTCTAGATGAGGCCTCACTAATGCTTTGTAAAGTGGCAATATTACATCTCTGTCCCGCGAGTCCATGCCTCTTTTAATACACGACAATATCTTGCTGGCCTTTGAAGCAGCTGATTGACACTGCATGCTGTTATTGAGTTTATGATTTACAAGTACACCCAGATCCTTCTCAACAAGTGAATCCGCCAGTGTAGCGCCCCCTAGGACATATGATGCATGCAGGTTGTTGGTACCAAGATGCATAACTTTACATTTATCTACATTAAACTTCATTTGCCAAGTGGACGCCCAAACACTTAGTTTGTTTAAATCTGCCTGTAATTCATGAACATCTTCCATAGTCTGAACTATATTACATAGCTTGGTGTCATCTGCAAAAATAGAAATAGTGCTATTAATCCCTTCCTCTATATCATTAATAAATAAGTTGAATAATAGTGGTCCCAGCACTGAACCCTGGGGTACACCACTTATAACCGGGGACCATTCAGAGAAGGAATCATTGACCACAACCCTCTGGATACGGTCCTTGAGCCAATTCTCAATCCAATTACAAACTATATTTTCTAAACCTATAGTCCTTAATTTACCCATTAGGCGTCTATGGGGGACAGTGTCAAATGCCTTTGCAAAGTCCAAAAACACTAAATCCACAGCGGCCCCTCTGTCTAGACTTCTGCTCACCTCTTCATAAAAACAGATTAGGTTAGTTTGACAACTTCTGTCCTTAGTAAAACCGTGCTGGCTGTCACTTATAATGCTATTTATTGTCACATAATCCTGTATATAGTCCCTCAATAGCCCCTCAAACATTTTCCCCACAATTGATGTTAAGCTTACTGGTCTATAATTACCCGGGGAAGACCTAGAGCCCTTTTTGAAAATAGGCACCACATTTGCCCTGCGCCAGTCCCTAGGCACTATACCAGTCACTAGAGATTCTCTGAATATTATGAAAAGGGGGACAGAAATAACTGAACTAAGCTCTTTAAGAATTCTAGGGTGTAACCCATCTGGTCCCGGAGCCTTGTGCACATTTATTTTATTTAATTTAGCTTGGACCATATCTACATTCATCCAATTCAGTATATCAACTGATATATTAACAGCACTGGCACCGACTACATCAGCTGCTCTTTCTTCAGTTGTATATACAGAGCTAAAGAACCCATTTAGTAACTCTGCCTTCTCTTGATCCCCTGTGATCAACTCCCCATTACCATTATCTAGGGGTCCTACATGTTCAGACCTTGGCTTTTTTGCATTTATATGCTTGAAGAATTTTTTAGGATTTGTTTTACTATCCTTGGCCACCTGCCTTTCATTTTGTATTTTTGCTAATTTTATTACATTTTTACAGATTTTATTAAGCTCTTTATATTTTACAAAGGCTACAGCTGTACCCTCAGATTTGTATTTTTTAAATGCCCTTTTTTTGTCATGTATTGCCCCTTTCACAGAAGGTGTAAGCCATGTGGGGTTTAATTTGAGTCGTTTATACTTATTACCTGTAGGAATAAATTTTGCACTATAATAACTCAAAGTAGATTTGAAAATCTCCCATTTATCATTTGTTCCATTATTTGACATTAGTTCTTCCCAGTCTATATCCTGAATTGCAGCCCTCATCCTGGGGAAATTGGCTTTCTTAAAATTAAATGTTTTTGCCCTCCCAGCCTGCGTTTGTTTTTTACAGTATAGGTAAAATGTAACTATATTATGATCACTGTTACCGAGGTTTTCACGAACATTGACATTCCCAACAAGATCTGCATTATTAGAAATGACCAGATCCAACAGAGCTTCACCTCTAGTCGGGTCTTCCACAAACTGGCCCATAAAATTTTCCTGCAACAGGTTGAGGAAATGTCTCCCCTTTGCAGTTGAAGCCGAACCATGACACCAATTAATATCCCGGAAATTAAAATCTCCCATTATCACTACAGTACCCGCCTGTGCAGCCCGCTCCATATGTAGGTAGTTATTAACTTTAACAGAAACAGCTGTGTAGGAGGCTTAAAACTAGGTGAGGAACAGCCAAACTCAGCTGCAAGGGTGAGGTTGAGGAAGACAGTTTCATGTCACAGGTTCGCCATGGCAAGACTGAGCACAGCAACAAGACATAGGGTAGTTGTAACGGCCTTTGTTCCTCACCTTCAGACGGCCGAGACTGCACACCCCTGGCTTCTTGCCAGAATCTTCCTCCTCAGAGACGCAGCCGTCCTGCTCTGGACTGTTTCCTAAGGTGCGCATGCGTGCTCGTCCCCGGCCTTAATGGGCCAGCGCTTGCGAATATTAAAAGTTCCCTAACCAATCCACAGATCACCCTGGAATATAAAAAGGGCTCCACCCTTCCACTAATTGCCTGAGCGTTGTTCGTATTGCAAACGGTCCCTTAGTTGTTTCCAGCTCCCAGTATTCCTGTATCCTGCTTCCTGTATCTTGTTGCCGTATTTGTTTCCTGAGCCTAAGCTTTTAGTGGAAGTCAAGTGTGTCATCTGCCACATCTGGTATCATCCACCATATCTGGTGTCATCTGCAACATCTAGTATCATCTGCCATTTCTGGTGACTTCTGCCACGACTGGTGTCATCTGCCACGTCAAGTTCCATCCGTGCCAAAGCCTCTGATACACCTCGTGTCTGTCTGGACTCTTACAGGTACTCTTGTGGTAAAGACATTGCATAGACTTATATAGACTGTTATTTGGCCAGCTACCACTCCGCTACAGCGGAGTCGCCTAGTGGGTCAAGATAACCCAGGATCGTGACAGTAGTTATACTGCATCAGCAAGTTCTCTCCCAGGCAAGGATTTCAAAGCAGACTGGGGTTTCAAGATAAGATGCGCTGTTCAATCTTTTTTAAATAAGCACAAAGAAATGGGCAATGTTGAGGACCATAGACGCAGTGGTCGGCCAAGAAATCTAAGTGCAGCACAGCAAAGACACATCATGCTTATTTCACTTCAAAATTGTAAGATGTCCAGCAGTGCCATCAGCTCAGAACTGGCAAAAAAACAGTGGGAGCCAGGTACACCCATCTTCTATTCACAGAAGTCTTGCCAGAAGTGGTCTTCATGGAAGAAGAGTCAAAATTTGAAATATTTGGCTGTAACAGAAGCCAGTTTGTTCGCCAAAGGGCTGGAGAGTGGTACAATAATGAGTGTCTGCAGGCAACAGTGAAGGATGGTGGAGGTTCCCTGCAAGTTTGGGACTGCATTTCAGTAAATGGAGTTGGAAATTTGGTCAGGATTAATGGTGTCTTCAGTGCTGAGAAATACAGGCAGATACTTATCCATCATGCAATACCATCAAGGAGGCGTCTGATTGGCCCCAAATTTATTCTGTAGCAGGATAACGACCTCAAACAGACAGCCAATGTCATTAACCCCTTAAGGACACAGCCTGTTTTCGCCTAATGGACCAAGCCATTTTTTTTAAACCTGATATGTGACACATTATGTGGTAATAACTTTGGAATGCTTTTATTTTTAATATGTGACTTTTTGGTGAATTTGTGTTCTTTATTTTGGGAGGGGTGGTGACCAAAAAATAGCTATTCTGAAATTTTTGTTTAGTTTTATTTTTTTCGGTGTTTACCATGCGGGTAAAATAACATTATAGTTTTATAGGTTGGGTCGTTACGGATGCGGTGATACCAAATATTTGTATTTTTTTTAACGTTTTAATTTATTGTAGGAAATAAAGGCAGTTTTTTGTTTTTTTAAACTTTTATTTTTACACTTTTTTTTCATCCCACTAGGGGCCTTGAAGGCCAGCACTTCTGATCTTTACTCTAGTACATTGCAATATCCACGTAGTGCAATGGATTAGAGCTGTCAGTTATGACAGAAAGCAAATTAGGTCTCAACTCCGGGCAGGTCCCAATGGGCTTCCATATGTGGCAGACCAGGAGGCCATTGTTAGGCCTCCAGTTGCCAAAGCAACGATCGGCACCCCCACAGTTACATTGCAGCGATGCCGATCGATTACAAACCACTATGATGCCTCAATCGCTTTTGACCATGACATCTAAGGGGTTAATGGCAGGGATCGCAGCTAGCTACATTCCCTTCCATTACAGCAGGGTGTCTGCTGTAACATACAGCTGACACCCGCGGCTGATGTTGCAGGCTCAGCTTCTGATCTTCTTTCTGCGGCTGGAAGCCTTTTAGGCCCCACCTCTGGGTGGGACATAACAGGATTCCCTACTTCGCAGACAGGAAGCCATTGTTAGGCCTCCAGTCTGCCAAAGCAGCCATCGGAATCCCACGATCGCATCGCGGGGTGCTGATCTGCCAGTAAACCCCAAAGATGCAGCTTTTGCGCACTGCATTTAAGGGGTTAATTGGCCATATCAGAAGCTAGCTCCAGTCCTGGCGTTGCAGCAGGATGTCAGCTGTAATCAGTTTCTGAGCCCGAACCAGCAACACAACGTACCTATACTTTGTGTTGCGTTAAGTACTTAACTACAACAACGTAAAAGTAAGTTGGATGTCGTTAAGTGGTTAAGAACTATCTTCAGTGTAAAGAAGAAGGCTGGAAGTGATGATATGGCCCCCACAGAGCTCTGATCTCAAGATCATCAAGTCTGTCTGGGATTACATGAAGAGATAGAAGGATTTGAGGAAGCCTACATCCACAAAAGTTCTATGGTTAGTTCTCCAAGATGTTTGGAACAACCTCCCTGCCGAGTTCCTTCAAAAGCTGTGTGCAAGTGTACCTAGAAGAATTGATGCTGTTTTGTAGGCAAAAGGGTGGTCACACCAAATATTGATTTGATTTAGATTTCTTTACTGTTCATTAACTTTATATTATGTTAATGTTAATTGAAAAAAAAAACTATTAACACATCTATTTTTGAAAGAATTCTTACTTTGAAAAGCATTTTTCCACGACTGCCTAAAACTTTTGCACAGTACTAGATTTTTTCAATATTTAGTGTACATGCCAGTTAAAATAATAATAATAATAATAATAATAATAATAATAAAAATGACATCAGCAATAATAAACAATATAACATGGGAAAAATTTGTCATCAAATCAATCAATGATTTCAATAATTTATCACCTGTTGTTAATCTGAATGATTACAAATACATTTTTATAATTAAATATTGACGTATTGATTAAAAGTAAAACAAACTTACTCCCTATGTCAATCAATAAGAGATTGTTTTCCATTTGTTAATGACTCGGATGATTGCAGTACAAACATGGTTATTTCATCACTGACTTTTGCCATCGAAAATCATATACAATAAATTTGAGATAATCTGACAGATTGTGACATTTTTGTAGATTTTATTAGACTGAACGATTTTAAGTGAATGTGAAAAGCAATTATGGCAAGAAATGATCATTATGTAATTGGGCAAATATTTGATCAGTTTGTGTGTACCTCTCATTAGATGATGGTGAAGTCTTCAATATATTTTAATAGAGAATTCTGCTTTAAATGAAATGTATTGCAGCCCTAATACTGCGCATGGTATCTGGACCAAACCTTTTAAATAAAATTTGGTTACAATATAAATATGAAGAAGAGGAATGTAATCAAATATTTCATACTGCATATACAGCATATTGGTGATTAAGGCCACTGAACACATTAAACATTAGCTGAGGATTTTTCGTCCGGATTTTCCATGAAGGAAATTCTTCAGTATTTTCGTAACATAAATTCATATGCCACAGATTCAGAATCCGCACCCAAGATCAACTAAAATGTCTCTCCAGAAATCTAATATTAGCATATTGCTCATAGAAAAATGTAGTTATACTACTTATAAGGTAACTTTTGGGGCCCGTCAGATCTCCGTCCATACAAACTTAAATAAAATATTTCATACTGCTTATACAGTACATTTTTGATGAAGGCCAGTGCACACATTGAGCAGTAGTTAAGGATTTAGCATCTGTATTTTCACTGCAGAAATTGACATGCTGCAGATTCAGAATTTGCACTCTTTGTCAATTTACTGACGTCTTTTCTGCAGATTTTTTCTGCAGTGTGTGGATGAGATTTGCTTAAATCTCATCCACTCTGCTGCTACTTTAAGGGCACGGCCAGACGTGGCGGAGGTTTTCCGCTGCAAATGTTGGTGCAGATTTGGGGTAATTACGCAACGAATCTGCACCAACATTTGCATATTTGACAGGTAATTAGACGTTGCCGAAAAGACAGCGGACGTTCCACAGATTTCAGTTTTTGCATTGCAAACGCTGAAATCCGCAGTGAAATTCCGCTTCTTCTCCGCAACAGTCAGTGCATGAGGCGGAGGGAAAATTCCGCACTGCAGCCTATGGTCCGCAGCGGAGTTTTCCGCAACGTCTGAACTACCTTCCCTAAAAATGTATTGAAACAAATGTAAAAAACGGCCGCAGGAGAATTCCACTGCTGACTGTCCGCAGCGGAAATCCACAGCAATTCCGCCACGTCTGGCCATGCCCTTATACGCCGCAAAATTTCTGCAGAAAAATCCGCACGGAAGTTCCGCACCAAATATGCAATGTGTGCAGAAAGTCTTAATCAAGAAAATACTGTATATGGAATACGAAATATTTTATTGAAGTTTATATGAAAAGAAACCTGATACTTTCCATAAAGGTGGATTTACACATGGCTCAGAAATATACCCCAAAATCTGCAGCATTAATTCAGCAGTGAAATTATGGTTGCGGATCTTACGGTGTATTTGCTGCAGATTTGTGGTGCGGATTTCATGCAGAAATTTACATAGCATTGAAGTCTATGATAAAATTCTGCAACATATAAGGGAAACACTGTAAAAATATTTTCTGCAGCAAAAAAATTCTGCACAGAAATGTAAACCATGTACAGATAAATCTATCCTTATCTTTCCTCTTATCGCAACATATCCTGAGATGTGTGGCGCAAGATGACCAGATTTAAAAAAATAATTAATAATACAACATGATTTTGCGATGTCTATGCTATATGTGTGGCCACCCCGTGGTTGTGTTGTGCATTGCAGCCTGTCAACGTTTTCACTAGCATGTCACGATATTGTATTGAAATTATTTCATGGGAAGTTGGAGTCTTTAGCCAAATTCAAGCAAAAGTAAGGGTTGACACATTTATATTTGTTGCCGATTTTGTTTCCTCCCATGGGAAAACACAGTGTAAATTTTCACAGCTGATCTTTTTGCTACAGAAATTACATTATCTGTGACTGCAGCCTTAAGCCACCAAGGTCCACCAGGATTCATTGGGATTGATTTGGAAAAACTGATATTTCAAAGCCATTAAAATGGCCATTAAAGTGTGGACAGAGCCTAAATGGTTGGTCTTATAAAAATACTTGTTAAAAGTTTGGGATAATTGAGATATTAATGGTCATCACAAAACAATGATGTCTAAAGTCAGGATGACTGATAACGTCTGCAATCTGCTATGCCCAAGCGTATGTACTATGGAATATTATATATTGGATTACATTACTATATACTATTCTAAAATATGCTATAAAGTCCCTTTTATTAATAATAGATTACATCAGTTTTACACTTCTCCTGACTATAATTATAATAATCCTCTATAGAGACGTCCTGCTTAAATTGTAATTTACTTAAAACAAATGTTTTAAATGAACTAAAAGTCTCTATGCGTCTTGAGGTACATTTCAATTCAGATAAAGCCACTGGGTGGCAATGTTCCTTTAATCTTGGTAGTCAATGTTGTATTTTACCTCTGAAGAGCAGGCAGAATGGCAATCCCATCTATAATAGGAGCAGGTTGCCTTTCAAAAATGACTACTACTTATAATTATCTTCATCATCGTTACCACTATAATAATTATTATTACAAAAAAGAAGAATGTTTTTTTCTTGACACATTAAACCATCCCTACATGACAAAGTATTTTGTCGATTTTGACCTCTAGTAAGCAAGCTGATATTGTGTAACTGCATTGTATGAAGTTCCCTAATGTTTTCTTCGTATTCGTCCAGGTCTCCTCCATCGCATGTGTACATGCTGATTCATGTGCCCGTGTGAAATCGCTGGTACATTAAACAGTGTTCACATACAATTACGTGTGCTCCCCCAAAGTATTACATTAGTGGTGATAATGTGTGATTTAACATTAAGATCTATCAATCGCAAAAGTGCACGAATGACAATACATGGTGCACGTGTCTTAGACTGTGGCGTGTGCCTCATACTACAGGCCATGAACTTAAGGGGCAACTATAGGAAATATAATACAGTTTCCTTATATCTCTACATGATACTTAAAGTAAAGATATGATTAGAATTGGAAGATTTATCAAGTTACAACTTCTCGAAATATATAATATGTCAGTCTCTTCTGCTATAAAAAGGCTTCAGTCGCATGTGTCATTTTGCTGTTTTTATTTTAATTAAATTTTTTGTGTTTAATTGCATTTTTATTTTTTCAAAAGACAGCAGTAGCCAAAGCAAAAATGGCATGTGTGAACACAGTCTAAAAGAAAAAGGGTTAAATTGTTTCATCCCAAATGTACACATATATCTAGAAACAGAATCCAGCTACTGATATTGCCCATTAGCAATTTTCTCAGACTGGAAAAATACACTGTTCTGATTGGGACGTTATTTATCTTAGCATTGAATCGAATATTCTCTAATGAATCGCTGGTAAGCCAAGGTTCTATAGTACTGATTTATAAATGATACAAGGTCAGCTGATCAAGTGGGTACCCTTTGCAAATAACCTGAACACCATTTCAGTGGCATATCTATAGAGGAAAGGGGCCATAAAATAAAATAAGTGTCCCATCTTGCGCTGGTTTATGCCACCCAACCCCTATACACAAGAAACAGCAGAGGCCAAAATGTGTCTATCTTCGACTTTCTTCTTGCAGGTTAGAGGAGCTGTATGATTCCCTGACCTTACTCTCCCTACATTGTTTGGTACTGCATACCTCCCAACCGTCCCGATTCCGGCGTGACAGTCTCGGTTTCTCACCGCTGTCCCGCCATCCCGTCCGGTCTTCAAATTGTCTTGCTGGGTGCTGCATCAAAACAGCTGATCGCTGCTGACTGCAGCAGCGACCAGAAGAAGGCAGGAGTCTTGCGGGTGTTCTCACTGGGAGCGATGCCGGCCTGGGAGTGGACCAGTCCAGTCACCTGACCTGTCACCTGACCTGTCATCTGACCTCACCGGTCAGGTGACTGGACTGGTCCACACCCGGGCTGGCATCGACACCAGTGAGAACGCCGCTGCAAGACTCCTGCCTTCTTCTGATGGTGAGTGAAAGCAGAGTGCATGTGAGGAGGAGGAGGAGGGGCTTTTTTTGCTCCCTGTAGGAGTCGGAATCCCCAATCCCCGGCCGGGGATTGGGGATTCCACTACAGAAGAAGTGAGTGATTACACTGTCCATATATGGACACAGCTACGTCATTCACTTCTGAAGTGGAATCCCCGACCCTATGGCCGGGGATTCCGCTACAGGAGAAGTGAGTGACTACACTGTCCATATATGGACAAAGAGACGTCACTCACTTCTGAAGCGGAATCCCCGACCCTATGGCCGGGGATTCCGCTACAGGAGAAGTGAGTGACTACACTGTCCATATATGGATACAGTGACGTCACTCACTTCTGAAGCGGAATCCCCGACCCTGTGTCCGGGAATTCCTCTCCAGGAGAAGTCAGTGACTACACTATCCATATATGGACATTGAAGTCAGTGACTTCTCCTGGAAGGGGGGGATGGGTGCAACTTACAGGGGGCTGTGTAGCATTACCTACAGGGGACTTGGTGGCATTATATACAGGGAGCTGGGTGGCATTACCTACAGGGGGCTGGGTGGCATTACCTGCAGGGGGCTGGGTGGCATTACATACAGGGGGCTGGGGGGCATTACCTGCCGGGGGCTGGGTGGCATTACCTGCAGAGGGCTGGGTGGCATTACATACAGGGGGCTGGGTGGCATTACCTGCCGGGGGCTGGGTGGCATTACCTGCAGAGGGCTGGGTGGCATTACATACAGGGGTCTGGGTAGCATTACATACAGGGGTCTGGGTAGCATTACCTGTCGGGGGCTGGGTGGCATTACCTGTAGCGGGCTGGGTGGCATTACATACAGGGGGCTGGGTGGCATTACATACAGGGGGCTGGGTGGCATTACCTGCAGGGGGCTGGGTGGTATTAACTGCAGGGGGCTGGGTGGCATTACCTACAGGGGGCTGGGTGGCATTACCTGCAGGGGGCTGGGTGGCATTAACTGCAGGGGGCTGGGTGGCATTACCTACAGGGGGCTGTGTGGCATTACCTACAGGGGTTGGGTGGCATTACCTATCAGGGGGGTTTGCGCATTATCTACAGAGGGAAGTGTGTGGCAACAAATTTAAATGAAATTCATCCGATTTTAAAATGGACAGGGGAAAAAACGGAGGCAAAACGGGTCAAAATCGGCCATTAAAAACGGCAACATGGCCGGGAACGTATGCAAAACGGCCGTTTTTATCGGCCGACACTCGGACCCTGTCATGTGAATAAGGCCTAAGGGGCTGTGTGTTGCTCTACCTACTGGGGGGCTGTGTCTGGAGCTATCTACAGGGGGGCTGTGTCTGGAGCTATCTTCACGGGGGGTTCTGTGTGGAGCTATCTACAGGGGGCTGTATATGGCGCTATCTACAGGGGGGCTGTGTGGCACTATGTACAGGGGGGCTGTAGCTGGAGCTATCTACAGGGGGGCTGTATCTGGAGCTACCTACAGGGGGTCTGTATCTGGAGCTATCTACAGGGGGGCTGTTTCTGGAACTATCTACATGGCGGCTGTGTCTGGCGCTATGTACAGGGGGGCTGTGTGTGGAGCAATTTACAGGGGGCTGTGAGTGGCGCTATGTACAGGGGGGATGTATCTGGCGCTATGTACAGGGGGCTGTATCTGTCTACAGGGGGGCTGTGTGTGGCACTATCTACAGGGGGGCTGTGTGTGGAGCTATCTACAGGGGGGCTGTGTGTGGAGCTATGTGCAGGGGGGCTGTGTGTGGAGCTATGTACAGGGGGGTTGTGTGGCACTATGTACAGGGGGGCTGTATCTGGAGCTATCTACAGGGGGCTGTAGCTGGAGCTATCTACAGGGGGGCTGTATCTGGAGCTATCTACAGGGGGTCTGTATCTGGAGCTATCTACAGGGGGGCTGTATCTGGAGCTATCTACAGGGGGGCTGTATCTGGAACTATCTACATGGCGGCTGTGTCTGGCGCTATGTACAGGGGGGCTGTGTGTGGAGCAATTTACAGGGGGCTGTGAGTGGCGCTATGTACAGGGGGGCTGTATCTGGCGCTATGTATAGGGGGCTGTATCTGTCTACAGGGGGGCTGTGTGTGGCACTATCTACAGGGGGGCTGTGTGTGGCACTATCTACAGGGGGGCTGTGTGTGGAGCTATCTACAGTGGGGCTGTGTGGGGAGCTATGTGCAGGGGGGCTGTGTGTGGAGCTATGTACAGGGGGGTTGTGTGTGTAGCTATCTACAGGGGGGCTGTGTGTGGAGCTAACTACCGGGGGGGCTGTATCTGGCGCTATGTACAGGGGGCTGTGTGTGGAGCAATCTACAGGGGGGCTGTGTGTGTGTGTGTGTGTGTGTGTGTGTGTGTGTGTGTGTGTGTGTGTGTGTGTGTGTGTGTGGAGCTATGTGCAGGGGAGCTGTGTGTGGAGCGATCTGCAGGGGGACTCTGGTGGATGATTTTTCCATTGACCGGTAGCAGAGT
This sequence comes from Rhinoderma darwinii, assembly GCF_050947455.1. Classification (NCBI taxonomy): domain Eukaryota; kingdom Metazoa; phylum Chordata; class Amphibia; order Anura; family Rhinodermatidae; genus Rhinoderma; species Rhinoderma darwinii. Next base: position 41,407,090 of record NC_134689.1, on the reverse strand, counting down.
TACACAGCTGAAAAAAAAAAATCCCCATCATGTAACTCTGCTACCTGTCAATTGGAAAGTCATCCACCACAGGGTCTCCCTCTTGACTTTCATTGTTCTCAGCCTTTTTGTCCTGCAGCTGCTGCCGTGATGAGCAAATGTTATACCCAAGATAGGAAAAGTAACATAAACACAATATAACCGGATCCATAATATCTGTGATATCCAGACAGTCTAGAGATCCGCAGTGACAATGTGCGCGAGTTATTTGCAGAAGGATCTGGCCGCGATTTGATGTGTTGATGCCGGATATTGGGCGTGGTTAGGGGGAGTGGCTTAAAATGTCCCTCTTTTCCGAATTCAAAAGTTGGGAGGTATGGGTAATATCACTGGGGAAGGGCGAACGCGGCAAAACTGAGCGGTGCTTTCTATCTTCACACGAACTTTAGTAGCTGCCTCTATGGTCCTGCTACTCACTAAGACACCACCTTTCTATATGCCCTATTAGGTCATAAAGACGTCATAGTGGTGGAGTCAACTGCTTGGGACCCCACTCCGTGAGCAAGAGCCTCTAAGTAAGAGCAGCACTGTTGAATCCGGCCTGTCTAATTATTACATAGTCAGCCTTTCATTTGGATAGTCGGAATGTAATACTACATTTTCCATGCAGTGGCTAATGCATGGTCACTTCCCTGTCTGTAACAGTTGACCGCTGGGGGTTAGAAAAGCCAGACCCTTAGTGATCAGTTGATCTTTGAGCTGACTTCCATTTATAATTTTGGTTTCATTGTTTTCTAAGGGTATGTTCACACGCAGTGACCAGAAACGTCTGAAAATACGGAGCTGTTTTCAGGCGAAAACAGCTCCTGATTTTCAGACGTTTTTATAACAACTCGCGATATTTGCGGCGTTTTTTACGGCCGTTTTTGGAGCTGTTTTTCAATGGAGTCAATGAAAAACGCCTCCAAAAACGTCCCAAGAAGTGTCCTGCACTTCTTTTGATGAGCCGTCATTTTACGCGCCGTATTTTGACAGCGACGCGTAAAATAAAGGCTCGTGGGAACAGAACATCGTAATTCCCATTGAAAGCAATGGGCAGATGTTTGTAGGTGTATTAGGGGCGTTTTTTCAGGCATAATTCGAGGCATAAAACGCCCGAATTACGTCTGAAACTACTGCGTGTGAACATACCCTTATAGTTATTACTAAATTATTATTATTAAAAGTATTTTAACAAGAGTTTCAAAAGTGTGTGTGCATCATGCCAAATTAAAGTGTGAATCATGGCAATGTTAATAAAAAATATAAAGTTTTGTAAATAAAACGCATAAGACATAAAAAAAATAATAATTACAAAATAAATAAAACATTGTATACCACAGAATAAAATAATATTAGTATGAAAATGTAATTACCTTTTCTGGAACGACACTTTTTCCATCCCATGCATAACCTCGCTTTGTAAAATAGTTTACGGTTGCAAATTCAATCAATGCAGAAAATACAAATGCATAACACACTGCTATAAACCAGTCCATGGCTGTGGCATATGCAACTTTTGGAAGAGAATTTCTGGCGCTGATACTCAGTGTAGTCATGGTAAGTACTGTTGTCACACCTGCAGACAAAATAGTTACAGCGGGCCAGTTATTAGATTGACTTATGCATGAGCACTTGATCCGTTAAATATTTCCATAACATATGAAAGCGCTTTTGACAAACTAATACATTATCAAAAGAATAATTAGCCACCTAAGGCATCAAAATAATTCTAGTTACAGTCTTAATGAAAATAATAATTAGCTTATAATTTACTATAGTGAGTGCCTCAGATGTTTCATCTATTGAATTGTGTAAAACGTGAGTTGTATATAGATAATTATTAAATAAATAAATAATAGCCTACCAGCTTTTCCACTGACAGTTGTGGAGACAGCTATTGACCTAGAAGCACATAATACACTATATGGACAAAAGTACTGGGACACCTACACATTACACCTTCAGGAGCTTTTATGACATCCCAGTCTTAATCCATAGGCATTAATATAGAGTTGGTTCCCCGATTGCAGCTAAAACAGCTACCACTCTTCTGGGAAGGCTTTCTATAAGATTTTGGAGTGTGTCTGTGGGAATTTTTGCCCATTCACCCAGAAAAGCATTTTTGAGGTCAGCTACTAATGTTGGACGAGGGAGCCTGACTCGCAATCTCCATTCTAGTTCATCCCAAAGGTTGTCCATAGGGTTGAGGTCAGGGCTCTGTCAGGGCTTTGTGATAGCCAGCCAAGTTCATCCACACCAAACTCACCCAACAATGTGTTTATGGACCTTGCTTTGTGCCCTGGGGCGCAGTTAGACAGTTACCAAGGGGTTAAAGGTGTTCATATGTTGCCAATGCTGCTGCAGGAAAACTGAACACTTACTGAAACATTTCCCCACAGATTACAGCTTAACGCTGGGAATACCAGCAGGGACACACAGTGATCAGTTTATTGTCAAGGAACCAAGTAGGGCTTATACATAGCAGACAACTCCTTTTATCCTTCTATGATGTAACGCGCCAAAAATCATGTCATCAAGAGTTTGCACATAGCACATAGTACTGTATTTTTAAATAGGCCACACATCTGGAAAGAATTGTCCTACAGTGGTGTTCTACTGTTATGAAAGTTTTATTTTAAATTTATACTTATTTGATGCAATGAAATTAAATATACTCTCAGTTATGCAGAACGTCTCAGGAAATGTTTTAGCTGTTAAAGTTTTAAATATGCTTTGCTTTCAAGTCTGGGACAGTTGACATTTCTCAATAAAGTCAGATGCAATTTAGGGAAGTTCAACTTTATCCCAGTTTCCGTTGTAAGTGTCAAAATATGCTATATGAAGCAAAACTGCATTAGACTAGTATTTTGTGTAAGATATTCACTGTCATATGCAAGATGTCATCTGTTTGTGGATAAAGTCTATATAAGCCAGAGCTTATGTAATGAAGTCAGACTTTGTCTCCTCATCGATGAGAATAAAACTCTTATTGGGATGAAAACTTGAATCATTATTGCTAAGTATGGAAAATTCTTCTAACATCTTGGTCTTTCGAGCCGGAAACCAATATCTCTAGACCCTCGTCCACCCGAGGACTCTACACCGTGCACGGGGTGAGTCATCAAAATACTCACTTAATTCAAAGACCTCCAGTTAAATTACCGTTAAAAAGAGGCCAGTCAGACGGAGGGACGCGGTGAAGTGACGGTTTTTAAAAGAACATAGTAAGGAGAATTGAGGATTCGAGTTTTCATCTGAATAACGGTAATATAATTTTGTATATATGTGTTTTTATTATTTTTCATATTTAGATGTATACGGTTATGTGATAAAAACCTAGTTGGATCTTAGGTACTAAGACTGGGTCTTAGTTATATTAAGCACAGGTCTTAATATAAAAACCTGGGAATAACGGTTCTCGAGGTTAGTAGTCCATAGCCTATGTGAGAAGGCTACAGGTAATAAATAACTCTGTGCAGCACGTAAAAGATAAAGTACTTGGAGATTTGGAGGATCTCCTATAGATTAAGGATAATAGAGTATTATGATTATATCTTATAGAGTATTAGGATTATTTATTTTATAAAGTTTAAGATTGTGACTAAAAGTATTGAATGATTGAGATAAACTAAATCCAAAGTTAAAGAAAGATAAAGACTTTCAAACTGTGGTGTAAAGACACATCCAGGAAATCTGCTGCTGGTCTGACCAGCCTCTTATTGTTTCTGGACGCCCCTGACACCAGAAGTTTTAAGGTAATCAAGTATTTATTTGGTGCAATTGAAAGAAATGATTGTTATATATGAAACATATATGAAACTCCTTGACTGTGAAGATTGAATGTATGAGGGTTAAATAAATAAAACCCTGTGTGTATAAGGGAGTCCAATTAGGAATGGTCCTTTGTAAAATTGTTACAAGGACAAATCAGTAGGAAAAATACTGTAAAACACCCAGAAACATTAAGTATATGACTGATCAGCATTATACTTGTAAATATTGTTGTGTTTTGTGTGTGTACTGTGAAACTTTGGTGAAAATACCTTGTGGTCGAGATATACAGAAATATAGAATATGATAATAGGTTTTGTTATTCATATCGAATTTGTCTGTTTGTTAATCATTAATCATGTGTCTTGTCTAAATGTGGCAAAAGTGAGAGTTGAGACAGTCTTTCACATTTTCGCATCGTAGTCACCTTGGGTGAGCGACATTACTATCTTGGGACTGTGTTTTAGTAAGCGGCTCTAGGCGTCTAGAGTGCAGCGAGTCCTACAGTCCAGGGAGAATAATGTTTTGGTAAGCGGCCTTATTTATAAGGTGCTGCGAACACTGTCATCATAGAACCAAGACCAAATAATAGAATAAAGGGATAAATTAATATTAGTAAGTCAAATTGTCACGTAGCAAAAAAGTGGATTAACATCTATTGTCCCGAAGGCTTCTCATTAAGTTTGGTTGGTCTTTTATTATTTACTATATTTGTGATGATTAAGATATTTAAAAATATTAGAAAATGACAAAGGCCCACCAGATTGTTTTAAATCTCTTATCCTGAGTGTATGTTTTGGATTAATGTTGGCTATTTCTACTGAAGGTTGGAGAGTAGTCAAAATAATTGATAAATGATACGAAGTTAATCAAATCTTCCCATATTAAAAGTGTTTAAATTAAATATACGTAAGACTCCTATTCTAGAAAATAAAAAAAACTATTGGCATATTATTAACGGACCTAGAAGGAGGCAAACTGTATATATCTCTAAAAGACGCCATTTAGGTGTCCATTAAATAGAGAGGGAGACATATACTAAAATTGCTAAATTAGATTTCCTTTCAAAATGACACTGCTCGTAACATGTGTAACATATCAGAAACAGTTTCATGATGTGGTTGTTTGTGTTAAAACGTATTAAAATATTCCTTTAGAAGGGGATGTTAAGTATATGCACAAATTAGATTTGGTGAATGTAAAATGATGATGATGATGATAAGTGGTGTGGCAAATTTGGATTTAAAAGGACTTTGACGGTAATTGAATGTTATAATTTAGTGAATCAGAAAAGAGAAGTGTGGTTTTGATTGTGTAAGACGACAGTTGGAAGAATTTCAGAAAAGGGAAATGGTAGAAAGTTCTGACAGAATGTTAAAATGATCGGAAAAGCAGAACTATAGAAGAATGTGTCAATATATGTTGGTACTGAATTAATTGAATTTCAAATTATTATTATATGTAAAATTAGTGTGTAAAAAGTAATAGAACATTGAACTAAAGTACAATATTGTGTAAATAGACTGACTTTTTAAGTAATTCATTAAAGTTAGCTGTGTAAAATCAGGTTTTAAAGTTATAAATACAGTTTCCTTAATGTACGAACTTGCAAATGACAATGACTTGTTTGATATGGAACATGAGTCTGATTGTCACAGTTTAATGTAACTTAAAGCCCAAGGGTTACCAGGTGTCACTGATGAACCTTTGACTAACTATGATGTTCAGTACTTTGTAGACTGATCCAGATACTGGAATGAGCAGACAGGACATTTCACCACCAGGTATGCAGTAGTCCAGGAAGGTAAGACAGTGCTGCAAAAGTCACTGCCCTCCAGCAGCTCTGCCCAAGAGGCAGAACTCATGGCACTCGCAGAAGCATGTAAGTTGGGCACAGGTAAAAGGATGAATGTCCATACAGACTCAAGGTACGCCTTTGGAGTCGCACACGGTTATGACACAATATGGCAAGCAAGAGGCTTTCTGACTGCAGCAGGCAAACCAATACAACACTGGTTTGCACCTGAATCTCAGAACGCAGCTGCTCGACATGTGGAGGGTTGCCTGACATGCGTCAGACACAACCCCAATAAAATTATAAAAACACCCAGTAAGCACTTGCCTCGCCCTGATTACCCCTTCCAGCGACTGCAGGTGGACTACATACAGCTACTCCAGGTAGGTATATATGAATATGTCCTTGTATCTATTGAAATGTTTTCAAATTAGCCTGAGGCACGCCAAGTAACCAAAAACATAGCTAAAAACACTGCTAGGGAAATACTCAGTGAAGTAATATGCCGATATAGGGTCCTGAAGTAATTGAGACTGACAGAGGAACCCACTAAACAGGAGAAGCATTAGGGCATATACTTACTAGCCTCGGCATCACACAGGCATTCCATACACAATATTACCCAAGAAGGCAAACATCTGTATGAAGGAAGAAAGTCAGCAATAGTCCAAGCACCGAAACCTCTGACAAAAAGACAAATGATGTCCTTTTTGGGTATGACTAACTTCTGCAGAAGTTGGATAGCCAATTAGGCTACTATTACAGGACCATCAATGTCTTTGATTTATGAAGAGGCATTTTTTTTTCAGATAAAACAGGTTCTTGTAGGCTCTTCAGTGCTTGGACTAACTGATTATTTAAAAAAAAGAAAAAAGAAAAAAACTTTATTCAAACTGTAGATTGTAAAAATGTATATATAACTTCAGTGCTAACACAGGAGTATAGAGGAAATGATAGATCTCTAGCTTACTACTCATCAGAACTCGACCCAGTAGCTAGAGCCTTACCTCCCCGTGTTCAATCAGTTGTAGCCGCCGCAGAAGCTATAAGAGCTTCCGTCACATTGGTGTTATTTATGATAGAAAGATGTACCACTTTAAATTTTTCGACCTTGATGTCTACTGCGGAGGATGATGAACCACATAATTGCCTATCCTCCATAGCAGAAAGAGTGTTACCAAGATCAGATCTTAAAAGATATTCCACTACTAGATAGCGATCTCATACTGTTTGTAGATGGATCTTGTAAGAACAAATACATCCTACCCAGCAACTTATTCAGATGTGCAGTTATATTGAGCCATCGGACAAGCCATGTCTCAGGATGGTAGAAATCATATCTAAAGTGTTCACGGCATATGGCTTTACTAACTAATCTAAAATTTTTGTTTAACTTGTTTAACATGCGCCAAACATAATCTACAGGGGAATGTAAGACCAAAGAGTGGACAGTTCCCAAATCCACAATATCCATTCTAACACATTTGTATGGATTTCATTGAAGTTGTTTTTGCTTCCCAAGATATTAGGTATATGTATAAGGGTGTTAATTTGAATCTCAGAGTAGGTAAGAAAAAATTTGGTTTGAGACACTTGTCAGATAAACAAATGATATTTGTGAACATTTCTTTGAGTAGAAGAAGATGTTACAGATAATCAGCTCAGATCAAGGTATAAATCCTGCTGAAAAGAGTAACAACAAGTGTGACATAAAATGTACCCAGTAACTACATATTATCTATGTGCCCTGTCCAGAGGGACAGAGAAGTTTTTCTTATATGAAAGGTGTTTGTTTGATTGTTTGTTTGCTAATTTGATTTGATGTAAAGGATTTGTCAATGAACTGATGGGATGCAAACCTGAGGGGTGATAGCGTGAGATTGGTGATAGAATTATTTTCTTAGTTGAGACCCTATCGTTTATATTGTCTGAGGTTTATAGTAATAATGTATGTAATATGCCACGGTATTGTGAACAACATCTTGAGGTATTTTATGTGGAGTTCTGAGGTGAAGGTCACTGGTTGTTGTCACTCATAAGTAAGAAGTACATGGCAGCAATGAGAGCCCGGAGGTTATGTGACCTGGGTGTCTTTAGGTTTGAGAAAGATGCTGCCCACGACCTGTTATATCTGTAGGGGTAAAAGTCGAATTAGGACAGTAAGTGACAGTGCGACAATTATGACCAATATGTAACGTGGAGGAGAAGTTTGGATTATTGCCAATATTAGTAGGTTTAGCAGTAAATAATGCTCATAATATAGAGAAAGTGGCCGACAGATTGGACACTGTTACAGATTATGTGTTTGATGTTTTGAATGCTGCCCAAGGGGGCATTTGCCAAGTAGTGACCCAACCTGTTGCCATTGTATAGACCTTTTTGGCATTATGCAGGATAGAGCAAGCTAAGAAAATAAAGTCCGTAAGGGGGATAAGCCCTATTTTTAGTACCTGGCTTGGGTACAAAATGTCCTAAAATAAACAAAAGGTGATTAAAATATTGTTTGGATGAATTCATTTTGTGCAGCAGCCATCTTGTCTGGAGACCCCGTCTTGTTCTTATGTAGTGAATAATAAAGATATTGTTTCTTTAAGACAAGTATATTAATGCTGATTTCGCATTTGATTTTAAAATTTGTTATTTTTGACCTTAGTTCTTATGCGAAACTCAAAGGGAAGAAATATTGTTTAGTGATTATTGATGTATTCACCAAATGGGTAGAATATTTGTAATACCACAGTTACATCCATTCTCTAGGATGGATGAAGAGTTTGATTTTACACTTGCTGAATATATGGCAAAAATGCTAACCAACAAGGAAGTTTCTACCTCTAATTGTATTTCAGGTGTACCTGTACCTGAACCTGTGAAGTCAGGAAATTGGATATTATTTTCGTCGAAAAAGATCACATCAGGTTCTGCTTACCACACCTACGGCCATAAAGATAGCCGAACGTACCTCTTGGATACACTTATCACACTGTAATGTACTTAGGGAATTGCCACTATCCTCCTAGGCTATAAAAGACTGATTACAAAGGGTGGTCATTTGTTAGAAGTGACTGGTCTCAAACTTCAGCGAAGAAAACATCTAGAGCCTGGGAGGAAACAGGACAAAATGTTATATGTTATTCTAGGTATCCTATGGGGGTCCAAGGTGTGTCAACCTAAGGTATGGGATCCCTGGGAAGCAGGGTCGGAGTATGATTCCCTAAAGACTTAGCTTGGAGAGTTAAATATTTTAATTTCACTGAAGGTGAGACTGCAACATATGAAATAGATTTTTGCGCCGTGTTATAGATCAATGCAAGGATAGAAACATAGCTTATAAACTAGCATATTCAGATAAGTACATTTGTACTATCTATGTAAATACCCCAATAAAATGGATAAGGGACTACATGCTATAGGAACTGATGTTTCAGGTACTGACCTATAGGGCATTTATTGCAACTGAAAGTTTTTTAGCCCCGAAGATACACCTACCCTTTATAGTTTATCTGGCCAACTTCATTTATGAAGATAAATTGACATTAGAAACTGGTTACAGTGATAAACATGAATGGTTAGCCTGGATGGGATCAAAAGCCAGGCCACATCTGGCTACTATACCTTTCAGGCTATCAGATAAGGAGAACCCATGGGGTCTGCAATGTGTGTTATCTTTATATAATGCTTCATATAATCCAGGTGATAAATTATGTAAGACATTCTCTTTATTGTACCCACCTATGGGGAGAGATGAAATCCCTCCCTTAGTAGTGGCTTACCCAGGCAACTACACCTGCTTTCTGAGGAATGGGCAAGGTAAGAAAGTAGGGAACGTCACTGAAGAGTTTTGTGACCAATAATGGTAATTACTCCTCTAATTAGTTTACCAACCAGACAAGGGCAAGGACTGATCTCTGGTGGCTATGTGGAGAAAGGAAGGCCAAGTGGCAGGGAGGCTGTACTCTGGTTCAGCTGCTGATGCCATTCCACTTGTTTTTAGCACCTGAGTTTCAGAGAATGAGAAAACGCCCTGGAGACTATCTGAATCGCTATAAGTGGTCTATCCATGGAAGTTCCTTTGACCATAGAATATACATAGATGAAGTAGGAGTACCCTGTGGGGTGACCAATGAGTTTAAGGCCCAAAATCAGATTGCATCAGGCTTCGAGTCCGTATTTTTCTGGTGGTCTACGATAAATAAGAATGTCGACTGGATTAATTATATTTATCACAATCAACAGAGATTTGTTAATTATACCAGAGATGCAATAACGAGCATTGCAGATCATTTGGAACCTACATCTTTAATAACATGGCAAAATAATAATAACCCTGCATATGTTACTAGCAGAAAAAGGGGGTGTCTGCAAAATGTTTGTATCTTCTGTTGTACTTTTATTCCCAATAATACAGCTCCTGATGGCAGTATTACCAAGGCATTGGAAGGACTCAATTCCCTGTCCGAAGAGCTTGCGGAAAACTCCAGAATAAATGACATCTTCACCTCATGGATTGAGGGGTAGTTTGGAAAATGGACTGGCCTGGTAACATCTGTACTCATGACCATTGCCGTTGTTGCCAGTATATTGACTGTTTGTGGATGCGATACTCTGCATAAGAAGATTGATCCAAAGATTGATTGAGACCTCAGTGACAAAGACAATGTGCCAAGAGATTCAAAAGAAGAGAACCTAACCTGGATATTTGATAGAACATTTCTTGATAAATTTACAACAGGGTGGAATGTTATGAAAGTTTTATTTTAAATTTATACTTATTTGATGCAATGAAATTAAATATACTCTCAGTTATGCAGAACTTCTCGGGAAATGTTTTAGCTGTTAAAGTTTTAAATATGCTTTGCTTTCAAGGCTGGGACAGTTGACATTTCTCAATAAAGTCAGATGCAATTTAGGGAAGTTCAACTTTATCCCAGTTTCAGTTGTAAGTCTCAAAAAATGCTATAAGAAGCAAAACTGCATTAGACTAGTATTTTGTGTAAGATATTCACTGTCATATGCAAGATGTCATCTGTTTGTGTTTAAAGTCTATATAAGCCAGAGCTTATGTAATGAAGTCAGACTTTATCTCCTCATTGATGAGAATAAAACTCTTATTGGGATGAAAACTTGAATCATTATTGCTAAGTATGGAAAATTCCTCTAACATCTACCTGTGGCTTTTCACTCCAGTTTACTTTACAAAAAAACTTGTAGGATGTTTTACTTTCATAACAGCTGGAGTGCCACAGCTTGAAGAATAATCAAAGTAGCGTACAGTATCCTTCTCCCAGGCATAGGGAACAAAGTACTCAGCACACCAATTAGAGTGAAATCATTTCTTGTTTTTTATTATTTATCCAGTGAGTAAGTGCGTGCAATGTTTTGGTCATACTCTTTTTTTAGGGTGACTCCACCAGTCTGTCAATTCCAAGCATTCTGCTTGTCGCATGGGTTGAGCTCTGTTCACGTGTAGTTTGACATCAGCTGCACATTCTTCTCCTCTGACTCACTACCGTCCTCCAGTCAGCATCGGCTTGCCCCCCTGTGCTTTTTTTTTTATTCAGGGGATGCATCGCCGCTGGGAAGACAGAAGCAAGAGAAAAGATTCGAAGCTTGGCAGCTCCCTACCCTCCATTGGCTCCCTCCTGCCCATTGCTATGCTGTTCCACACTGCATTTCATTTCATGTGACCCAGCAGCATGGAGAAGAGTAAAGTAAGTGATGCATACGGTCTTTACAAAAGGATTTCCAGCAAAAATCTTGTTCTAAAAAGGTGGTCGCCATTCAGAATAAGATGTGGCATTTTACATGGGTCACTGTACATACACTATAATGCATTTGCAAATCTGTCGCAGAGAAATCTGGTCTTTATGGGGAGTAAAGTTCTCTCAAAGAGGTGGTTTCCTGAAAAAGATTCACTGTATATATCTAATCCAACTATTATGGCAATGCTAGGCCTGGTCATTATGGGGTTAAACAAAATGTAAAAAAAAATAATAATAATTCATCCATCAGCTATCCATTGCCCAAACACTCCCAAGTTATTAAAAGTCTACTTTTAACATATACTTTTATTTATTGAATGGCTGTGGCGAATGTCTCTGACGGGTGCCATTCATCAGCCTTCCATCCCCCATAGACTCCCATGTAAAAAAAAATGTATACTTCATATTCAATGTACACTTTTTTTTTTTACTGGATGACCATATTGAATTAGTTTCATAACAAATTGTATAACTTAACGCAATTCAAGAAAAGTTAAGAGGGAACATCCGTAATTGTTCAGGAGATGGGTGGCCCAAACTAACGGCATCAGAACTCTGTACTAAAACTCCATGCAGCCATTACTTAATTCCTATTTTATAAAAAAAAGTCTCACGCCTCATGCACACGACCGTTGTGCCACTCGGGCCATTTTTGACGGCATCCGAGTGGCACCCGATAGTCTTGACGGACCCATTCACTTTAGCAGGTGAATCGGGTCCGTGAAAAATGATCCGAGTCTCTGATCTGAGGAAAGATAGGACATGTTCTATCTGTTCTCGGATCACTGACGGGACTCGGCCGGCGCGCACAGTCGTGTGCATGAGGCGTTAGTACCATACAGCTTTTAGGTTTATTCACTATGTTTTGTAACATGTCCTATACTTGACGTTTTTAAACCATTGACTACAGTGGGAAAAATGTAGCATAAAAAAAAAATCCCCCTTTCACCCCTCTAGGCTTTCTTGTCCTTCTCTGTAGCACATGAGAACGTACTTGCCCCCCCCCTTCCTACACAACTGCTCTTTCCCCCCACTCCATGTTTGTTTTCTCTACCAATCAATGAGGTGTCATTTTTTTTCCACATTTTTTTTTATGTAACTGCAGCATAAAGCCATTTGTACATTTTATAAGCAATATAGTTCTATATACAACACCAGAACCAAGCTCATTACATATATACACAACACCAGAACCAAGCTCAATACATAAATACAGTACCAGAACCATGCTCATTACATATATACAGTACCAGAACCCAGCTTAAATATATACCGTACCAGAACCAAGCTCAGTACATAAATACAGCTACAGAACCAAGATCATTACAGATATACAGCACCAGAACAAAGCTCAGTACATATATACAGCACCAGAACAAAGCTCAGTACATATATACAGCACCAGAACAAAGCTTAGTGCATATATACAGCATCAGAACTAAGATCAGTACATATATACAGTGCCAAAACCAAACACAGTACATATATTCAGTGGCAGAACCAAGCTCAGTACATATATACAGTGCCAGAACCAAGATCAGTAAATATATACAGCACCAGAACCAAGCTCAGTACACAAGTACAGCACACGCACAAATACAGCTCAATTCAGTGCAGCCCCTGCCATATACATTTGCACTAAATTGTATACAGCTCCCAGCATGGCCCAAACAATGGTAAGAATATGCTGGGCGATGCTGTTTCACAAAAAAACTCATACCACCCATCATCTCACTGTAGATCATATAGTGACCACAGTGCGGATTAGAGGCAGAATAAACATTTACATTAAGTGACTCATAGGTGACGTCAAATTCTAGTTGTTCTTTTTCTTTTCTTCTCCATCCGGTCCAGACCTCTATGATGACTTCTCCCAGCCACAGCCCATTACTGCAGTTTGCAACTTCAGCTTCTTACTTTTCAAACATTTCTGCAACTATAAACAAAGATAAAGTTCTCATGGGGCCAGACGCTGTGCCCCTAAATATAATAGTGCCATACACTGCACCTCTAATTATAATAGCACCATACACTGTGCCACACACACACACACACACACACACACACACACACACACACACACCGTGCCCCCTGTAGATAGTGTCCCCCATAGAGCTCCCTGTAGATAGTGCTACATATATCACCCTGTAGTGACCTCCATAGAGCCCCTGTAGATGGTGCCCAACATACAGCCCTCTATAGAAAGTGTCCCACATATAGCCCCCCTGAATATAGTGCCCCACATATAGCCCCCTCTGAAATAGTGCCCCACATATAGCGCCCTGTAGATGGTGCTCCACATAAAGCCCACCCCTGTATATAGTGTCCAACATATAGCCCACCCCTGTAGCTAGTGCCCAACATATATCTACCCCTATAAATAGTGCTCCACATATAGCCCACCCCTGTATATAGTGCCTCACATATAGCTCCCCCTTAAGTGCTCCATATATAGCCCACTCATGTAGATAGCCCCCCTGTAGTTATAGCCCACCCAGGTATATAGTGTCCATATATAGCCCACCCCTGTATATAGTGCCTCACACATAGCTCCCCTATAGTGCTCCACATATAGCCCACCCCTGTATATAGCCCCCTGTATATAGTGGCTCACATATAGCTCCCGAATAGTGCTCCACATATAAACACCCCTGTATATAGCCCCCCTGTAGATAAAGCTGAAAAGACGGCGCGAAAAAAAGACGCCCGCGTCAAAGAAGTGCCTGTCACTTCATGAGACGTAATTGGAGCCGTTTTCCATTGACTCCATGGAAAAACAGCTCCAATTACGTCCGTAATGGACGCAGCGAAAAGCACCTGCACTTGCCATTACGTCTGAAATTCCAGAGCTGTTTTCTCCTGAAAACAGCTCCGTAATTTCAGCCGTAACGGAGGCTGCCATGTGAACACACCCTAATAGTTAATGAAAACCCAAAATTTAGTGTCTCATAAAATTTGAATATTATATAAGCCCAATTTAAAAAATAATTTTTAATACCGAAATGTTGGCATACTGAAAAGTATGTACAGTATCTGTACTCAATACTTGGTCGGGGCTCATTTTGCATGAATTACTGCATCAGTGCAGCGTGGCATGGAGGCGATCAGCCTGTGGCACTGCTGAGGTGTTATGGAGGCCCAGGTTGCTTTCATAGCGGCCTTCAGCTCGTCTGCATTGTTGGGTCTGGTGTCTCTCATTTTCCTCTTGACAATACCCCATAGATTCTCTATGGGGTTTAGGTCAGGTGAGTTTTCTGGCCAATCAAGCACAGTGATACGGTGGTTAGTAAACCAGGTATTGGTACTTTTGGCAGTGTAGGCAGGTGCCAAGTCCTGCTGGAAAATGAAATCAGCATCTCCATAAAACTTGTCAGCAAAGGGAAGCATGAAGTGCTCTAAAATGTTCTGGTAGACGGCTTTGTTGACTCTGGACTTGATATAAACAGTGGACCAACACTGTTGCTCAGATGAAAGTAAATCTTGGATTTAATTTGGAAATCAAGATCCCAGAGTCTGGAGGAAAAGTGGAGAGGCGTCAATCCAAGTTGCTTGCGGTCCAGTGTGAACTTTCCACAGTCAGTGATGGTTTAGGGAGCCATGTGATCTGCTGGTGTTGGTCCACTGTGTTATATCAAGTCCAGAGTCAGTGCAGCCGTGTAGCAGGAAATTTTCGAGCACTTCATGCTTCCCTCTGCTGACAAGCTTTATGGAGATGCTGATTTCATTTTCCAGCAGGACTTGACATTTTCCAGCAGCCCAAATCATCAACATTAAAAGAAAAAATGTTGGAAATAGATCACTCTGTGTGTAATGAATCTATATAATATATGAGTTTCACTTTTTGAATTGAATTACTGAAATAAATTAACTTTTTGATAATATTCTAATTTATTGAGAAGGACTAGTTTATATAAATCAATATTTTATTGTATTTTAAACAAGTTTTCAATTGTGTTTTATTTTAAAAATATATATATTTTTGAGATATAGCTTTTATATATCCTGGATACATAGAATCTGCATCTTGCGATAACAGCCGAATCCGTCAAGTCAGCGGGACTGACGGCTTAGTTGAGCGCAGGATCCAGCTATTATCAATCACATCTAAGTTCACGAACAGAAACATGCAGGACCAGCGTTCACCGATTCTGTCAGTCCCAATGACCTGACAGAGTCGTCTGTGACCGCAAAATACAGCTTTTATGTATTCAGGGTAAATAGAAGCTGCATCTCAAAAAGTAGATTTTTTTTTAATAAAACCCAATTAAAAACTTGTTTCAAATACAATAAAACATGTTACATTTACAACGTGTTTTTATGTCATTTTTACATATATTTTTGGTGTCATTCTTTTATTTAGTGTAATTTTGTACATGCGTTTTTATAGCATTTTTGAAGTCCTATAGAGAAGCCTATGGGGGAAAAAAATATGAAAGAAACGCCACACAGTACCTAAAACATGGTGCATTTAAAAAAAACATGCACCAACCCCAAATGCGATATAAAACGCCACAAACCAATATGCAGTGTATGTAGATTTTCTCGTATTTTACCGTAGACTTCAACGTAGCATTTGAACGCAACAGGTTTTTTTTTGGGAAGAAAAAACATGCAAAAAAACACAGTGAAAATGTCCCCGAAAACACAAGTAAACACTTTGTGGGAATGTTTCTTCTCTTCTGTATCTGCATCCTAGGAGAACGCCCCAGCACTATCGTGTCATAGCAATAGCAAGCAAAACTGGGGCTGATAAGAGGTTTATTTCGCATAAAGGCCCCTCAGGTCACCTAGGACTCAGTGTACCTGAATGGGCTGAGCAGGTTCCTTTGATTTCAATGACGATCTCCATTCATCAATATGGGAATTGCATTATTATTTGTTTCATTTAATCCCTCAAGGACTTAATGAACATGAATAGTGCGGATGCTGCATCAGATTTCAACAAAGACTATCTAACAGAAAGTCTACTTTTTTTTAGGTTGCTTCTGAACATGTTCTGCACATCACATATCTCTTGGTTACCTTGACAACTGTAGATATTAATATATTACATCTACTGCAGTGTTTTCACTACATCGTTCGTTATGAAAATTGCTGGAATATACTGATGACCACAAGTATCACTTAACAAGCAATGTGTTTTGACATTTAGTAGGATTTTTGGAAACCTGTTATTTTATTCCCAAAGGAAGCATCAAATGCACAAATAACTGAATTATAATGAATATTCTTCTGCTGAACAGCAACACAGCTCTTTTATTCTCTCTATCAATGCAAGAAAATTCTAATGAATACAGAAAAATATTTCCTGCATTACTAATTTGTGGGTAATTATATGCGGTATCCTTCCCTGAAAATATTCATACATAATATACAATTCATAAATGTTGGAATGTTAGTTCATATTCATGTGATATGAGAATTATTTTGAATTCTGGATGGAAAGCCGCATTTTTCAAGCCTTATATTGTGAATATAACTGCACAAATAATTGTAAAATGCTTACAATTTAATATAATAATCCCAAACTAAATGTAAAATTGTATTAACAGTACTGTATATTTATATCCTTAAGCAAAGGTGTTAGACCAAATATGTATACAAAACAAATAATGTTTTATTTGTAGTCAACAAGTAATAGAAAAACAATTAATGAATGCAATTCAGTCATTAAAGATAAAGCCATTGGCGAAACAAGCGTCGGGTGTGGTGGGTACACCTCATGGTCTGTCATTGGTACTTGCTTTGCATATTTTTTCAAGGGGAATACTGCATAATCCTGTACTATGGCTCCATACCTTGCTGGTTAGATGGTAATTTACTTACAATATGTAAACTTGGCTTGGGTTTAGTACGTGTATTGCAGATTGCTATCCATTGCAAATTACTATAGTACCTTTGCATTTGTACTATTTGACAAAGATGTTGGTCACTAATCAGTGGCGTAACTACCGCTGTAGCAGCCATAGCGGCTGCTACAGGGCCACCGGCATGAGGGGGCCCGGAGGCTCCGCTAGCAGCCGCTATGGCTGCTACAGTGGTAGCGATGCCACATTAAATAGGACACTATGGCAGTGCAGGGAGGTATGTCCCTGCTCTGCCATAGGCTACAGGCCATATTTGGTCAGCAGCCTATCAGGCGCAGGGTAAGGATCCCTGCGCAGGCTGGCGTGATGACGTCACTGGATCACGTCAGCCCACGCAAGGATCCTGTCTGTGTTGAGGAGCTGCTCCGTGCTTCGGGGGAACGGAGCCCAGGAGAGTATAATTTTTTTTTGTTTGGGGTGGCGATATATCGCACTATATACAAGGGAGGTGGTGGCGCTATCTACAAGGTGGGCTGTATAGCACTGTACTGCGGGGCTGTATAGGACTGTACTGCGGGGCTTTATAGGACTGTACTGGGGGAGCTGTATAGGACTGTACCGGGGAAGCTGCATAGCACTGTACTGGGGGAGCTGTATAGCACTGTCTACAGGGGGGGCTGTATAGCTGTAATGGCAGGAAGGAGGTGAAGGGAAAGTGAGCCCTAATCTACCCACCGCCCTGTCCCTGCCTACTTGCAACGACCCGCCCTAGGCGACGAGGTACAACTGGGCGGCGGTCCCTACGCTGGCTAAGTGCACAGGAAGACAAACAGGGAACACGCAAGGGAAGGGGCAGTAGCCACGGAACGCCACGAGGGAACGGGGCGGCGAACGAACAATCAGGACCAGGACGAAGTGAGTACACCCGAGCGGGCACGGAGACAGAAGCAAGCCAGGGGCAAAGCAAAGCAGGTCAAGCAGAACTGCAGCAAGGCAGAAGCACGGCAGAAGCAGGCTGGAGCAAGCAGCAGTGGGGCCAGGAATCCAAAAGAATTACAAGCACTGAGGGAGAGCACAGGGCAGGTAATAAAGGGCAGGGGGCGGAGCTAACTCCGACAGACCAGGCCGCGATAGGCTCTCCCACTCCTGAGCCTGCCACCCTGGTTGGTGGGAGATGGTGTCAGTCGAACAGGTCTGGCCTCAGGTGTGGATTGATTAATCCCAGGAGTATAGCTAGATGAAGTACCTGGCAGATCCCTAACAGTACTCCCCCTTTTATGAGGGGCCACCGGACCCTTACTAAGGGGACCCGGTTTAGTGGGGAAGAGGAGGTGGAACCTCCTGATCAATACCCCAGCGTGAACATCACGGGCAGGTACCCAAGTCCTCTCCTCCGGCCCGTATCCTCTCCAATGGACCAGGTACTGGAGGGAGCCCTGGACCATCCTACTGTCCATAATCTTGGCCACCTCGAATTCCACCCCCTCAGGGGTGAGAACGGGAACAGGAGGTATCCTCGAGGGGGACCAGGACGGGGAGCAGCGTTTAAGGAGGGAGGCATGGAAGACGTCATGTATGCGAAAGGATGGGGGGAGCTCCAGACGGAAGGATACAGGGTTGAGGACTTCAATGATCTTATAAGGTCCAATAAATCGGGGAGCAAACTTCCTGGACGGGACCTTAAGGCGCAAGTTCCTGGACGACAACCAGACCAAATCCCCGATGACAAACCGGGGGTTAGCAGAACGTCTACTATCCGCCTGAATCTTTTGTGCGCTCTGGGACGCCTCTAGGTTCTTCTGAACCTGGGCCCAGACAGTGCACAGTTCCCGATGAACCTCCTCTACCTCAGGATTATTGGAACAACCAGGGGAGACGGAGGAGAACCTTGGGTTAAACCCGAAATTACAGAAAAACGGGGAGACCCCTGACGAGTTACTGACCCGGTTATTCAGGGAAAATTCAGCAAGGGGAAGGAATGAGACCCAATCGAATTGACAGTCAGAGATGAAGCACCTTAAATATTGTTCCAGGGATTGGTTGGTCCTTTCCGTTTGGCCATTAGTTTCGGGATGGAAGGCGGAGGAGAAGGACAGATCAATCTCCAACTTTTTACAAAAAGCTCTCCAAAATAAGGAAACAAATTGTACCCCTCTGTCAGAAACTATATTGACTGGGGCCCCATGGAGACGCAGGATGTGTTTCACAAACAAAGAAGCTAACGTCTTGGCGTTAGGTAGCTTCTTAAGGGGCACAAAGTGGCACATCTTGCTGAAGCGGTCGACTACCACCCACACCACCGACTTGCCCTGAGATGGAGGCAAATCGGTGATAAAATCCATGGAGATATGGGTCCAAGGTCTCTGGGGAATGGGCAAGGAACGTAGTAGGCCCGCAGGTCGGGACCTAGGGGTTTTGGACCTAGCGCAAACCTCACAAGCGGCGACGTAAGCCCTAACATCTTTAGGCAACCCAGGCCACCAATAGTTTCTGGTAATGAGGTGTTTGGTGCCCAAGATGCCAGGATGACCAGATAGAGCGGAGTCATGGTTTTCCCTGAGTACCCTCAGCCGGTATTGCAGGGGAACAAACAGTTTGTCCCCAGGGACGTTCCCGGGAGCTGCACCCTGATCAGCCGCGATATCAGAAGCTAAATCAGAATCCGTGGCAGAGACGATTATACCAGGGGGTAAAATACAAGCAGGATCCTTCTCGGAAGGAGGATTGGCCATGAAACTACGTGACAGAGCGTCAGCCTTAATATTCTTGGACCCAGCCCTATAGGTAACCAAGAAATTAAATCTGGTAAAGAATAGTGCCCACCGAGCTTGTCTAGGATTAAGCCTCCGGGCCGATTCTAGGAAAACCAGATTCTTGTGATCCGTAAGGACCGTTACCTGGTGTCTGGCCCCCTCCAGGAAGTGCCGCCACTCCTCAAAAGCCCATTTAATTGCTAGAAGTTCGCGGTTGCCAATATCATAGTTACTCTCCGTGGGCGAAAACTTCCTAGAGAAGTAAGCACAGGGGCGGAGATGGGTGAGGGAGCTGGTACCCTGGGACAAGACGGCCCCCACTCCCACCTCGGAAGCGTCAACCTCCACAATAAATGGCTCCTCTTGGTTGGGCTGAATCAGCACGGGGGCCGAGATAAAGCACTTCTTGAGAGTCTCGAAGGCCTGGACGGCCTCAGGGGGCCAATGGAGGACATCGGCACCCTTGCGGGTAAGGTCCGTAAGAGGCTTAGCGACGACCGAGAAGTTGGCAATAAATCTCCTGTAATAGTTGGCGAACCCTAAAAAACACTGTAATGCCTTAAGGGAGGCAGGTTGGACCCATTCCGCCACAGCTTGAACCTTGGCAGGGTCCATGCGGAATTCATGAGGAGTGAGGATTTGCCCTAAAAATGGTATCTCCTGTACCCCAAAGACACATTTTTCAGTCTTAGCAAACAGATTATTCTCCCGAAGGACCTGGAGCACCTTCCTGACATGCTCCACGTGGGAGGACCAGTCCTTGGAAAACACCAGTATGTCATCAAGGTACACAACAAGAAAATTACCCAGGTACTCTCTCAGGATTTCATTAATAAAATTCTGGAAGACAGCAGGGGCATTACACAACCCAAAGGGCATGACCAGGTATTCGAAATGACCCTCGGGTGTGTTGAACGCAGTTTTCCACTCATCCCCCTCTTTGATGCGGATAAGGTTATATGCCCCCCGTAGATCGAACTTAGAAAACCATTGGGCTCCCTGAACCTGATTAAAAAGATCCGGAATCAAAGGAAGTGGGTACTGGTTCCTTACGGTGACCTTATTCAGGTTACGATAATCAATGCACGGCCTAAGACCACCATCCTTCTTCCCCACGAAGAAGAAGCCAGCACCTACAGGAGAAGTCGAGGGGCGAATGAAACCCTTGGCCAGGCATTCTTGTATATACACCCTCATCGCTTCACGTTCAGGACATGAAAGATTAAATATCCTACCCTTAGGAAGCTTGGCACCAGGCACCAAATCGATAGCACAATCGTAATCTCTATGGGGGGGCAACACCTCGGAGGCCTCCTTAGAAAACACATCGGCGAAGTCCTGAACAAACTCAGGAAGCGTGTTTACCTCCTCCCGGGGAGAAATAGAGTTAACGGAAAAACATGACATAAGACATTCATTACCCCATTTGGTGAGATCCCCAGTATTCCAATCAAATGTGGGATTATGCAACTGCAACCAGGGAAGGCCTAAAACCAGATCAGACGATAATCCCTGCATCACCAGTACAGAGCACTGCTCCAAATGCATGGAGCCAACCAGGAGTTCAAAAACAGGAGTATGCTGAGTAAAATAACCATTAGCAAGGGGAGTGGAGTCGATTCCTACTACAGGGATAGGATAAGGTAAATCAATACAAGGCATCTTTAGAGACATAGCAAATTCCACAGACATGATATTAGCAGATGAGCCAGAATCCACGAAAGCACTGCCCGTGGCAGACCGGCCAGCAAACGAGACCTGAAAGGGAAGCAAAATTTTATTGCGTTTCACATTAACGGGAAATACCTGTGCGCCCCAGTGACCTCCCCGATGATCACTTAGGCGCGGAAGTTTTCCGGCTTCTTATTCTTGCGCCTGGGACAGGTGTTCAGTAGATGCTTGTCGTCCCCACAGTAGAAGCAGAGACCATTCATTCTGCGAAACTCCCTACGTTGTCGAGGGGACATGGAGGCCCCGAGTTGCATAGGTACCTCCGAGTCCTCCGTGGAGGGGCGAGGAGACGGGACCTCGGGGGGGATCGCAGAAAAGTCAGAGGGGAGCACACTGAAGCGTTCTAGCTGACGTTCCCTGAGACGTCGGTCAAGTCGTACTGCTAGGGCCATAACCTGGTCAAGGGAGTCAGGCGAGGGGTAGCTAACCAGCAGATCCTTCAGGGCGTCAGATAATCCTAACCTAAACTGGCACCTTAGGGCCGGATCGTTCCACTGAGAAGCTACGCACCACTTCCTAAAATCAGAACAGTATTCCTCAACCGGTCTCCTACCCTGACGTAAGGTCACCAGCTGACTCTCGGCTAAAGCAGTCCTGTCAGTCTCGTCGTAAATGAGTCCGAGGGCAGAGAAAAAACGATCAACAGAGGAAAGTTCAGGGGCGTCAGGAGCCAAGGAGAAGGCCCACTCTTGGGGCCCTTCCTGGAGTCGGGATATGATGATACCCACCCGCTGGTTCTCGGAACCTGAGGAGTGGGACTTTAGGCGGAAATACAGTCTGCAACTCTCCCGGAAGGAGAGAAACGTCTTACGGTCCCCTGAAAACCGGTCAGGTAACTTGAGGTCGGGTTCTAGAGGTGAGGTGAGGGGTACTACTAAAGCAGCGTCACCCTGATTGACCCTTTGGGCCAGGGCCTGGACCTGTAGGGAGAGGCCCTGCATCTGCTGGGTCAGGGTCTCAAGGGGGTCCATGACAGCGTCAGCGTAGGAGAAATGGTAGACTAGGTAAGGCTTGTAATTATGTAATGGCAGGAAGGAGGTGAAGGGAAAGTGAGCCCTAATCTACCCACCGCCCTGTCCCTGCCTACTTGCAACGACCCGCCCTAGGCGACGAGGTACAACTGGGCGGCGGTCCCTACGCTGGCTAAGTGCACAGGAAGACAAACAGGGAACACGCAAGGGAAGGGGCAGTAGCCACGGAACGCCACGAGGGAACGGGGCGGCGAACGAACAATCAGGACCAGGACGAAGTGAGTACACCCGAGCGGGCACGGAGACAGAAGCAAGCCAGGGGCAAAGCAAAGCAGGTCAAGCAGAACTGCAGCAAGGCAGAAGCACGGCAGAAGCAGGCTGGAGCAAGCAGCAGTGGGGCCAGGAATCCAAAAGAATTACAAGCACTGAGGGAGAGCACAGGGCAGGTAATAAAGGGCAGGGGGCGGAGCTAACTCCGACAGACCAGGCCGCGATAGGCTCTCCCACTCCTGAGCCTGCCACCCTGGTTGGTGGGAGATGGTGTCAGTCGAACAGGTCTGGCCTCAGGTGTGGATTGATTAATCCCAGGAGTATAGCTAGATGAAGTACCTGGCAGATCCCTAACAATAGCACTGTCTACAAGGGGGGGTGTATAGCAAAATCTACAGGGGGGCTGTATAGCACTGTCTACAAGGGGGCTGTATATCAGAATCTACAGGGGGGCTGTATAGCAAAATCTACAGGGGGCTGTATAGCACTGTCTACAGGGGGGTTGTATAGCACTGTCTACAGGGGGCTGTATAGCACTGTCTACAAGGGGGGTGTATAGCAGAATCTACTGGGGGGCTGTATAGCACTGTCTACAAGGGGGCTGTATATCAGAATCTACAGGGGGCTGTATAGCAAAATCTACAGGGGGCTGTATAGCACTATCTACAGGGGGGCTGTATAGCACTGTCTACAGGGGGGCTGTATAGCACTGCCTACAGGGGGGCTGTATAGCACTGTCTTTAGGGTGGCTCTATAGCACTGTCTAAAGGAAGGGGCTGTATAGTAGTCTACATTCGGGGGGCTGCATGGCACTATCGACAGGGGGGCACTATCTACAAGGGCGGGCTGTGTGTGGCACCCAGGGGAGGGGGACCAGTCAAAAGTTTGCTATGGGGCCCAGTCTTTCCTAGTTCCGCCCCTGTCACCCATGTTTTTAATGGCTGAATTGCACTGACAAATTGTTGTTGATTTTTTTTGCTTGTTGACTACAAATAAAACTTTATAGGTTTTGTAAGCATATTTGGTCTTGCACCTTTTTTTATATCGATATATTTAGTGAACTGTGCGGTTAAAGACTTGGTTACTGCATAGGGAAAGTGTCTTTTTTCATTATACTATATATTTATGTATTATATGCTATAGTATACAAGTCTATACCATATCTCTATAACTGTGTCTATGTTTTACTGCCATCTCTCAGGTACTCCTCTCGTTTATTTGTGTACTAGTTCATCCTTAGCCCCCAAGTCCAAGACTCTAAGGTAAAACTTTTAATGACCCAGCTCTGACATGTTCTTTGGTGTGGCATCATCAACACTCATAAAGGGGCATTCTACTATATAGATATTTATGACATATTGATAGATTTTGCTATAATGTTTCATTGATGGTAGTCTGACTAATGGGACCCCATTATATAATAGTGCACACTCACAGCTGTTTATTCTATGATCCATAGATTTTAGTGACTGTGTATGTCCAGCCACCCTTCCACTGTAGATTGGGGGAAGCAAGACATCTGAGGGCCCCGATAACGTGCTAGGTTTTTCACCACTTTTTAAAATTCTATTATAAAATATCCAGTCGTTAGATAGCAAAAAACGTAAATTATTATTCAGCACACAAAATGTCCAATAAAGCTAAGTCTTTAATTTGTTAAAACAAAAAACTTACCAAACACAGTTCTAGCGGGAACAGACTCTCTGTTGAGCCAAAATGATACCTGGGACAGTATGACTGTCATAATGCAGGGTAAGTAGGTTTGGATGACAAAGTAGCCGATTTTTCTTTTTAAATGGAAATGAGTTGTCATAACAACATATTCACCTGGAACAGAAAATTCAGTCAGTATTTTTATTGCAGTGTGCAAATAGATACACTAATAAGTTATATAATACTTTATATACAAGACTAGGCAATGATTTTTTGGCCAATGAATAAAAATGTCCAATTAAATATAAAAAATCCAAATCTACAAAAGATGAAGAAACAAGAACAAGGTTTTTAGATGGCATATTTTTTAAAACAAACTTTCTAGGGTCCTCGCTATTTCTATTTTTTGGCACCCCAAAGAGGAATAGATAATCAGCATTTAAAATCGGTCACAGTTGGAGCATGTTAGTGGGCTAGAGCCCAAACATGAACCCAAACATTGCTAAATTGACATCATAGGGGGCTAAGGCACTGCTTTATTTTTGGTTAAATGTTAGAAGATGGTAGTTATGGCTGGTCTACACTTTACAAATTCACCAAGTCTATATGTATTCCAAAACAGTATGACATTATAAACATCTTACCTTTCTACCAAAAACCCAATAATCCATTTTAAAATCTAATGCTCCATGCACACAGCAGAGTCGTATGCACAGAGCTCGTATTGGAGCGTCTATAGCTCCATATTACAAAGCTGCTTCCACCATATGGTTTACTTTGATATTAACCCCTTCCCCCTGCTTGCATTCTGGGCCCTAATGACCAAGCATTTTTTGTAGTTTTTCCATCGTCACATTCAAAGAGCTATAACTTTTATATTTTTGCGTCGACATAGCTGTTTAAGGTCTTGTTTTTTTTGCGGGATAAGTTATATTTTTTAATAGCTCCATTTTGGGGTACATATTATTTATTTATTAACTTTTATTAACTTTTTTTTGGGGGGAATAGAAAAAAACCTGAAATTTTGCCACTATTTTTTGCGTCCTAAATCTACGCCGTTTACCATGTGGTATAAATAACACAATAACTTTATCCAACGGGTTGTTACGATTGCAACGATACCAAATTTGTATCGTTTTTGTATGTTTTACAATTTTTATACAGTAAAAACACTTTTTTTGGAAAATTTTTTGTTTTTGTGTCTCCATATTTGAAGAGCCATAACTTTTTTATTGTTCCGCCCATACAGTTGTATGAGGGCTTTTTTTTGCGGGACGACTTGTAGTTTTTATTGGTACCATTTTGGAGTAGATGCAACTTTTTGATCACTTTTTATTACATTTTTTTAAAATCAGGATTCACAGAAAACAGCAATTTTTCCATTGTTTTTTTATTTTATTTTTTTACGGCGTTCACCGTGCGGGTTAAATAATGTAATAGCTTTATAGTCGAGGTCGTTATGGATGGGGCAATACCAAATATGTGTGACTTTTTGGATTTATTTAGTTTTTTTTATTAGTAAAGCATTTTGTAAGGGGAAAAAGTGGGTTTTTAATTTTTTTTCACTTTTTTTAATTAACTTTATTAAACTTTTTTAAAACTTTTTTACTAGTCCCACTAGAGGACTTTAATATGCGACCATCCGATCGCTTTTATAATACACTGCAATACTTCTGTTTAAAACGGACAGGCATCTGCTAGGTCATGCCTCTGGCATGACCTAGCAGGCAATTACTACAGGCAGACCTGGGGGCCTTTATTAAGCCCCTGGCTGCCATCGAAGACACAGACACTCGGCGATATTATCGCCGGGTGTCAGTGGGATGAGAGGGAACTCCCTCCCTCTCTCCAAAACCACTCAGATGCAGCGCTCGCTATTGAGTGCCGCATCTGAGGGGTTAAACGGGTATCGATCTCACCCGTTCGAGAAGGGATGCCCCCAGGCCTCAGTTACCTCTGGTAGCTGAGAGCAGGGAGATTTAATGGCTCCCAGCTCTGTTTATTTATTCTGATGCAGCGCCGTGAAAAGGCTACTGCATCGGAATAAAGCCCATTAGTGGCCGCTGTGAAAAGGCGTATTGGCGGTCACTAACGGGTTAATGAATGTTGAAATAGGGAAAGATTTGGGAAAAAGGTCAACTATTTAAGCTTACATGTATGTTTAGCTACTGTCATACACAGTTGAACTTCCTTTCTAACCACATAAACTTAAAAAAAGTCCTAATATTTGCCGGGTAACCATTTGAAGAGAAAGTATCATCAGAAAATGACATAATATTTACATCAGGTTTTAAAAAAAATAAAAAATTGAGGTGTTTTTTTTTTTTTTATATGACTATTCACATCTTGAAACATTTTTGACCACAACTACAACTTTGCTGAGAGTCATCTTATTACTATTAGAAGGTGGGCAAGTTCATGACAGCTATATTGTACTGCTGGAGGTCTAGGTAAGGCAGGGTAGTAACACTATAGACAATACACACAGAGAAGGCTCTGCATTTATCTCCCCTGTCACTGTCTGGTCTCTTGTGGATGATGGATGTACTCCATCACTGCCCAGAGCCTGTAATTGTCAATGAGATTTCTCTGTCAATTGACTCCTATTCATTTCATCTGCCATAAAGTTCACACATCCTGCTGTACAGTCTATACAGAACAGACAGGAAGAAGATTTGTGTCTCCAATAGAGACTGGAGAACAAACACATTGCGACAGATTTGCTAAGTTTTACCGGGTGTAAACATAGGATAATTTTAAACTGGCCAATTTTAACCAGAACAACGAGCAACGTTCAACTAGACAGCTCATTCATCGGCGCTCGTTTGCTCCTTTCACAAGGAGCTATAAATGGGAATAAGCGTTCATTACTATGATCGCTCGCCCCCATACATTTCTATCATGTCAGCAGCACAACCCCCTGTTTACACAGGAACATGTGCTGCCGACAACGATAATATTTTCTACTGCATAAACGATAGGATCAGCCGATAAACTAGCATTTGCTCATTCATCGGCGGATCGTGGGCCTGTTAACACAGGGCAATGATCGAGAATGAGCGTTCACATGAACACTCGATTGCCCTATTATTGGCCCGTGTAAAAAAATGCCTGACCGCCTTTAGACCAGGCGGTCAGAAGATGCACAATATTTATCACAGTGGTGTACGCGGTGTATTAAACTTAGTGCATCTATCTTGGCATGCTAGACATTTTTCTCCTCCTCGAACCACTTTCATTTGGCTTCAATTTAAGACAGATTTTCGGGCGCATTTCAGGCCACACCTCTTTCTGTTAAACTCCGCACTTTTTTCAGAACTTTTTTAAAAAGTGTCTAGAGAGGTGCAAACATTGATTCTTAAATATAATGTGTCAAATTATGCTGAATTGTGGCACAGTTTTAGGTGCAGACACATTAGTAAATCTGCCCTATTATTTCTCTTCTAACAACTTACATCTAATTAATTCAACTAAAATTAAATACGTGATATGTTCCCTTTAAATTTCCCATTTAGATATCAACTGAACTGAAGTGTCCCCCATGATTGGATAGTCCAGCGTCAAAGGGAGGACACCAGGACTCTTTAATGACAATTCCTAGGCTAAATATTATCCTGCATCAGAGGTCAGCAAGCTTCAGCACTCCAGCTGTTGTGAAACTACAACTCCCAGCATGTCCAGACAGTCAAGGGCTTTATTATTCCATCCAAAGGCTGTCAGGGAATTGTAGTTTTACAACAGCTGGATTGCTGAAGGTTGCTTCCCTACATAAATCAAATAACTATGATAATGTAATGGCATAGTAACCCATTTTAGAAAATTTGGATTAAAAATAGAAGAAAAAAATAATATTTAGAAACTTAACAAAACAATAAAAGAGTAGTGTTGTAAAAATGCATGTCTGGCAATTTGCAATATATAAACATATTTGGTATCATTGTAATCTTAATAAGGCTACGTTCACATCTGCGTCAGGGCTCCATTCTGACATTCCGTCTGAGCTTTCCGTCAGAACGGAGCCCTGACTGAAAGAAACAGAAACCGTAGGTTTGCATCACCATTGATTTCAATGGTGACGGATCCGGTGCAAATGGTTTCCGTTTGTCTCAGTTGTGAAAGGGTTCCGTCGTTTTGATCGAGATACAAACGGAAACGTATGTTTCTTTCAGTCAGGGCTCCGTTCTGGCGGGAAGCTCTGACGGAACGCCAGAACGGAGCCCTGAAACAGATGTGAACGAAGCCTTAACTTGTACAAAAAATGTACTAATTTATTTATTGTCTTTGTTGAGTAGCATAAAAATTTTAAAATCCGGTCAAAATTGTGCTTTTTTTTTTAGACATTAATACTATTTTTACATAATATAAATGGGTGTGAATACAATGCACTGTAAACTTAGCAGTAAGCATTGTTCATTTCTACATTATACAAGAAAAATGATCAACATATGCATTCCCAAAAGCTATTTGTAAAAAGGAAGAAAAAATAATGCAGATGTCTTGAAATCTGATATTTAAATCTCAGTATTTGGCATCCAGAATTTTGTACATAAAATAACTTTTTGTTCTAGAAAAATGGGATTCTGAAAATGTGTTTTTAAACTTAGATGACAGATAAAAGAGTATTCATTTCTCTCTCAAGAGAATCTGAATTAGTCTAAAAAATCATGTCTAGACATTGCTGCTGGATTATGCACAGAGCATTTCAAATACATTATTTTACTTCCAGCCTAGAAGGATGATGGCATTTATGCTCTGATGGCAAGCTAAAGAGAGAAATGTGACAAAACTCCTAATGCTTTGGAAAATATATTAAAAATGGATCCTCACTTATTCCACATTCTAACTACACTGCGAAGGGCACTGCATGGTGACACAGTGGTTAGCAATGTTGTCTTGCTGTGCTTGGGCCATGGGTTTGATGAAAGCACCATGCACATTAAAAAGCATTTAATGGCCACATATTAGTATATCAGAATTTAAAAGTAATCTCCAGACTTTAGGAACGAGGTTTTTCTTAGAGAACTTTTCACATGAGTAACCATTGAAACATTTCTTAGAACATTTTTCTAGAAACGTTTCTTTTCTAAAACCACATTTCCTAAAACATTGCATTTTTGCAGTCATTTTTTGTGAATCTACCAAATATTCTAAATTCTAATTAAATATCTTGAATATTTAAAGGGGTTTTCTAGGACTTTAATATTGATGGCTTACCCTTAGGGTGGATTGACACGAACGTGTATTGCGTCCGTGCGGGCCGCGTGGTTTTCACGTGCCACGCACAGACCAATACAAGTCTATGGGGCAGTACAGACAGTCCGTGCTTTTTGCGCAGCATTTGTCCGCTGCGAAAAAAGCGCGACATGTTCAATATCTCCACGTATTTCGCGCATCACGCACCCATTGAAGTCAATGGGTGTGTGAAAACCATGCAGGTGCTTCCGTGCGAACTGCCTGTTTCGCGCACCAGCTGTCAAAAGGATGAATGTAAACAGAAAAGCACCACGTGCTTTTCTGTTTACAAACATCCAAATGACGTGTCATAATGATGGCGGCTGCGCGAAAAGCACGCAACCGCGCATCATATGATGCTGCCTCACGGAGCAGGGAAGTGGCTTTTGCGCAGGCAAAATGCTGCGTGTTTTGCGTGCGCAAAAACGCCACGCACGTCTGAATCAGCCCTAAGCATAAGACAACAAGGATTGGTGGGGTTATCCCAGCACTCCCGCTGTTCAGAATAATGAGGCTGCTGAGTGAAGACCCTCCATTCCAAGAATCAGCTAAGCTCCACGTCCCCCTCATTGTTCTCCCAGGCACACAATTAT
Organism: Rhinoderma darwinii; assembly: GCF_050947455.1. NCBI lineage: Eukaryota > Metazoa > Chordata > Amphibia > Anura > Rhinodermatidae > Rhinoderma > Rhinoderma darwinii. Next base: position 41,376,734 of record NC_134689.1, on the reverse strand, counting down.
ATGGAGGATGCACCTTTATTGAGCTGATAACTTTCTATCATAGCCAGGATTTACTTTTTCAGCAATTTGTGCTACAGTAACTCTTCTATGGGAATGGACCAGAGGGGCTAGTTTTTGCTCACCACATACATCAATAAGCCTTGGCCGTCCATGACCCTTTCTTGGACCACTTTTAGTAGGTACAAACCACTGCATACTAAAATCTGCCATTTGGAGATGCTCTGATCCAGTTGTCCAGCCAGTTGTCTCACAATTTGGCTCTTGTCAATGTTGATCAGATCCTTACACTTGCCCATTTTTCCTGCTTCCAACACATCAACTTCAAGTAGTGACTGTTCACTTGCTGTCTAATATATCCCGCCCTTTGACACCGGCCAAGTGCATTTCTACAGGCTACAGAACTACTAGGTGACATCCAATATTCTTTATCATTTATAGTAGGGGCTATATAATTTCTTATAACACACACCTCAGCTGCTGCAGTACATCTTTTTAAGAGTAACAGTCGACTTCATGTCAACCATTGATTTATTGATTTAAAACGCCATAATCCATTCAAAGAAGATCTGCAGCATCTTCATTGTGTAGTTTGTTGTTTTGCGACTGCATGTACACAGAACTGTAAACACACTACAGCAGCCCGAAAAGGCCTTAATTACCAAGTAAATGTTTTTTGTTTTTACCTCTCCACCTTTCAGCGGCCATAACTTCTTTTTTTTTTTTCATTGATGTGGCTGTATGAGATCTTGTTTAATGCAGAAGAATTTTTCCTGCAGTTTCTGGGTACAAATAAATTATTGTGCAATTTCTGTCATTTATTTTTCCCGCGTGAATATAGAAAAAAAGGGATTTTTCCAGTATTGTTATTTTTGTTTATTTTTTTAAAACGTTCACGTTTCACGCTATATAACCTGTTAAATTAATTCTTCAGGTTATTATGGTCGTGTAGATACCTTATATGTGTAGGTTTTTTGTTTTTGTGTAATGTGTGGGCAATAAAATATATTTTATACTAAATAATATCCTTTTTTGTGTACATTTTTTTTATTATTATTATTATTATTATTATTATTTTTTGTTAAACTCATGAAGGGATAACTTTTAACAAATAAATGTCTTACTTATAATGTATTGGCATACTCCTGTATGCTAATACCTTACACTGTCACAGGCTGCTGTAAGCGCTGCACATAGTGTGACCTTACAGCAGGCTTATAGAACAGACAGCCCTGGGATACTTTCTAGGCTTCAGGGGAGTCCCCCAGTCTCCAATCCTATCATCGGATTTGCGGTGATGCGGTGATCCTGCCGCCGTCACGGACAAAGGGCTAAATTGCTGAGGCTGACCCAGCTGTATTCAGAAGGCTTCTTTAGGTACAGGAGCTGTAAGTAACAGCTCATTTTTAAAAAAATAAACACTCACTGGCGCGCTCGTTATACTTTTCTACAGCGACGACAAAATACTTTGCTGTAGATTCCGGACCTGCACCGCCCAATGTCAAAAGACAGTGGACAGTCGGGAATGGGTTAAAGAGAGATGGAGCACTACATGTCAGTTAATCAGTGGTTGACACAGGAGAAGGAACTTCCTGCAAAAGGTATGTGCAATAGACTGCTCTGCAGAAAAAGATTAGTAGCACCTACAGTATGTGGCGTCGCTTATCTCTGTATAATTGTCAGGGTCTGACATTAGAATGTAATGTGCATACAAATATTTACAGAGGTTTTTACGTTGTGTATTATGTGAGAACATACTACAGTAATACATGTGTTTCATTTTACACACTTACCAAACCTATAATATAAGCCGTGCACCATGGATCACAAAGTCGTACCCAAAGAGTCATCTATTGTTCTATAGAATTAAATGAATGCCTCCTGGGAGAAGAACATCAAAGAGAAACCTGCTGTAGCCTGCTCCTTACTCTCTTTTCATCTCTTGTCACTTTGGTGTAAATATTGGGCACGCTGCATTCCATTAGTACATTTGTGAACTTCATTTAACAAAAAGATTTCCTGGTAGAAATAATTACCCCATTACTGGCTCAATATTAGGCTTTTACAATAATTATTTCACTTTCTTTTTTCTTTTTTTCGATTCTTAACAATAATTACTCTTTAAGACTGAATTTACACATGTTTTGCTGCGTTTTTGTGTTTTTTTTTTCTATGCAATCAGATGTCACATTAAAGTCTATAGTCAAATCTAAAAATCACTACAATCACTGGCACTGTGTTTTGTTTGTGGCCGTTTTGGGTTTAATAGGGTTTTTTTTTTTAAACGCAGCATATTCTGGGAGTTTAGCGTTTAAAAAAATGGCAGAAAAAAAGATGCACAAAATGACACTAAATGGAAAACGCCACCAAATACGCCACCAAAGACACAATAAAAAATGCTTTTATATTTTAAAAAGCGCTAAAAAAATCTATGTATGAAGGAAGCCTAAAGAAAGTTTTAAATGATCCTAATGCTCATTAAACAATTTTGTTTCTAGTGCTGTTACTAAATTACTAGCCTTATTATTAGCATTTTTTTTAATTACTAATTTTTGTATTAAAAATAAGATGCACAATGAAAGCAACTCCAAAATACATGCAGAATTCAGGAATTTTTTGGGGAGACATGGTCAGCAATTTTTATTCCTGTTACAACTGATTGTAAAAACATGAGTATTATTACATTTTTAATACCTTATTCTATAAGCAAAACCTCCAGGAAGACAAAAGCTATATGAATTCAGGTATTATTCAAAGACTAGATCAAGAGTCAAAAGGAAGATTCAAATAAATCATTGCCTCTTTAAACTGCAATATTTTGCATCAGTATTTGGAAGCCAAAACCAGGAGTGGGTCCGAAACATGGAAGAAGTGCAAATGTTTCCTTTCTACTTCTTCTCTGTGAAGGTTCCACTCCTGGTTTTGGCTGCAAAATACTGACCAAAATACTGCCGTGTGAAAGAGACCTTTGGCGTATATAGTTCCACTGCATTATGAATCACACGCTCTAAAAAGTGATTTCTTATTGGCTGATGTTAGTCGGGATTTGTTGCCTGCAAAATGTAAAGCTTTATTTTCTTTAAACCTCTCGAGCACCCAGATTTCACTGCAAATCTCGGAAGTGGCAAAACGAATTGGTCATCTCTATAGAGCTTATTATTAAATGATCCTTATCTTACCCACTGTCCTTTGGCCTTATGTGTAGCAGTGCCGTGCATGGTTACATTTTTTGCTGAATAGATGTTCTCTATCGAGCTTGTAAACTAAACTAAAATGTCCAAACATTAGATCCACTTATTTTCTACACTTGTTTATTAGGGAATTTCATATTCTTTATTATCAGAATTGTTCTCTTTGTGAGCAGGAGCAGTAAAACATAGATAGAGACAAGGCATCTTGAGGAAATCAAATTTTGCCATGCTTGACAGCAGCCTGTCAGCAGTCACATGCTGCTTGTGGCTTCTCCTTTATAGTTAGGATACAGTCTGATGTCAACGCCAGTTTATAATCTGCTGACAGGCTCACGGGGCAACAATATAATTTGTTGTCTTTACTCTATTATGATATTACTCTCACATATAAAGTAAGCCATTTTGATAATATAATAATAATAATAATAATAATAATAGTAGGTTTGCAAAGGTTATGCAGCACTGTAAAACTGATCTGTTAGGTGTCCTATGCTACACTTGTTAAAGGACATCTAAGGATAGAAAAGGAAACTGAGCTGAGGGATATAGTTTTCTATATTTCAGTATTATCATGTACAACGCAGTTTAAGGGTATGTTCACACAGGGCAAATACGCTGCATAAAAGTACTTTTATGCAGTGTATCTGTCCTAGAACCAACAGGGAATTCCTGCTGAAAAAAATGCAACCAATTTTCAGGCATGAGCTCCACTGCGTAAAACAGTGCTTAACCCGTTCACATCAGCCATACGGCTAATGCCTTTGTCTGGGGATGAAGGCATTAGCGCCGAAACGCGCGTTGGGGCGGACTGTGTTTGGTCTCCTTCATCTATCATAGGTACGTGATATCTTTCAATAAGTGCTATCATCACCTTTGTTACCATTTTCTCTCCATATTTGTGTTGACCTGGCATGAGCCATTAGCTATTCTCGTCTCATCACTGCATATTTTTTGTGTGTGTCCGACATTTGTCTGTATTTATATCTGTTTACTATATTTTGGTCTGCATACATTTATTTGGAGGTCATCTTGTGATACATCCTGTCATTTGGCTAATTTTGGATCTACACAGCGCATTGTCCCTTTTAATCTGTTGGTTGTGAATTTTTTATCCAAGCTTTAATGTTTGCAGCGCTGCTTCGGTGTGAGCAATGCTGCATGTTCCTGCGTGCCCACTCTCTCCCCAAGTGCCGGCAGCTCTAGTAATCAAACACATGGGTGATTGATGAAACCGTCAGTGGGCTTAGAAGCAGCGCTGTACTTTTCTGTCCCCCGCTCTGTCCCCATGTGCCAGCACATTGTAACTCCTTTTTTCTTGGTACCCGGTTTCTGCCCAGAGATTACCAAGCCAATAAATTCGGTCTCTGGGCAGATGAAGAGCTGATAATCACCATGATTGTCCAATCACAATGATCATAGAAAAGTCACGTGCAACATGATATCTGTGACAAAAAATCCGAAAGGCTTAAATATTTTTCAACTGTCTGGGTCGCGTTAGGTTGCGTGTTGTAAAGCGACCACATTCATATTGCAGTTCGACATTGCGATCCTCATGTTAGTAACCAAATTTGCCATGTAACCCAATCCTAAGGGTATGTTCACACGGCAGCGTCCGTTACGGCTGAAATTACGGGGCTGTTTTCAGGAGAAAACAGATCTGTAATTTCAGGCGTAATGGCATATTGAGGCCTTTTTTCGCTGCGTCAATTACGGACGTAAATGGAGCTGTTTTTCCATGGAGTCAATGGAAAACGGCTCCATTTACGCCTGAAGAAGTGACAGGCACTTCTTTGACGCGGGCGTCTATTTACGCGCCGTCTTTTGACAGCGACGCGTAAATTTACGCCTCGTGGGAACAGACCAACGTAAAAGCCATTGCTTTCAATGGGCAGATGTTTGCCGACGCTATTGAGCCGCATTTTCGGACGTAAATCGAGGCGGAAAACGCCAGAATTACGTCCGTAAATAAGCCGTGTGAACATACCCTCGGGGTCCTGACAGATCCACTTTAACATGTTTCTTTAGGAAACTGGTTTAACCCTTTTATTGCTATGACATCAAATTATTGCCAGAACTGGAATATAAGGACTAGAACTGTTGGTAATATTTTATGAAAAAGTCATGAATATTAGCTTTCAAATTACACCGAGATCAAAAGTGCAATATTCGGCAAACAGGACTCATTTGAAGTCAGGTAGCAGGATGAAAGCTTTACATCCTAAATCTGTGTCTGTGTAGGGGAGGGGGAGCTGCAAGTGAAAGCAAGCAAAAGGACATGGTCTGTGCCTGTGATCTCTTTCCCTTTACAGCCTTCTAGTGACTTCAGAGATGTGATACATGAACTGTTGAGGTTTTTTTTTCTTATACTAAAAGGATGACAAGATGAGCAGTTTCAGGACTTTTGTCAACACCATTACTCGAATGCATCTGGATCCTGGTGATTTTTGGTCTATACAGTTTTGATCATTTTGTGAAGTTATGTGCCTGTAGACATTAGTGGCATGTATGAACTCTGCACATCTTGAACTTATATCTAGTTGGGTCAGACATTTAGCCACACAAATGACATTGTATGTATTTTTTGCAAAAATGCTTTGATACAAAATTTAATGAATGAGCATATAGGGAATTTGAAGAAAATAGCAGGAGACGGCGCTCCTCCGAGATCGGTGTCGTTCAGTATTGAAGCCGGCTGCCACCGACTGCATTCCCTGGGAGGATGGATCCTCCTTGCAGGAATCAATTGGTACGCAAGGTAAAACAAAAAGGCGCAGTATTTACGGTACGCCGAAAATTGCATCAAGGCACCCATAAATGGAAATTGATGGGTCTTTTTTGCAGAAAATATATGGCAATGTAGGTATAATATAATATTTCTATTTGATAATTAATGTTTCATTTGTATATGTAAAAAAAGTGAAAACTGTCCCGAAAACACTGGCAGCGGAATGGTTTAATTGAAAATTTCTATGGATTCTATAAACACCACCCAATGATTATGACGTATTGTCAAGCTGTATTAATTGTTCACATGTGTGATAGCCAATCCTATCCCATATACGGTATAATTTACAATGGAACACAATACACTTCTCTTAGTTACTATTATCTTTCCATACAAGTCAATAAGTTCCTGCATAAATGAATAAATTCAGACAATATCCATTGAGGCCTCGCGTGTTAAACATTATAAAGTCATAACATCTAAATATATGTAATCACTTCTCCCACCTTGTTTTCATGTCCCATTTTATATGTTTTTCATGGGAATTTCAGCTTTTTTTTTTTAGATCTGCAAAACTGTTGTACAGGTGAACTATCTATATATTTACAGAACACAGAATGGAATAAATAAAGCTTCTCATGTCTATTTAAAATGTCTGCAACCCTTTCATATTCAAAGAAGTCGCATCCTTCCCAAATAAAAGTAAACTAGTATCTCTAAAACACAGAGAAGGCACTTTTCTTGCTACTTCTTTGTAATACATAAAAATTAACTCCTGAAATTGTCATATGTATTATACTATAAGGGCACGTTCAGACGTGGCAGAATTGCTGTGGAATTCCTCTGCGAACAGTCCGCAGTGGAAATCCACAGCAGACTTTTTTTCCATTACTTTCTATTGTTTTTTAGGTAACAGTGCAGACGTTGCAGAAAATAGGCTGCGGTGCAGAATTTTCATTCCGTAGCATGCATTGCCGCCAGCGGAGAAGCAGAGGATTTTGACTGCGGATTTCAGTATTTGCAATGCAAATCTGCTGCATGTCCGCTGTGATATCCACAATGTTTGAATTACCTGACAAATATGCAAATTTTGCTGCAGATGCGTTGTGTAATTGTCGCGAATTTGCAGCAAAATCTGCAGAAAATTTCTGCCACGTCTGAACATGGCCTAACAAGACAAATTGTCTTCGTTTTTTTCTTATGTATACCAGAATGACTGGTATCCAGCTGCATGTTGCAACAAAAAGAGCTATGGATTAGATGGATGAGGTGCAGAAAGAAGTGCTAACGTGAAGGTTAATAAAAGATGTTACATAGTTACATAGTCAGTACGGTTGAAAAAAGACACATGTCCATCAAGTTCAACCAAGGGATGGGAAAAGGGAAGGGAAACATTTCTACAAATTGACATAGGAGCTGATATTTTTTCGTTCTAGGAAATTATCTAAGCCTTTTTTAAAGCCTTCTACTGTCCCTGCTGTGACCAGCTCCTGCGGTAGACTATTCCATAGATTCACAGTACTCACAGTAAGGGCATGCCCAGACGTTGCAGAATTCTTCCACCACTGTCCGCAGCAATGCCGCACAGAATCTGCGTTGCAGATTCTGTGGCGGCTTTGCCTAAAAGGGGCATTAAATTGATGCGGACTAGCTGTTTCGTATTGAGGGGAAAGTACTTTCCCTTCTCTCTATCAGTGCAGGATAGAGAGAAGGGACAGCCCTTTCCCTAGTAAACGTAACAGAAATTCATACTTACCCGGCCGTTGCCTTGGTGACGCGTCCCTCTTTCGCTATCCAGCCCGACCTCCCTAGATGATGCGGCAGTCCATGTGACCGCTGCAGCCTGTGATTGGCTGCAGCCATCACTTGGACTGAAACGTCATCCTGGGAGGCCGGAATGGAGGAAGAAGCAGGGAGTTCTCGGTAAGTAGGAACTTCTATTTTTTTTACAGGTTGATGTATCTTGTGATCGGAAGTCACTGTCCAGGGTGCTGAAACAGTTACTGCCGATCGCTTAACTCTTTCAGCACCCTGGACAGTGACCATTTACTGACGTCGCCTAGCAACGCTCCCGTAATTATGGGTGCACACAAGTAGTCACCCGTAATTATGGGTGCACACACGTAGTCACCCGTAATTATGGGTGCACACACGTAGTCACCAGTAATTATGGGTGCACACACGTAGTCACCCGTAATTACGGGAGACCCATTGACTTCCTCAGTCTGGCTGTAGACCTAGAAATACATAGGTCCAGCCAGAATGAAGAAATGTCATGTTAGTAAAACCAATACGCTCCGCAGCACACATAACATCTACATAACATCTGCGGACTTCATTGCGGAATTTTGAATCTCCATTGAAGTCAATGGAGAAATTCCGCAATGAGTCTGCAACAAGTCCGCTACACGTCCGCAACAACCATTGTATGCTGCGGACACCAAATTCCGCGCCACAGCCTATGCTACGCAGCGGAATTGTCCGCAACGTGTAAACGAACACAACTAAAAAGCTGTGGAAGGCAATGGAGAAACGTGTACGTTGTGGATTTCCGCTGCGGACTGTCCGCAGCGGAATTCCAGAGCAATTCCGCTACGTGTGGTCATGCCCTAAAGAAGGCTTGTCGCCTCTGCAGATTGAACTTTTTTTTCTCCAGACGGAGGGAGTGGCTCCTTGTTTTTTGAGGGGGTTTTACATGGAACAGGATTTCACCATATTTTTTGTATGTGCCATTAATATATTTATATAAATTAATCATGTCCCCCCTTAGCCGTCTTTTTTCAAGGCTAAATAGGTTTAATTATTTTAATCTTTCCTCATAACTTAGATTCTCCATGCCCCTTATTAGCTTTGTTGCTCTTCTTTGTATTTTTTGTATATGATTTTGGATAGACAAGTATTACATTTCATTGTAATTTTGAGAAATGTTTGCTGTTTTAAGTAGATGTAGCTACACTAGTATGATTTTTAGTCGTTTCTGTAGTACTGTAGGTCAATAAAATCTACAGTATATGTAGACTTTGTAAAGGAAGCACCATGAAAGTCAAATCCACAAAGATTAAGACTGGAATCACACAAGCAGCATTTGTGAACGTTTTTGATGCAGTTTTTTTGTATCAAACACAGGAGTGGATACGAAATAGTAAAGAAGTATCAGTCTTTCCTTGATACTTTTCCTTCTTTTTGGATCCACTCATGTGTTTGGTTAAAAAGTTTGCCACAAAAGCTGCCAAAAAATTTCATGTGTTATTCGAGCCTAAAAGACCTAAAGTAATTGTATGATATTAGAAAAAAGGGAATTTTTTAAGAAACAGTGCCACTATAGTCCATTGGCTTTGTCTGGTATTGCAGCCATAGGCATCGCATGATGCATGTACGGGGAGGGACACAAAGTCACTACAGCAGCGTACTATGGAACCGCAGGCACACCGCATTAGTGCTTCCATATAGCGCTGTCTAGTGAAGGTATTCTCCCAGAGAAGCAAACCTTTTTGTAATAATATCTCTGTAATAGGCATCTGATGGAGCATGCACATCGGCTTTATAAGGAATCCGCCAAATAACTTGCACATATTAAATTGGAGGTATATGGAAGTACAGTACGGCTAGATAGACTTCTAAGGGCATGGCCACACGTGGCGGAATTCTTCCGCAACTGTCCGCATCAGTGCCGCACAGAATCTGCGTTGCAGATTCTGTTGCGGATCTGCCCAAAATGGGCAATAAATTGATGCGGACCAGCCGCTGCGTATTGAGGTGAAAGTACTTCCCTTCTCTCTATCAGTGCAGGATAGAGAGAAGGGACAGCACTTTCCCTAGTGAAAGTAAACAAATTTCATACTTACCGGCCGTTGTCTTGGTGACGCGTCCCTCTTTCGGCATCCAGCCCGACCTCCCTGGATGACGCGGCAGTCCATGTGACCGCTGCAGCCTGTGATTGGCTGCAGCCGTCACTTAGACTGAAACGTCATCCTGGGAAACCGGACTGGAGGAAGAAGCAGGGAGTTCTCGGTAAGTATGAACTTCTTTTTTTTTACAGGTTGATGTATATTGTGATCGGTAGTCACTGTCCAGGGTGCTGAAACAGTTACTGCCGATCGCTTAACTCTTGCAGCACCCTGGACAGTGACTATTTACTAACGTCGCCTAGCAACGCTCCCGTAATTACGGGTGCACACACGTAGTCACCCGTAATTATGGGTGCACACACGTAGTCACCCGTAATTACGGGTGCACACACGTAGTCACCCGTAATTATGGGTGCACACACGTAGTCACCCGTAATTACGGGAGCCCCATTGACTTCCTCAGTCTGGCTGTAGACCTAGAAATACATAGGTCCAGCCAGAATGAAGAAATGTCAAGTTAAAAAACCAATACGCTCCGCAGCACACATAACATCTACATTACATCTGCGGACTTCATTGCGGAGTCAATGGAGAAATTCCGCAATGAGTCCACAAACAGTCCGCCACACCTCCGCAACAACCATTGTATGCTGCGGACACCAAATTCCGGACCGCAGCCTATGCTCCGCAGCGGAATTGTCCGCAACGTGCAAACGAACCCAACCACAAAGCTGTGGAAGGCAATGGAGAAACGGGTCCGCTGCAGATTTCCGCTGCGGAGTGTCCGCAGCAGAATTCCAGAGCAATTCCGCTACGTGTGGCCATGCCCTATGAGTGTCATATTATCAGTCCTTAAAGTGACTTCAGAAACACCTTAAGAAGTGCAGATTAAACTAAGCACTTAGTGATTCTGAGGCACAATTTTTTCCAAAATTGCTTCTTTTTTTAATAGAAGAGAAATGGAGAATTAATTGGCAAGATATTTAATGCTACATTAGACCCCCTTAGTTCATATATGTTTTCTAACTGTGTTCATAATATAGATCCGAGAGATTACTAGTTAAAATGTTTTTATTTCTAAATGTTCCAGATCCCAGCAGTTAATCTTTGTGATAATTATGCAGTAAGTCAATATAAGGTACAAAACAAAGCAATGTCAAATGTAGGTGACAACCTGGAATAAATCATTTGCCTAATATGTTTAGTTTTGTAGGTTAGGAGTAATGGTATTTTAGTACCTAAATAGCGAATTAAATAACTGTTTTTGTCCTTTAATAACATATTTACATCTCTGACACAATAGACTTAAAACCATTTTACATGGACCAATGATTGGGTGAACAAGTATTTATAGGAACGCTCGATCCCGATCATTGCCCTGTGTAAATAGTGCAAAGATTAGCAGATGAACGAGCAAACACTCATTCATCGGCTGATTGTATCATTTTATATGCCGAAAATATTATCATTGTCGGCAACACATCTCCCAGTGTCAACAGGGAGACGTGCTGCCGACATGATAGTAATGCATGGGGACGAGCAATCGTAGTACGATCAATCATCATCCCCTCAGGCTGGGTTCACACGACCTATTTTCAGATGTAAACGAGGCGTATTATGCCTCGATTTACGCCTGAAAATAGGGCTACAATACGTCGGCAAACATCTGCCCATTCATTTGAATGGGTTTGCCGACGTACTGTGCCGACGACCTGTCATTTACGCGTCGTCGTTTGACAGCTGTCAAACGACGACGCGTAAAATACAGCCTCGTCAAAAGAAGTGCAGGACACTTCTTTGGACGTTTTTGGAGCCGTTTTCTCATAGACTCCAATGAAAACAGCTCCAAAAACGGACGTAAAAAACGCAGCGAAAATGCCGCGAAAAACGCGAGTTGCTCAAAAAACGTCTGAAAATCAGGGGCTGTTTTCCCTTGAAAACAGCTCCATATTTTCAGACGTTTTTGGTCACTACGTGTGCACATACCCTCACTTTACGATCATTGCTCGGTTTAAAGAGAGCAACGAGCTCCTGTTTTAAAAGTAATAAACACGTGCAATATCTGGCCGTGTAAAACCACCTTTAGGACAAATGCACACGATGCGTATTACGTGTGGATTTACCGCACGTATTTTCCTGCCGCAAATACGCAGTATATTACAGTACCAGCAAAGTAAATTAGATTTCAAGTAATCTCATCTACACGTTGCAGAATTTTTCCACACGTAAATTGAGCTGCGGTGTATATTATAAATGCGTTTTCTCTTGCGAATTGTATCAGAATTTTTTTTTTAAAAGCATTTGACGTGTCGTTTCGTCACCACGCAGACATGTGGCGCTTCCAGTGAAGCGGTAGCTCTCAACATGCGGACGGAGCGCCGATTTGCATACCACTCACAGGTGATGGCTGTTTGGCGTTTACAGCATTCCTATATAAACCCTTAGTATTTTAATATTGTTAGTCTCCTGACAAAGCTGATCTTAGACGAGACGCGCGTCGAGGCGGTCTTTTTTGCCACATCTCCTACGGCCATTCCCTTCTTTTCCCACCATGACTTCAGGTACGTCTCTTTAATATCTCTCTGATTGTCTGCCTAGCCATTATTTTGGTTGGGCCTCTGATTCCACTCTATCTAGTATCTGTAATTATGCGTATACATTACTACTGGCATTCTGTAATATGTACCTATATTTATGCATTTATATTATCAAGTAACTGTGCACTTTATATTGTAGCATTTTTGCTCTTTTGATGCATTAGTGATGGGGTTGTGCATGGTGTGGTCACGCTATTTTTGAGATGGGTTGTTCTGTTAACCCTTAGGTATCTTAACATCTTACCTAACTGTTTTTGCTCCCCGCATGTGACCACTTTTTATCAAGTTTTCTATATATTCATCTTTTGATACCATGTATTGTTGATACCTATCATATAATAAAGATTTCTATTTTTTACAGTACTTGGGAGTTATATATATATTTCTTTGGGTGCTTTGTTCCCTGTGCTTTTTGCTTATAGGTTGTCTAATTTTTTAAAAAGCACCAAAATCTGCATCAAAACATAAAAACTGCACCTAAAAGTTAATAAAAAATGCAAAATTACCTGCGGTTTTGATGTAGATTTTCTGCAACAAATTACGTAAAATGTGCATTTAGCCTTAGGGTGTATTCACACTCTGCGGTTTTGCCGTGCAGCCGAAAACCGCACATTAAAAAAGCTTGCGTTTTTACTGTGATTTTCCGCGATTTTTCAAATTGAGGTAAAACACATGCATTTGTGTGGTGCAATTTTTGGCCGCACGGCAAAAAAACGCTGCAAAAGCGCACCGTGTGAATAAACCCTTAGAGACTTCATAATGCCTGACCCTATGAGTAAACTTTACTTATACTTTAATGAATTGCATTTACATAATTCCCTAATATGTACTGACATTAATCAACCCTTTTACATTCTCCACTTGGTGCAGGTACAGGGTAAGTAAATTCCTGGCATTTCAAAAGAAGGAGGAGATGGTCTGTTGTGATGGCCGTTATCATATCATGACAAGTTTTCCCTATCGAGACAACATTGGATCCATTTAGGACTCTGCATTCTGCTGATGGTACAGGCACAAGGAATTTCCCAGCAACTATTCTCCTTATTACTCTGAAACAGGATTGATGAACGCCAGTCCTCAAATTGGAGGACAATTGTGACAATGCCTTATATCACCTGTGAAATACTAAGGAAATCCTGAATTCATGTCCTGTTGCGAGTACCTAACGTAGTACTCCGGTGACATTTTTTTACTAACTTACCTGGTGCTATATTTCATGAGTAGCCTCTCCGGACCACTGCTGGGTCACGTCTTCACTCTGACTCTCTAACCTCTGGTTTCTACAGCAGAACTGTAGGATTCAGAGAGGCAGAGTGAAAATCAATTGACCCAGCGGCGGCCCGGAATGGAGCACCTACCCGTTTAATACAGCACCAGGTAGGTTGATACATAACATTACACTACTACATGTCACCACATATTAAAAAAGGGCTCTGGAAAAAAATACATCAGAGTGCGGCTTTAAACACTGGCATTGAGTTACAGTGTGGCAGATTTATTAATGTATTTACGACAGTTTTCTAGTGTACATTGACAAATATGGTGTTTAGTCCAGAAGCTATACTTATGATGACCCTGTGACACTTTTGAAATGGGTGGATCTTTAATGATTCACCGTGTGCAACTAATTTACTAATATTTTCTGCCACTTTTTTGCATTGAGGAGGAAAACAGTGTCTGGCGTGACCTGGTATTTTTACAGTCTATGCCAGATTCATCATTAGGACATTCTCCCAGTTTATGAATTTGGAACACACTGAACGGGGGCAAGCTTCAAGTAAAATAAAAATGTCCCTGTAATGGCCGCGGTCGTGGACCTAAGCCTCCCCTTACCTGCTGGCGACCGCAGACCTCCTTCCTGTGGCCGACATCTCATTCCCCAGAAACGTCAGCGCATCTGGCCGCTCTGCCCTGCAATGTCCGCGCATATGTAATTAATTAATTATTAGACCACCCTGGACTATAAAAATGGCCCTACCCTTTCACTCCTTGCCTGAGCGTTGTTGCAGTTTTCACATGTTCGTATTGCAAATGGTCCCTTAGTGTTATCCTGCTCCCAGTAAATCCTGTGCCCTGTTACCTGTATCCCGTGCTGTGTTTGGTTCCTGAGCCTGTCTAGAGTTGGAGTCGTGTTGTGCTGCCTGCTATTATACACCACGTTTGGTGTCATCTGCCATCCCTGGTATGATCCGCCACGTCTGGCGCAACCTGCCATGCCTGCTGGTATACACCACGTCTGGTGTCATCTGCCATCCCTGGTATCATCCGCCATGTCTGGCGCAACCTGCCACATATAGCCCCATCCGTGCCTAAGCCTCTGCCACTATCTGGATTATCTCAGGTACCCTTGTGTTACAAACTTTTGTATAGACTTTGCATAACTGTGAATTGGCCAGCTCCCTCTCCGCTACGTTGGAGCGGCCTAGTGGATCCACATATCCCAAGATTGTGACACTCCCCTACTGCTCTAAAGTATAAAGAGAAAGCCCAAAGGACGTGAGGTGTTGCTCTAGTAAGCAAGCAGATTGTACTCAGTCCAGAGTAGACAAGGAAAGCAAATGTCTGATTAGTTATAATGTGAATATTATTCTTCTGTTTTAGTTTACATAAACAGACTTTTGGAATATTTTGCAATCAAAAGACAATCATAGATTTTTATGTTTCTGTGTACCCCACAAGCAAGCAAGGATAAAAGCTATTTATACTGTTGCTGAAACACTTGCACGTTCTCATCCAATGTGCCAATGACGGGTTAAAGCCAGAGATCTGAAATCTGTCAGGTGTAAATGTGGCTGCCATTGACTTAGTTACTTTCATGTGAATGCTGCTCACATTGGAAAATGCTGTATGGTCTGTCGAGCAGGCAAGATATGCATTGTGAGAGGAATTGTAAATGGCAGAAAGGAACACATATTCCATAGCATTCAGCCAGTGGCAAATGTTCAAGCTACACAAAAGCTATGGAATAGCAGGATCAGGGTCAAAGGTGGAAGTCGTGCAAAATATAACAGATCATTGTGTTTTAATCTAATTGTCTTGTGCTTAGGGGGTGGCATTTCTTTTCTAATCTTCATGTTCAAATCAAAGCATTTCCTCAGACGTGTATGAGAACTGCATTCTTTCATGATAGTTGTAAATAAGGTCCTTAATATTTTTTGTCATGTCGTAAAGCTACCGATTGCTTTTGCCAAAAAAGGCCACTCAAGAACCTTCTTTTTTTTCTGCTGCAGCGATTGAAGGGCCGATTTGGCTTTATGTTGCAAATCATTGTCATGTTGGCAAGTCCAGGTCCGGCTTCGTGGCTGATGAATGCAAATTCTCCTTCAATATTTGCTGATAAGATGCTGCATTCATATTGTAATCAATTTTAACTAAATTCTCTGTGTCGCTATAGTTCACACACTTCCAAAACAGCAGAGATCCATCTCTGTGTTTAACGGTAGTGACGGTGTGCTTCTTTTTATAGAGCTTGTTAACTCTTCTCCAAACATAGCATTTATCGTCGTGACAATAAAGTTCAATTTTGTTCTCGTGGCTCCAAATTCTTTTGTTCCAGAAGGTCTGTGGCTTCTCTAGGTGCTGTTCGGCGCACTTAAAAAGAGCGATTTTGTGGCATTGTTTCAGCAATGAATACTGGATATCCAATGGATGCCTGGCTACTCTACCATGCAGCCCATTTTTGCTTAGGCATGTCCACATTATGAATGCTAAAACAGAAACACCACTTTGCTTCAGAGAAGATTGTATGTCAGCAGAAGTTGCTTGGGGGTTTTTCTTTGCATCCCGACAAATTTTCTTGGTAGTTGTATTGGAAACCTGTCTTGGTCTACATGACTGTGGCTTGGTATTTACAGAACCCAACATACCTTTGGATATCTTTTTATATCATTTTTTTATGTTGAACTACTTTTGCTCGTAGATCCTTTGACAGTTCTTTTGCTTTCTCCAAGCTTCAGCAACCATCAAAGTCAGTGCAGCCTGGTTGAAATGCAATAAGGGTTTCTCAAGAGCAAAGAAACTCATTGGGGGAAATGTTACAATGTTTCCATGCTAGTTATCTGGCATAGAAATTTTGCAGACGGTCAAAACAAATTACTTTGGTTTAAAATGTTTTCACTGTGCAAAAAGAATAAAACTTAAAAAAAAACAAAACAACTATACATATTTGGTAACGCCGTAATCGTACTGACCTATAGAATGACATGTTATTTATGCCACATGGTGAATGGCGTAAATTTAAAACTGAAAAAAAACATGGCATAATTTGTCATTTTTTTTTTATTCTGCTTAATGATTAATGATCATTTTTATTACAGACAATAAAATATGATGAAGTCACATTATAAATATAGGATCTACTATAGAGTCAACTATTATTTCTGATGTAAAGAAGAATGCAGAGGGTTGACCTAAACACTACTCAACTACTGTTTCTTACAGCAAATGATGGATACTCTCATTTTACATTGGACAGGCAAAATGCAGCGGCGTAGCTAGGTTCTCCAGCACCCAGGGCAAAGATTCAGTTTGATAGTTTGATGCCCCCCCCTGAACCTCTTTCCCGACATCTCCTTCCCCCTCCCCATGTTTGTATTCTCTACCAATCAACGAGCTGTCATTTTTTTTTCCACATTTTTTTATGTAACTCGATCATAAAACCATTTGTACATTTTGCAAGCAATATAGTTCTATATACAACACCAGAATCAAGCTCATTACATATAAATACAGCACCAGAAGCAAGCTCATTACATATATACAGCACCAGAACAAAGCTCAGTACATAAATACAGCACCAGAACCAAGCTCAATAGATATATACCGCACCAGAACCAAGCTCAATATACATATATACAGCACCAGAACCAAGCTCAGTACATATATACAACACCAGAACCAAGCTCAGTACATAATTATGACACCAGCACAAATACAGCTCAATTTACTGCAACCCCTGCCGTATAGGTTTGAACTAAATTGTATACAGCTCCCAGCATGGCTCAAACAATGGTAAGGATATGCTGGGAGATGCTGCTTCACAAAAAAAATCATACCAACCAACATCTTGCTGCAGATCATAGTGACAACAGTACAGATTAGGGTCAGAATAAACACTTACATTCAGTGACTCACAGGTGACGTCAGATTCTAGTTGTGCTCTTTCACTTTTCTTCTCCATCCGGTCCAGACCTCTATGACGATTTCTCCCAGCCACAGCCCATTTCTGCAATTTGGAACTCACATGTCTTCAGCTTCTCCCTTTTCAACCATTTCTGCACCTATAAACGAAGATAAAGTTCTTATGGTGCCAGACACTGTCACCTTAAATATAATAGCGCCATACACTACAACTCTAATTATAGTAGCACTATACACTGTGTCACACACACACACACACACACACACACACACACACACACACACAGACACACACACACACACCTTGCTCTCTGTAGATAGTGACCCCTATAGAGCCCCTGTAGATAGTAGAATGCATATAGCCCCCCTGCAGATAGTGCCCTACATATACCCCCTGTATATAGTGCCCCACATATAGGCCCCTCTAAAAATAGTGTCCCACATATAGCCCCCTGTAGATAGTGCCCCACATGTAGCCCCCCTATAGATAATGCCCCACATATAGACCATCACTGTAGATAGTGCTCCATATATAGCCCACCCCTGCAGATAGTGTCCCACATATAGCCCACCCCTGTATATAATGTCCAACATATAGCCCACCCCTGTAGATAGTGCCTCATATATAGCTCCCCTTATAGATAGTGCTCCCCATATAGCAAACCCGTGTATATAGTGTCCAACATATATAGCCCACCCCTGTGGATAGTGCCGTACATATATCTCTCCCTATAAATAGTGCTCCATATAGCCCACCCCTGTATATAGTGCCTCATATATAGCTCCCCTTATAGTGCTCCACATATAGCCCACCCCTGTATATAGCCCCCCCCTGTAGATAAAGCTGACCCCTGTAGATAGAGCTGTAGATTTTTTTTATCATAATAAAAATGTGAGTGGCATTATCTACAGGGGGGCTGTAGATAATGCCACTCACATTTTTATTAGGGTAAAAAAAAAACTTTACATACTTATCGTAAATCCCATTCCCACGCCGTCCGGTGGCAATAGAGGCCTGCTCTCTTCTGAGCAGTTCAGCTGGGGTTGAACGGCGCAAGCGGCGCTGCTTGCGTCGTTGAAAGGAGCTGATTGACAGGGCAAGTCATTCCAGCCTGTCAATCAGCCCCTATCATAGACGCAAGCGGTGTGATGACATCATTGCGCCGCTTGAGTCGTTGAAAGGCACTGAATGGCCGGGCACGGAACGTACCCAGCCATTCATTGCTTATGCTTTTAATTATATCTGTGTCCTATAGACGCAGGTAGAATTATAGTGCAGGAGAGGGTGGCTGCGGTTGGTTTCAGTGGCGCCGCCTACCCTTCAGAGAGTCAGCAGGCCGTCGCCATGGCGCTCCCCCCCACCTTCCCTCTTAGTTGCGCCCGGGGCACATGAATGATGATACTTCTTCATTCATAATTAGTTTACCAATGATACGATGTACACAGTCTTTTTAAACAAAGTAGATGTTGACTCGTAGCCAGATATATAACAGATATATGTCATTTGCACATCCCTAATAAGAGTAGTTTGTTTATTTTGTACTATTATATGCATTATATTTTTTTACTTTTTTCTTGCTCCATAGAACCTACAAGCAAATTTCCATTTCTGAAACACATGAAGTAAAGGTGACATACTGAAGGTCGTAAGACGATGTCACAGTGATATAAGCTAGGCTCCTTTTTTGTTTTGGTTTACACGGTACATTAAATTGTGTCTCCTTGAAATACACTTTTCTTATTATAATGATGAGTAGCAGTCACATGCTAATTTAACTTCCCAATGAAAATTGCTATGCCAAAAACAGAACAGCATGTACATTTGTCAAAACAATGGCAATTTAGAATAAATGACAATTATTTCTAGCAATCTAAACAGTCCCAAAATCTACTTCTCCACTTACTATTTATAATCTGCCCTTTTCATTTTGCTTCAGATGTTGAAAAGGGCATCATTACCAGGATTAACTAAGCCTGAAAATGATAGTATTGGACAATAATTGATCATTAGATTTTCTCTTGTTACCATAGCAACTCATCTGCTGCCGGAGTGAGATTCTATTTCTTTAGACGAGAAGTCAATAGGATGTAAAGCACCCAACATATGACGGCAAAGCACAAATATGCACAAACCTGTACTAGATTGAACAATTCCAGACGCCACCGTTTGACCTAGCAGATCGTATTGATTTAACCTGGAGCCATCCTCAGCAACTACAACAGACTGTGCTGGTTCTCGTGTCCAGGAGTATACGACTTCAGCTCTTGTATACGCATCTATATTTAAAAGGAAATTAACAAAAATGTTATAACACAGGTATAAAAACGAATTCATTATTAGCGATATGGCTACCTGGTAGCACAGTCCAATAAATAACTTTTTTCTATTATACTGTGGATGGATATTCTAGTTAATGCAAATGCATCTGAGGCTAATGGCTTTCATTTATCAAAATTGTCTTACAGAAAAACGGGCCTTGTTGTCCATAACAGCCAATCACAGTGATGTTTAATTTTTGCAGAGACGTTCAAGAAAGGAAAGTTGAGCTCTGACTGGTTGCTATGAACAGCAAGACCAGTTTTTCTGTTAAAAAGTTTTGATAAATTATGTCCATTGCTTTATTTTCTTGAAGCCTAATTCCCCCCAAAAACTCTCAGCCCTATGCACATTTTTTTTTTTTTTTTTCATTTATCTGTACTTCATCCCCAAGTTCATGCATGTGTCCTTCAAACTTAGCCCAGGACTGAGAGTCATCTTCCACAAAGTTGACTTTCAGTGGCGTTTTTTCCAATGCTTTTTTGCACTTTTTTTTGTTAAAAAAAATGCTGAAGCTAGATGTTATACAAGATATATAATATACATCGATAACTGATATTGAGCTATGAAATAAAATAGATTACCTGTTTCTGGCGATAGGTACTATTTAAAGTTTATAGTAAAATATGAGAATGTATACATACACAGCATTTTGCTTGGTGGCATTTTTGTAGCATTTTGGGGGTCAGTGAAGTTTTTTTCAAAACGCTGCATGTTCTAGGTATGGCGTTTCTTTTTGCAATTTTTTCCATAGGCGTCACTATAGGACTTAAAAAGTGTGAGGAAAAACGCAACTCACTAAATAAAAAAATGCCACCAAAAAATAAATGTAGAAAATTACATTACACCATGCCTTTTTGTTTACAGTCCGAAGTATGCGTGTGTCAGAGGCATAACTACTTCTTGGCTCCCTGCCCTGTTCTTTCCTACCAAATCATTGCTTGTGACCACAACTGTTAGGCCTGTTAAGAGACTATATTCAGAGGTCATTGAGACAGGAAGTGATGTCATTTGATAAACAGATATAGAAAGGAGGACATTATTTGGAGTAGAAGGAGTCATCACACAGGAAAATAACTCCAGTCAATGTACATGGCATGTTACATGTGCTACATAAGTCACATTTATTTATTTTTGCTACAAAATTATATGTTGTCGAACCATTTGTAGTATAAATATTTTTCTAAAATAATTTTAAATCTATATTTGCAAAGTTTTGCTTTATAATATTGTTTTTATGTGGGCATTATCACAAATAACTATCATTTTATAACCATGCATTTGTAATCCTCAGCTGGCGTTACTACATGTAGTACAATCTAAAACTAAAATTATTAAATGTATAAACAATAAAATAATATAGTGCTGTAGGGAAACCGTGCAGTCAAAAATCAAGAATTTTTATCAATTAGTAAAAGTAAGAAGGAGACATATTTGCACATATACTAGTAAGTAAGAAGTAGACAGACTTAATAGGAAATTTCAGTCATTATTTTAACAGTCAGATGTAAAAGGTTCTGGAGCTAATACTAGGATGTCCTCTAATATGGTGATGACCTTCAAAAGATTTTATTTCTTGCCATGTATGAAATAAAACAAGTCAATTGTCTGTAACAGCAATAACAATTGCACTATGGTTGCTGAGTTTTCAGGTAATAATGATGTCTACTTGCACTAAAGCTTTGTAAGGAATCACGGGGTTACTGTAAAGACATAAAGGCCATGCCCCAGCAATATGTTATGCATACAAAATGTTCTCTCGAGGGCATTCATTATTGAAGATGAAATGGCCTTGTACCACACAAAACTTGACTTGGAAATTTGTATTGTATTCCTGTAGTTGTTTTCAATTTCTATTCCAATATACAAGTGTCTATATGATATTTTATTGTTGCGTTACAAAAAATAAATTCTTAGTAATAAAAAAATATAGAAGTAACCCTATAAAACAAACCTTGTTAAATGGGTTTATACCTATTTGTACACAATGACCAAAATAACAGTGAATATCTACAGCCCGACTATCCAGATATACTGTACACTGTATTAAGATTCAATCCCAGAGCGCTGAACTCAGGGACCGCAGCTGCAGGACGGCATTGTATGATGACATTCATCACATTAAGTGTGCTCTATACCCTGGATACTTGGGGGATATAACCAGACCATATTTTTCACATCTTATAGACATACTAGATGCAATCACATAATGTTTATATAGTCTTATTCTATATATATGAAATCTACCATACTTAAACTTCATCATATCCTTCAAAATTTTAAGGAGCATCTTCTATGTTGATATGTCAATTTCTCAAACCTAACAGTATGGTTCATTAGGTTTATCCATTCTATTACTTTAGGTGGAAGGTCAGATAATCACCTAGACATGATAGACTTCCTAGCTAAAAAATAATGATCTGGCTCCTGCCAGTTTCAGGTATTCATCTCCCTCAATTTTATCTCAGCATTTCAAAATACAATAGTCATAGTGGCTCTTGAGTAATATGAGTGTCAAAAATAAAATGCATTTCATTTATTATTTTCCTGATGGGACAATTCCTTTAATTTTAGTCAGTAAAACATAATATTTTTTTTTATAAAAAATATTATGATTTAGGAACATATCTTGTGCTCATACTAAATAATTGTAAAAAAAAAATTGATTTTTATAGAATTGTGTGACGTGTTTGTAAATACTAAGTACTAATACTAATACCAGTTTTTTTTTATTATGGATTTCAACACTGTACCCTAAAATGTCTGATAAACTCTGGATTGTTCCACACTTTAGAAAATCCCATGTGCCACATACAACGTCCTGACGCTGCCTGGTGTCAGTATGTTGTATGAACTGCGGCTTGTAGTAAGAACCTGAGGGGACCCGTTGGGGAGAAGCGAAGGGGTGGTGAGGTGAGCATACATTTTTATTTTATATTGTTCGATGGCGGGGGATAGTCTGATGTTGGGGGGTAGTCTGAAGGAGCTGGCATAGATTTCCTATATAATTTACGGCAGTTTTCTGGTGTAAATGAAAATAAATAAGCCATGCCCCCTACTTCCCAAAAGGGGTGGTGGCATATCTAAAGGCCAAAAAGTAAATACAAATTGTGAATTTTGGGCCTTTTTGCGACTTTTCCACGCCAGAAAACTGGCATAGAAAAGTTAATAAATTCCCCCTTTTGTGTTTCACTTCCTCACTATTTATAAGATCTGTGTCAGTGAATGATTTTTTTTTTGTTTGCATCTAGGTTCTGAAAACCTGTATAGACCTAGTACTTCAAACAGCTGATAGTTTGCTACAATTGTATCAAGTCCAGTCAATTCTCTGTGTGCTAACCAGCCTAGAATCCAAACAGATAAATTTTACCTACGACTGATACATTTTAGCAAAGTTGTTGGACAGGAGAAAGATTATAGGGGTTGACCAGGTTTAGAAAAAGGGTCTGAATTTTTTTTCTGCGTTGTTTCTGGGGAGAAAAAAAGCAGACCCTTGTTCAGGCCCTTTCAAGGCTAATGTTTTAGCCTAGACTTGATACAAATGTATAGAAGTAAATTATAAAGCTGCATATCTTCCCAATATACCATAATTATAATCCAATTATTATTTATAAAAACTTGGAAAATCCTTTTCATATATTGTAATTCTCAATTCCTTTCACAAAAGAAAATATTTTTTTTATAGGATTGAAGTACTTTTTGTAATACTCACAACTTCCAAACTTCAAGGGGCAGGCATGAGCATCCATAGGGAAATCTTCTAAATGCATAGGACACTCAGCTCGCACAGTTAACCTTATAAAAAAAAAAAAGAACTAATTAATAGTATCTTTTGAATACAAACATTTTTTATTCATGTGCATTTCGATTCAACTATTCCAGTTTTCTAATAAAGTTTGTGGTACAGAATAGACATTCTGCACAAACCTACACCCTAAAAAAATATTATGTACCACAGCTTTCAATGGGCTGTAGGAACTCCAGTGTAAAGGTGGTATTACATGGCCCAACGTGGGCTGAGTAAACGAGCGACGATCAACGTTAGTCGGCGTTCGTTTGCTCCTTTCACAAGGAGCTAGTATGGGGACGAGCGATTGTTACACTGATAGTTCGTCCCCATAATTTCTATCATGTACCTTTGGCATTTAAAACGATGCAGTTATCTGATGAACGAGCATTTGCTCTTTCATCAGCTGATCGTTGCCCTGTTTACCGGGAATGTGCGTTCTGTGAACGCTCGTTTGCCCGATAATTGGCCGGTGTAAAAGGGCCTTAAAGGCAATTTTAATGATTATGACAAATATACTTAAAGTTTAAGTCATATGGCCACACAAAGCACCAAAAAAATTCTCAGAAAGTTCCCATAGGTTTTACTCATAGATTTTCCTATATTGATTTTTCGATTTCATCCTGCTGCCTCTTTTTTGGTGATTAAAGGCCCATGCACATAGTCGTATTGTAACTCGGAACCATGTACATCTCCGAGTTAGAATGCACCCATACCAACAGAAAAAAAATAATGGGGCACACTTCATCAGATTCTCTATGCATAGATCCGAGAGCTCTTTAACTGGACACTTTCTTTTAGACTTAATAAATGTGATCTTATCGCAGGAACTATCCTCACTCTTTTTCATTGTGCTGCTCTGTTCTATTACATGTTAGTAATATAGTTAGTAAGAATTAAAAATATATAATTCCATCTGGTACAGCATATTCTCCTGCAAAGTTGACCAAAAGGAAAGCAATAATCCCAATGAGGCAGAAGCAAATTTTCTTAATTTTAAGCGAAACAATACAATCCCGAGTCCAATATGGTAATACAAATAAATTCCTGGATCAACAACCCATCCCCAGTAAGCTAATGCCCATAATGCCCATAATTTATAATATTTTTTTCTTTCAAGAAAAGCATCTACAGACTCCTTTTAAACACTTTTACTGAATCACCCATGACAACGTCATCTGTCAGAGTTCCATACTTTCACTGCTCTTTCTTTATAGCTTTCCAATGCATTTTCACTTCATGCCTTCTTTTTCTTATTTATCCCACCCCCTTCAATTTTTTTATTTGTCCTCATTCATTTTCTCCTGTACTAACCCTTTTATTGTACCTCTCACAATGAAACTTCAAGATGCAATTAAAAAGATTACATTTAGTATTTGTGCTCTTATTTTTTAATAAAAGGTTATATTTTATAGCAAAAAGACATATGAATATTGAATTTGGGCCAAGTGTTGAATAGCGTGGTCATAACCTTTATAAGGTTACTATATTTTGAAAGAATATTTTCAATATTACATAGAGATTTTTATACGGATATGTTAAAATGAACATTGTAGCTATTATTGTAGCCCGTCTCTCCCCCCACTTCACTTTGTGAGAAAATAAAGCATTTGAAAACGTCGAATATGGTGAGTGCGGCTCTATTTCCTTCTTGATTCATTGTGTTATTGTAGCTATTATGTTTTTAGTAGTCTACTGTTTTATTTTCTCTTGTGATTTATTAATATTAGCGAATTGAACTTGGTTTTATCCTGCAAAATTATGAGTTATAATAGCCATGTTCCTGTACTTCACATAGTCATGCCCTTTGGGCAAAGAGGGAATTATAGAAAACCCTGATTAATTGATGTTACCTAGTAGGTTAATTGCTTCCAACTGAGAATTTACCATAGAATCAACTTGTATCTCTTTTAAATATCCATTAAAATGCTGTCCAGATAAATAGAATTCATCATCTATCAGGTTTGAAAAATATTTCAAGATGATATATGTTCAGTATGGCATAAAGTTTGTTAAGACAGCAGTTGTAGTTTTCCATTCATTTCCTGGTCTCAAGTGGCCATCATATTTTATCTTCATATTTCTTCTGTGTAGAGTTTTTGTCCTTGTTTTTCTGGAATTATTTGTTTGAAAGGTAAGGTAGTGTTTCCCAACCAGAGTTCGGTGAAATCCAGGATAACTTACCCCTGCTAAGGGGTTCCCCAGAAGACAGCGAGAGCTGTGACTTTTACAGTAAACACATAGTTGAAGGGGTTCCCAAAGAAAACAATATTAGCAGAGGTTACCCCATGGTAAGGAGTTTTTGACTAACTAGACCATGGAATGAATATACCAGAAATACTAAATAAAAAGCATAAAAGCAATTTTAATTTTTGTAGACCCTGTAGTCCTGCTTCTTCATGGCCTTAAAAATCAACTTGACAAAACAAAATATATTTTGTATATGTATACATACATATAGTTGGTGGTATATTAAAGGGCTATCTGACTACTGAGCTAAGACTAACTGATACAGTTACAAGGGGGAGCTGTGTGGCGCTATTTATAAGGGGGAGCTGTCTAGTGCAATTTACAAGGAAGAGCTATGTGGCGCTATTTACAAGGGGGCTGTGTGGAGCTATCTACAAGGGGGGCTGTTTGGCGCAATCTTCAAGGGGGTGCTGTGTGTGGCGCTATCTACGGGGGGCAAAAAGGAGGCACGGTTACTGAGGGGCACTTTTATTGTGTCAAGCACTGAGGAATCATTATTACCATCTGGATCACTGGACTACGAGTTTGATTAGAGGATTGGGTATAGGTGGTGGATGTCATGGCTGGAATAAGTCATCACAGTGGTCTGGGCCAGAAGAAGAAAAAAAGGGAAAGTGAACAATAAGGCTGGGTTCACACGAGCACATTAACGTCCGTAATGGACGGACGTATTTCGGGCGGAAGTCCCGGACCGAACTCAGTGCATGGAGAAGGGGCCCTTGCATCATAGTTATGTACGATGCTAGGAGTCCCTGCCTCTCCGTGGAACTACTGTCCCGTACTGAAAACATGATTACAGTACGGGACAGTTGTCCTGCAGAGAGGCAGGAACTCCTAGCATCGTACATAACTATGATGCTAGGAGCCCGGCTCCCTGCACTGAGTTCGGTCCGGGACTTCCGGCCGAAATACGTCCGTCCATTACGGACGTTAATGTGCTCGTGTGAACCCAGCCTTATAATTAGAGAAAACATCACCCAAGTTAGCGTGGGAAAGCTACCAGCGGAACTGTGATTGGCGAGTCACTCCTAGCACCCTGCACAGGCAATGATTTTGTAATGTGTCCGTAAAAATTTTGGTCTGTGTGATTTTTAGCTAAGTTGTCCAGAAATTTCGGAAGTGGAGGTTGGCAACCCTGGCTAATATTGATGGCTGCTGTTCGTTTCATAGGAGGGGGCGTGGCTAGAAGGTCCTTGCAGATCAGTACCTGTACAGATTTACTGTGTTGTGTGTACTAACATCTGTGTTATTTGCTCACTCAACAGTGAGATTTGACAGAATTCTTTGTGTAAGATGTGGCTGATCAGTGAGCAGATAACCCATAGATTTTTTTACACACAACACAGGAGATGCAGCTTCCATTGCACTGCACTCCCTGCTTAATACACTGTTAGTTGTCTGCCTTCAGGCTATAGGACGCAGCACAAGATTAGAAGACATTTTCTAGGAATAAAACTGCGTCCTATAGTCTGAGAAATAGGGTACTTTGGGCCATATTTACTAATATTCTCTAAGTTTGTCTAAGTTGCACCCCCTGCTTAATACACTTAGTTGTCGCAGCACAAGATTAGAACACATTTTCTAGGAATAAAACGGCGTCCTATAGTCCGAGAAATAGGGTACTTTGGGCCATATTTACTAATATTGTCTAAGTTTGTCTAAGTTGCACTCCCAGCTTACACTGTTAGTTGTCTGCCTTCAGGCTATAGGACAAAGCACAAGATTAGAACACATTTTCTAGGAAAAAAATGTGAGTCCTATAGTCCAAGAAATACGGTACTTTGGGCCAGATTTACTAATATTGTCTGAAGGCAGACAACTAACAGTGTATTAAAGGAACAGTGTCATCACAAATTATTTTTTCATATGTTAAAGATGTTAGTGCTTTATTAAAAACGTTTATATTTATTTGTGTGTTTGTGTTTTACTTTTTCTTATTTTTACACTTTTTCTTCCCTATGGGGGCTGCCATTTTTTGTTCCATTTCTGTATGTGTCGATTAACGACACATACAGACATGGAATACGGCAGCCACAGTCCCATAGGGACTGCGACCGGCTCCCGTCCCATCCACTTCTGTGTACGCCGTCTGTGTGGGAACTGCGCATGCGCCACTCCCACACAGTCCAATTTGAAATTGGCGCCGTCCGGCGCCATTTTCCTGTGAACCGGAAGTCGCGGCCGGACAGTAAGATTACTACTTCCGGTCGCGGCTTCCGGACTTGTGCACTTGGACCAGCGGCAGCAGACGGAGCGGACGGGCCGGAGGGAGCCGCGGCGGCAGGAGCAGGTAAGAGATTTCAATGTATGTTCGTGTTTGTGTACGTTTACTACTGTATGTAAACCTACTACACTGTGTGTTAGCTCAAAAAATGGCGACACACAGTGTAGGAGGTTAGACCGTTCAAACCCCTCGTTTATCCCGGCACTAGCCAGGATAAAGGAGGGGGGATGCTGAGAGCTCACTAGAGCGAGGGCTTTTTACCCAATTTTGCAATGCTGCAATTTTGGGAATAGCTCCATCTAGTGACCAGCAATGGGAAATATTATAAATTAGAATCTAATTTATAATATTTCCTGACTCGTGAAAAAAATAAAAAAAATTTGAACAATGTTTAATCACCTTCACACTAAATGTTTAATTAAAAAAAACAAAACATGTTTTTCTGGCAACACATTCCCTTTAAGCAGGGAGTGCAACTTAAACTAAGTTAGGCATTTAGAAAATGTGGCAAATTTAGCAAAGTGGTGCATGCTGTGTAATAAATTTGGGGAATTAAGCTAGATGTGCTAGACACTTTTCTGCACCTTATATCACCGCTTATATGTCTTAGTTTATGGCAAAGTTTTGCGAAAAATTTTAGCACACGGAGTCACATTTAAAGCCACGTCCCTTTCACCCACATTATGCCTCTTTTCTAGCTAAGCCTCACCCCCTTGTTGGAAAAATTGTTTAAAACAGTTAATAAATGTGGTGCATATACAGTGAAGGAAATAAGTATTTGATCCCTTGCTGATTGTGTAAGTTTGCCCACTGTCAAAGACATGAACAGTCTAGAATTTTTAGGCTAGGTTAATTTTATCAGTGAGAGATAGATTATATTTTTAAAAAAAACTGAAAATCACATAGTCAAAATTATATATATTTATTTGCATTGTGCACAGAGAAATAAGTATTTGATCCCTTTGGCAAACAAGACTTAATACTTGGTGGCAAAACCCTTGTTGGCAAGCACAACAGTCAGACGTTTTTTGTAGTTGATGATGAGGTTTGCACACATGTTAGATGGAATTTTGGCCCACTCCTCTTTGCAGATCATTTGTAAATCATTACGATTTCGAGGCTGTCGCTTGGCAACTCGGATCTTCAGCTCCCTCCATAAGTTTTCGAAGGGATTAAGGTCTGGAGACTGGCTAGGCCACTCCATGACCTTAATGTGCTTCTTTTTGAGCCACTCCTTTGTTGCCTTGGCTGTATGTTTTGGGTCATTGTCGTGCTGGAAGACCCAGCCACGAGCCATCTTTAATGTCCTGGTGGAGGGAAGGAGGTTGTCACTAAGGATTTGACGGTACATGGCTCCATCCATTCTCCCATTGATGCGGTGAAGTAGTCCTGTGCCCTTAGCAGAGAAACACCCCCAAAACATAATGTTTCCACCTCCATGCTTGACAGTGGGGACGGGGTTCTTTGGGTCATAGGCAGCATTTCTCTTCCTCCAAACACAGCGAGTTGAGTTAATGCCAAAGAGCTCAATTTTAGTCTCATCTGACCACAGCACCTTCTCCCAATCACTCTCAGAATCATCCAGATGTTCATTTGCAAACTTCAGACGGGCCTGTACATGTGCCTTCTTGAGCAGGGGGACCTTTCGGGCACTGCAGGATTTTAATCCAATACGGCGTAATGTGTTACCAATGGTTTTCTTGGTGACTGTGGTCCCAGCTGCCTTGAGATCATTAACAAGTTCCCCCCGTGTAGTGTTCGGCTGAGCTCTCACCTTCCTCAGGATCAAGGATACCCCACGAGGTGAGATTTTGCATGGAGCCCCAGATCGATGCCGATTGACAGTCATTTTGTATGTCTTCCATTTTCTTACTATTGCACCAACAGTTGTCTCCTTCTCACCCAGCGTCTTACTTATGGTTTTGTAGCCCATTCCAGCCTTGTGCAGGTCTATGATCTTGTCCCTGACATCCTTAGAAAGCTCTTTGGTCTTGCCCATGTTGTAGAGGTTAGAGTCAGACTGATTAATTGAGTCTGTGGACAGGAGTCTTTTATACAGGTGACCATTTAAGACAGCTGTCTTTAATGCAGGCACCAAGTTGATTTGGAGCGTGTAACTGGTCTGGAGGATGCTGAACTCTTAATGGTTGGTAGGGGATCAAATACTTATTTCTCTGTGCACAATGCAAATAAATATATATAATTTTGACTATGTGATTTTCTT
The DNA here is from genome assembly GCF_050947455.1 of Rhinoderma darwinii. Lineage (NCBI taxonomy): Eukaryota > Metazoa > Chordata > Amphibia > Anura > Rhinodermatidae > Rhinoderma > Rhinoderma darwinii. Next base: position 41,346,435 of record NC_134689.1, on the reverse strand, counting down.
TTTTTTTATATAATCTATCTCTCACTGGTAAAATTAACCTAGCCTAAAAATTCTAGACTGTTCATGTCTTTGACAGTGGGCAAACTTACAAAATCAGCAAGGGATCAAATACTTATTTCCTTCACTGTATGTATGGCAGAATTCTGGCACATTTTGAATAGCAACTCTACTAGATTGTGTTTCAATTCCTCAGCATTTTTAAGTTGTTTATTTTGCCGTATTGCCGGGGCTCAGTATTTAGGGATCGTCCTGATGGGACATAAAATAATAGAAATAGAAAACCAACTCTGTAAAGTGACTTTTCAGTAAGGCAACAAAATGGGATTTATTAATGTTCCAAATCTGTGCTTAAGGCTTATTATTATTAAGTGCCATATTTCAGCTCACACTCCAACGCGTGTTTCGCTGCATCCTTGTTTTACTACTAGTCAAATACTATCGGAAGACGCATGCAGCAAAATGCATGTTGGAGTGTCAGCTGGTGTACGCACAGGCATCTTCACATACATGACAAATCCGGGCCAGCACATGAATGGAACTGGTTTTCAGCCTCGGCAATTTCTTCAACAAAATTTGACACAGGTAACTACAACCTGACTATGCTTTTACTCTGTGGTTGTTATTTGCTAGAAGTGCAGCTCTACATAAGTGCTGCAAGACAAAAGTGTGTCGTTTTAAAACATCAGTAGTTGTAAAACAGCAGGATTTGTATTGTGGTAAGACATTTGCTGTAATTCAAGTTTTACTAAGTCTAAAATATTGTCTAGTTTCTATCTGAATTGTTATCTCAAATTGGTTGTATACTTCCTCTGATCTGATTTGTATCACAGTATGCATATTGTTATTATATTATAGGAGGTCAAGCGATCTCCTCTGAGAGGACTGAAACGTAGCTTGTTTTTTTACATGGAACAATAAACCACATTTCTATTTGAAACCAATTTTTGGAGCGCTGCGATCATTTCGTGTGTATCTATAGGACCATTTGGATTAAGGTCAGGTTTGCATAGAGGGGAAGTCCGTGTAGACGAAAAATAAGTTGAATAAAAATTTTTGGCCAAACATGGAGCTGAGGGGAGGCCAGACAGAGGGACGAAATCTGCCATCTTAGAAAAATTATACACCATGACCCAGGCAGTGGTACATTCAGCAGAAGGAGGAAGGTCGGTAATAAAATCCATGGCAATGTGTTGCCATGGACCATCAGGAACAGGCAGAGGTTGGAGCAGACGAGCAGGCCTGGAATGGGTAGCCTTGTTTTGGGCACAGTTGGTACAAGAAGAGACATAGTCCACAACATCGTTAGGCAGTGTGGGCCACCAGTAGTGAGGAGAAATAAAGTCCCGAGTCTTACGGACACTAGAGTGCCCAGCCAACTTGGAATTATGACCCCGGATGAGGATTTTTTTTCTGTCAGCAGGATCAACAAAAATGTTTCCAGGTGGAATGTCTCTAATCTGCAGAGGGTTAACATAAATAATCCTAGAAGGATCAAAGATATGTTGAGGGCCTTCCTCTGAGTCATCTTTTTCAAATGACCAAGACAGGGCATCGGCCTTTATATTTGTGAAGTAGGAACTGGAATCTGGCAAAAAACAGTGACCATCTGGCTTGGAAAGAATTCAGTTGTTCTGCAGACTGTAAATAAGTGAGATTCTTGTGATGTAGTGGTGTAGATGATAAAAGTATGAGTAGCCCCCTCTAGCAGGTGCCTCCACTCTTCTAAGGCTAATTTGACCGCCAGTAACTCACACTCCCCAATAGAATAGTTGCGTTCGGCAGGAGAGAAGAGTTTAGAGAAGAAGCCACAGGATGCTACCTTAGAGTTTCTTTGAAAGACAAGTGCTCCAGCACCAATAGAAGAAACCAAAAAAAGAAGAAAAGGTCACGACCATATAATTGAAAAAATACAAAAAATCCTTTATTAATGTCAACTAGACACATACAAGCAGACAAAACTAGACAAGATTGTTTTTTCAATTATATGGTTGTGACCTTTTCTTCTTTTTTTGGTTTGATCTATCTGTCACTAGGACCACTGGTATATTTGGGGTTAATTCTCAGTTGGCTCAGGTTGGTGAATAACGAAAGCTGAAGTGAAGGCCCTCTTGCGGTAGGAGAATGCCGAATCTGCCACCGGGGTCCAAACCTTAGCGTTCACTCCCTTCTTGGTGAAAGCTGAGATTGGAGCAGTACAAGATGAGAAGTTTGGGATGAATTGACGGTAGAAATTTGTGAACCCAAGAAATCTCTGTATGGCAGGGAGACCTTGAGGTGGTGGCCACTCTAAGACGGACTTCACTTTCTCCGGATCCATCTGGAGTCCATGATCTGAAATTATATATAAGGATTTATTTTCGAATACTCACTTTTCAAGTTTGGCATAGAGGTTATTCCCCTTTAACAGCAACAGGACTTGGCGAACATGCTTCCGATGCGTCGTCCGATCTGTTGAGTAAATCAAGATGTCGTCCAGACAGACAAGAACACAGACATACAGTAGATCAGGGAAGACGTTGTTTGCGAATTCCTGGAACACAGCTGTCCAAAGGGCATCATGAGATATTCGTAGTGACCATCTCGGGTGTTGAATGCGGAATACGGATCAAGTTATAAGCCCTGTGTAGATCCAGCTTTGTCAAAATCTTGGCCCCACAAATTCTGTTGAAGAGCTTAGAGATTAGTGGCAAGGGGTATTTGCTCTTGAGAGTGATTTGTTTTAAACCACGGTAGTCGATACATGGTCGTAGAGATCCATCCATCTTTTCTATGAAGAAGAATCCGTCTCTGGCTGGAGAAGTAGACTTCTTGAAAAAAACCCTCTCAAGGTTCTCCTTGACATATGCCAACCTGGCCTGGGTTTCAGACAAAGAGAGAGGATAAACCCATCCACGAGGAGGTGAAGTTTCAGGGAGCAATTCAATTGGACAATTGTAGGGACGATGGAGAGGAAGGACCTCAGCCTCCTTTTTGCTGAAGACATTCATACTGTCGAGGCAGTCCAGAGAGTGAGTGAGGCATTGGTGATAGGACAGGAAAAACTTGAGGCAGGCAGTGGTGAGGACATCGAGATCCCTATTGGAGAACCTCTCCGGAATTTCAGTCAAGTACAGGAGCGTGTTGGTGCCATGGCAGTACCAGCAGGATAAGGTTAATAGCTTTTGGCAGGACGTAAAAAGCTATTTGTTCTGAGTGAAGAACTCCCACTTGCAACTTCAGAGGTTTTGTGATGGAAAGAATTAGATCAGGGAAAGGTAGACTTTCACAGAAGTAACTGCCAGAGGTTTCTCCAGAGGAATTGTGGGCAAGTGTAGACTGTCTGCTAAGGCCTGTTGGATGAAATTTGCAGCTGCTCCAGAATCCAAATTAGCAGGAACAGAGTGTGATTCTTCACCAGTGGAGATTGTCACAGGAATTGATAGCTTGGGAGAGAATTTTGCAGTTGGCGTCGATCCACCTAGTGTAGTCATTTCTACCAACCCTAGGTGCTGGAGTTTCCCGGCTTCTGGGGGTATTGATGCACAAAATGACCCTTATGGCCACAGTACAGACATAGTCCTGCTGAACGTCTGCACTGCCGCTCCTGGTCAGACAGCCTGGGTCTGTCCACCTGCATCGGCTCTACAGGAACAACAACCGAAGTATGTAGCAGAGGTCGCTGGAACCTATGTGCCAGTCTGTATGACTTTTTTACCCTACAAACTTTTGGGGCGTGTTCTTGGAACCTCATGTCGATCCGTGTAGCAAATATTGTTGCAGATTTGTGTTGCGGAATTCAGAGTGGAATTTCACATAACATCGAAGTCTATGATGATTGTCTATGATGGTATTCTGCCTCAAAAATCTGCAAAACATACAGAAACGCTACTCAAAGTATTTTCACAGCGGAAAAATTCTGCACAGAAATTTAAACCATGTATGTGTTGCAGATTTTATTCTTTCCATCTATAAGAATACATGGTGTTAAATTACTCCTCGTGTGACTGCATCCTCCAGGATGTAATAGTCTTTTCTCTTTCACAAGATCATCTTTCAAGTTCATGAGATCACCAGTGCGCTCTTTTTTTTTTTCCAAGACTGTACCAAACTGTTGATTTGGCCACTCCTAACATATCACCCCAGCCCCTAATTACTATCACAAAACCTGCATCTGACAGACAGATTCAGCCGGATCTGGCATCGCTTACTATAGGTAAAGCGAGTCCCGATGCTGCCTTTCCGCTCTGACGTGGAGGAGCAGTTTGAACAGCATGATGTTGTGGCTATGTATGGAGAGACGGGGCATTCCCATTTCCAACAGGGCTGACTCCGGAGCTCTGACCTCGCCCCCTCATTTCATGAGGGGAGGCCGTATTAGTGCAGACCATTGATTGTCCAGCACAGAAAAGCCCATGAAAATCGGGGCGGGACTTTACTATGATGCGATTCCAATTCATTGGCTGAAGGTGACAGTGACGTCATTAGGGGGGAGGGCACTCTGTCTTTAAAAGACTAAGCACAGTGGCTAGCATTTATGTCCACTTTATGATTGCAGACCTTGTAAATTGTTTACACAGACCTCTGGGATGCCAGAGGGTCTAATCTATTAAGGAAAAAAGGAGAGGATCCAGCGATGTATAATAAAAGTGGGGAAACTCGGTTTCCACTTTTATTGGATGTGAGCAATAAATAACAAACACAAGAGGAGTAACAAGGTGGTTAGGATGGCAAATAAATAGAAGCCTACGCCTTTCGAGCACTGACCGTGCTCTTATTCATGGCTAATTCAGAATTATTACATCCAATAAAAGTGGAAACCGAGTTTCCCCACTTCTATTATACATCGCTGGATCCTCTCCTTTTTTCCTTTGTATTGCCTGCCGTGTGCCGTCGTGGTGATCCAGGCGAGATCCGAATACAAGAACGTGGAGCTGGTGAGCTGGAGGTTTCCTCCTACCCCCTCTTTCCTCCTTACAATTTCTAATCTATAAACTCTGCAAGCCCCTGACGACTCACTGCAGATTTATCTAAGAGTGAAGAAACGCGTAGGGCTAATTGTTTGTAGATAGGCAGGGAGAGTGTTTTGTTAGAACGAGGGTCACTCAGATATAGCTGCAGCAGCTGCTGACACCATATGCAGTACCTAGCATTCATGGTGCTCTGAAGTAGCAGCAGCTTTAGTGTTTGATACTGAATAAGAAACCCGAGTGCTAGTTTTTTGACAAGAGGGGTTACCGGTCCCAACTTGGAAATAACAAAACTAAAATATAATAAAAATATAAAAATAGTTCAAATACAAGAGGAAAAAAATATATAAGACTCAAAATAAAAATGTTTTGATCAAAATAAAATAAAAATATTAGAGTGATGGTATTAAAACTTTATAACAAATCCTTGGCCTATCCTATTTTTTTCTTTTTCATGTGTCAATGTAAAGTGCGCAAGCACTAGTGAATTATTTGTATAGATACAACTGTATCATTATTATAAATTGCTAAAGAGTGAAATTAGTCTTATATTGAAGGTTACGTTGTAACAAAAATAAATTCCCACTGGTGTCCACCCAGTGAAAAACTCCTAACATATGTGCTATCTCTGATGGATTTCTTAATTTTTTCAGCCTAACAATGGTCTTTCTCATGTTGTGGGTTCACAATAGCCCAAGCAGCCCATTAAGTAGCTTTTGAGATAATAGTCCAATTACCTTTGGTAGCTACATATTAAAAAACTGTAATTCCTAAATCCTTCCTCAAATTAGGATGTGAATACCCTTAAATTAAAACTGAGAGTCTGCACTTTAAGCCCATATTGATTACATAACTGTATATTCAATATGTTTTGGTAAACAGCTAAAATGCCAAAACTTGTGTCACTGTCCAAATAATTCTGGACCTAACTGTATTTCCCTTTTTACAGAAGGTGTAAGCCATGTGGAGTTTAATTTTAGTCATTTATACGTGTTACCTATAGGAAAAAATTGGGCACTATAATTACCCAAAGTAGATTTTAAATCCTTGAAGACACGGACAATTTCAGTTTTTTCATTTTAGTTTTTTCCTCCCCGCCTTCCAAAAGTCATAACTTCTTTGTTTTTTTTTGTCGACATAGCTGTATGAGAGCTTGTTTTTTGTGGGACAAGTTGCAGTTTGTCATCACACCGTTTATTGTACCGCATAATGTACTAAGAAGCTGTAAAAAAATTATTTGTGAGATGAAATGGGCAAAAAAACAGCGATTACGCCATGTTTTGGGGGGTTTTCTTTTTACGGCATCCATCAGGCGGTAAAAACTACACATGCACCTTATTCTACAGGTTGATATGATTATGGCCATGCTAAATTTATATGTTTTGTTTTATGTTTTACCATTTTTTTTAAAAAACAAACCTATTTGCTAAAAAAACAAACTGTTTTGTGTTACGTTTTGTGTTATGTTGTGAGAGCCATAACTTTTAAATTTTTTCGTCAATTTAGCGATGTGAGCTGTAGTTTTCACCATTACAATTTTTGTGGTTTATGCGTCTTTTTGATCACTTTTTATTACATTTTTTGGAGAGCAATTTGCGTGTTTTATAAAAAAAAAATTACGGCATTCACCGAGCGGGTTAGACAACGCTATATTGTGATAGTTCGGACAATTACATACACGGCTTTACCAGTTATGTTATTTTTTCAACATTGCTTTAGAGGAAAAATGGGAAAAGGGTTTTTTTTTTTTTACTTTTAGGGCCATGTTCAGGCGTGGCGGAATTTTTCCGCAGAAAATGTTGCTGCAGATTCTTTGTGAATTTGCAGCAACATTTTCATGTTTGACAGGTAATTCAGATGTTGTGGATATCACAGCAGGCTTGCTGCATATCTCAGCCTTTGCAATGCAAAGGCTCAAATTCGCTGTGATGGGGTGTTTCAGGGGGCGTACCCCTGATTCTAACAATTTAAATGCTGCGGTCACGATTGACCGTGGCATTTAAGGTGTTAAGCAAGCGGAATCAAAGTGAACTTTGATTTCTCCCGCTGGAGTGAGATGTCGGCTGTGTAACACAGCTGTCACCCACCGTGTATAGAGTGCGCTCAGCCTGTGAGCGCGCTCCATACTTCCCCTTGGCGACAGTATGTGGCATGTCGCCAAGGGGTTAAGATTTCAAATTTATCATGTTTACCATTATTTGACATTAGTTGTTCCCAGTCTACGTTCTTAAGTGCAGCCCTCAACCTGGGGAAATTGGCCTGCCTTCTTAAAAGGAAGTGTTTTTGCCCTCCCAGCCTGTTTTTCTTTTTTATAGTATAAGTAAAATGCAACTATATTGAGGTCACTGTTACCAAGTTTTTCCACAAACAGTCACCTTGCCAACAAGCTCAACATTGTTAGAAATTACCAGATCCAACAAAGCATCACCTATAGTTGGGCTTTCCACACACTGCCCATAAAATTATCCTGCAACAGGTTAAGGAAATTTCTCCTCTTCGCAGTTGTTGCTGAATCATGACACCAATTAATATCTGGGTAATTAAACTCTGCTATTATCACTACTGTACCGCCTGTGCAGCCCGCTCTATTTGTATATATAGCTGACCTTCTATTTCCTCCTTATATTTAGGGGTCAATAGTAAATATTTTTTTAATGTTTACCTCCCTATGTACTTTTACCCACAGGGTTTCCACCTCCTCACAATCTCCACCCACTATTGCCTCTTTCTCACTCGCCTTCATATCACTTCTCACATACAGACATACTCCACCGCCTTTTTTATTAGCCCTGTCTTTCTGAAACAGTCTAAAACCCTAAAGATTTACAACCCAATCATTTGAAGTCTAGCCATGTTTCAGCAACACCAACTATATCGATATGTTCCTCCAGTACCAAGGCCTCAAGTTCCCCCATTTTGCTTGCTAGATTTCTGGCATTTTGTGAAAATATACTTTAAGTTGCCTTCCAATTTTTCATTCAGTATCAGAAGACTGTCCTTGGCTATAATGCTGTAAACTACTGATGGCAATTAGACTTCGAGCACATCTGTTAAACATGAAAATCATAAAGGTTTATGCTCCAACAACTGCTGTAGTAGAAGAGAAAATCGAAAAATTGTATGATCAAGCCCAGTATGAATTTGTGAACACCTCCAAACAAGAGATACTGCTGGTAATTGGAGAATGGAATTCAAAAGTGTGAAAAAGGGAGAATAGAAATACAGTTGGAAAACAGTCTTGGAAGCAGAAATGAAGCAGGAGAACAATTATTAAGCTTCTGCGAGTACAATGACCTTTTTTCACCAACCTATGCTTCAAGCAACCAAAATTACATCTTTACACCTGGACGTCGCCTGATGGAGCTCACTGAAATCAAATAGACTCTATACACCAGAAGATAAAAAGTGCTCAATCTTAACAGCAAAGACGTGGTCGAAGGGGATTATGTGACAGAGCACAAACTTCTAATATGCAAACTCCAAACTAAGATGAAGAATAAAAACCAAAACATCAGATATCCAAGATATGACTTGGAGACCATACCCACTGCAGTGGAAGAAAATATCAGAATTTTTCATATATCAGATCTAATTGATACGGAACCAGAAGAACTGTGGATGGAAATCAAAGACACTCTCAAAAAGGAATCAGAGAAAAAAATGGGAAAAAATTAAAAGTTCTAAGAAATATAGGTGGATGACAGAACAAACTGTGGAAATTACAAAAAAGAGAAGAGTCCACGCTGTTAAGCTCATCGAGTATTGCCTAGACTTGATACAATTGTCGACTTGAAAGCAGAAACAAGATATCTATAGGTTTGCTACCTCTAAAAATAAACAAAAAAACGAATATCTAAAATAAGTGTTGAGGATTTAACAAATAAAATATATATTGAAAGTTGTAGAACGTTTCACTTACACAGGGATTAAGCTTTACTTACATAAAACCAGAAATGTAAAAACCGCCATGCATTTCATGTGTTTATAATGGCATTTGTACATGCGTTTTTGGCAGCATATTTAATTTATTTTAGGTATTTTTTTTAGGTATTTTCATGGCGTTTTTCAAGTCCTAAAGAGAAGCCTATGAACAAACTGCCAGAAAACAAAGCAATACATAGGGCATGCTGTGTTTTGTAAAAACGTGACTGACTCCAAAAACACTACAAAAAATGCAAAAGACAATACACTGTGTGTGTCCGTTTTCTCATATTTTCACATAGACTTTAAATTAACATCTGTCTGCAGTGTTTTCGGCCAAATATAAAGCGCAAAAAAAATTCCACCAAAAACTTCAATGCTGTGTTTGAATATAGCCTTGGCGCATCAATGAGTTGCAATGTCAAAAATTATTAACATTTATTAAGCATATTTCATTTTTTGGCTGTAGTTTTTATTGGTACCACTTTTGGGTACATTCAGCTTTTTATCACTTTTAATTACATTTTTGGGGGAGATAAAGATAATGTAACCAAAAAACAGCATTTCCTGTGGTTTTTCTTTTGTTTTATATAGCGTTGATTTATAAATGCTATATAATCTGCGTGTTAAATAGCATTATATTAGAATAGTTCAGACTTTTACGGACATGCTGATACCAATTTTGTTTATACATTGTTTTATGACGGAGTATCGCAAAATCATGTTTTTTTCCCAAAGCTGGTCATCTCTAGATATGTTGAGATAAGAGGAAAAATAAGGAATGACAAATTTGTATGTATTGCAGTGTTTTGTCATTTTCACCACCTCCTATTAAGACCCTGAATTTATTCTGTCTTCATGCTGCCTTGACAACCGCATATGGGGTGAGAGCGATGGAGTGACAGAGGGGGTTTCCCCTTTTTCTCATGGCTTAGATGCCGCGAATGCTAAGTGGTGAAACGACTGGGTTTGACGTTATTTCCGATCTTGTCTGTTAATGAAGTCTCGGCAGCTCTATACTCCCTCTTAAAGGAACAATAAGGCCATGTTTACATGTTCAGAATTGTGTCAGTATTTAGGCGTAGATTAATGGCCTAAATCCTAACAGAATCCACTCACATTCCGCCAACAATGCATGTGAATGAGGTATATTATATCCTATTCACACACACAGGAAAATATGTGCATAGAATAATGAATTTTACATTTTAAAATCAGCAGCATTGAGGCTAATCCACGTGCAAAAAAAATTAGAGCTGTTTAAAATCTCCTCTCCTTCTATCACATTTTGTCTCATATTTGAATCAAAACTGTGGAAAATATTTAAAGAAATGTTCTGTTCATGTCCCAGGGGATTCGTTGTGTTTTTTTTTTTACCTCCTCATAGTTTTGTGTCTGTCTGTGATACAACTGTCTGCAGTAGAAGAGCAGGAAAGCTAAGCCCTGCCCCTTAGCTGAGCCTCACCACTCAGACATCTTCTATTTAAAATTAAAGAGATCATGTGGAAACACTTTTGTTCTGATTTTTAAAAGACAGTTTAAAGTAACACTTAACCTAGAAATTGATGATAAAGGTAAACAGGAGATAAACTTGACCACAATCTCTGATGTCTGCAGAATGTTCTGCCTGTTCCTGAAATATAGTCTCGTAGAATGCAGGGGTTAATTTCTTGCATTCTGTTCCATCTCTGTTCCTGGCACATAATTGAGAGGGCACTCCTTAGCAAACAGTTTTTGCCTCCTATTGCAGACAGAACAGTTAGAAAGACTCATTCTGCAGTCATCTGCCTTACAACCAAACATAGGATTGTGAGGAGGGGGAAAAAATAGTTGATCTCCTGGGATATATGTACAAGAATAGGATCAAAGAAAAAGCAGTATTCTCTTCTCTTTCTTTTCACAATAATTTCTAAGTTAAGTGTTCCTTTAATTTACCCAAATTGTCACATTTTCATCTAGTCACAAAGAAATTATAAATTGTGATATTAAATTGAACAAAAAAAATTATATATATAATAATAATAGGAACAAAAAAAATCAACAATTACCTCATTGTATAAAGTAGTGTTCCATCTTCTGTTATTCGCAACAGTTTGTTTGGCATAGTCATGTTGTGAGCCACAGACTTCTTCCCATTGTGAAAAAATGTATCTGGAGTCCATATTTTACTAGCCATTAAATTATTAAGACGCAGAACAGTCATTGGTCCCTTGAATTTTAGTCTTTCATCTCTCCAACCTTGTCGAAAAAATACATCAATTGTATATTCCTGTATATGGACAAACAGAGGATAGAGATAAGTAAAATATATCCTTGTTCTCAGCACATTGACTCGCAAGGCTTTATTATTGCTATTTATAATACAGCTCCTTCTCTATGTCCCGATTATTCTATAAATGACAAAATTATGTCTCTAAAATATAAGTAGGCAAGAAAAATGGCAGGGGGAATGTAATATCAATATTAAGATCAATGACCAACAAACACATGTGGCCACATGACATTGATCTCATTGTTCATGCACCAAGCTGCACAGCTATTCTGTAAGTATGGAGACTGCCTTCTCCCACCTGAATTTCTGGGTTAAACATAACCATCAAACATCTGTACCTTGCTTATTGTCAACCAATTCAATGGGCTTTAATTGTGATATTTATTCATTAGCAATACACATTACTAACTGTAAATTAGGAATATAGATATTTGAATTGTTTCACCTGATTCACCAGTCCAGAGAATACTATGGAAAATTAGATTTGCTTAATATTCTCTTAAATTTGTATAAAGCTTATCTCAAATCTCTCTACAAACCATGTACAGGGTGGGCCATTTATATGGATTCACCTAAATAAAATGGGAATGGTTGGTGATATTAACTTCCTGTTTGTGGCACATTAGTATATGGAAGGGGGGAAACTTTTCAAGCTGGGTGTTGACCATGGTGGCCATTTTGAAGTCGGCCATTTTGTATCCAACTTTAGTTTTTTCAATGGGAAGAGGGTCATGTGACACATCAAACTTATCGAGAATTTCACAAGAAAAACAATGGTGTGCTTGGTTTTAACGTTATTTTATTCTTTCATGAGTTATTTACAAGCTACTCTTTGTTTACAGCCATTGACATGTCGCAGAGGGTAACACATGAGGAGCGGATAGAAATTGTGTTGATGTCTGGTGAACGCAGTACCCGGGTCATTGCAGCAGATTTCAATGCAAGACACCCTATGAGACCACCCATCTCCCATGCTACAGTTTGAAAACTGCTTGCCAAGTTTCGTGAAACTGGTTCAGTGTTGGATTTGCCCAAATGTGGACGCATGAAAACTGTCACTAATGAAAAAACATCAGTGGCTGTCCTAGCTTCATTCAGCAAGAGCCCACTGCGTAGCAATCGCCGCATGTCACTGGAGAGTGGCATCAGTCGAACATCCCTTCGGCGGATATTAGCTACTCACAAATGGCACCCTTACAAACTCCAGCTGCTGCAGCATCTCAACGAGGATGACCCAGATCGGCGCACTGAATTTGCAGAATGGGCAAAACAAAAATTGGAACAGGACCCTCCGTTTACACAGAACATTTTGTTCAGTGATGAGGCAAACTTTTATGTGAATGGTGAAGTTAACAAACAAAACCACCGCTATTGGTCTGACACTAACCCACATTGGATAGATGCCTCCAAGACTGCTGGAACACAAAAATTGATGGCATGGTGTGGTATATGGGGTACAAAAATAGTGGGGCCATTCTTCATCAATGGAAACCTCAAGGCCACGGGATATCTGAAATTGCTACATGATGATGTGTTTCCCTCTTTATGCACTGAAGCTGGACCGTTCCCTGAGTTTTTCCAGCAAGATGGTGCACCACAACATTATGGGTGTCAGGTCCGAGCATTCCTAGATGAACAGTTTCCTGGAAAGTGGATTGGTCGTCGTAGGCCAGTTGAATGGCCCCCTAGGTCTCCCGATCTGACCCCCTTAGACTTTTATCTTTGGTGTCATCTGAAGGCAATTGTCTATGCTATGAAGATACGAGATGTGCAGCAACTGAAACTACGGATACTGGAAGCCTGTGCTAGCATTTCTTCTGCGGTGTTGCTATCAGTGTGTGAAGAGTGGGAGAAGAGGGTTGCATTGACAATCCAACACAATGGGCAGCACTTTGAACACATTTTATAAGTGGTCAGAAACGTGTAAATAACTCATGAAAGAATAAAGTAACGTTAAAACCAAGCACACCATTGTTTTTCTTGTGAAATTCTCGATAAGTTTGATGTGTCACATGACCCTCTTCCCATTGGAAAAACTAAAGTTTGATACAAAATGGCCGAATTCAAAATGGCCACCATGGTCAACACCCAGCTTGAAAAGTTTCCCCCCTCCCATATACTAATGTGCCACAAACAGGAAGTTAATATCACCAACCATTCCCATTTTATTTAGGTGTATCCATATAAATGGCCCACCCTGTACAATCATAAGATGACCTGTTTTTGCTCCCAGTTCTTCATTCATTTGGTGGCCCGGTGCTTCCTCCCAGTACTGAATGCATGGAGCAAAAACATGAGAGAAGTACATAGGGGAAAGTGGGGAGCTCAATAAGACTAATGGGAGGAAGGGTGGCTGGGGGAGTTCTGCTTAGGAGCTGAAGAAGGGGTGGATCGCACTGATGTGATCAATATTGGAAGGAGGGCCTGCTTAGTCTATGGTGGGAGGCAACTCCAACAACTGTGGGGGGGTATAGTGGGACTGTTGGAGAAAAAGAAGGGGCCCCTACTGTAATAACTGGACAAGACAACAAAAGAGATAACGGTCCACTTGTCTTTAAATTAGTATTCTAGTCTGGGAAATGCAGGGTGGCATTCCTAGTGAAAAGGGTTTCTCCTTGAACATTATGGCATGAGAACGTATAATCTGAACAGGGATTATTTTAAGCATAAAATATCATTTAGTAAATGCAGAAATTTTAACCCCTTCACGTACCAGGACGTCCCGGTACATCCTGGTGCAGGGGGAGAAGTACGCTCCATACGGTGCGGATGTCAGCTGTGTATTACAGTTGACACCAGGGACTAACGGCCAGGAACAGCGATCGCACTGCACCTGGCCATTTAATCCCTCAAATGCTGCAGTCAATCGCGACCGCAGCATCAGAGGCGTTGAAAAGAGGGGGTGGTTCCCTCTGACAGCTCATCGCACCCCCCCCCCACCAGCAACGCGATGGTTGTCATGGCAGCCCAGGGGCCAAATGAAGGCGCACATGTCTGTCTTCACTCTGCCTCTGTTCAGCCCTGCCTGTGTCAGGGCTTAACAGAAACCTGTAAAAATGACTTTACATTGCAATACATTAGTATTGCAGTGTATTATACAAGCAATATAACGATTGCTGGTTCAAGTACCCTAGGGGGAATAATTGTATGTGTAAAAAAATATGAAATAAAGTTTTTAGTAGTGAAAAAAATGATAAAATATTAAACGTTCATAAAAAAAACATTTTCCCATTTTTTCTAAAAAAAAAAAGTAAACAAAATTGGTATTGCTGCTTCCGTAAAAGTCTGAACTATTACAATATTGCAATATTTTATGCGCAAGGTGAACGCCGTAAAAAAATTAAACATTTAAAACACCAAAATCACAATTTAAATGTTATGAAAAGTGATCAAAAAGCTGTATGTTCCAAGAAATAGTACCAATAAAACCTACAGCTCGTGCTGCAAAAAAATCAGCCATCAAGCCGCTCAATCCAGGGAAAAATAAAAAAGATATGGCTCTCAGAATATGGTGAAACTAATTTTTTAATTTTTTAACAAAAAGTTGATTTGTTTTTTAACCCCTTACCTCTTTGGCCACTTTTGACCTTCCTGACAGAGCCTCATTTTTCAAATCTGACATGTTTCACTTTATGTAGTAATAACTTTGGAATGCTTTCACCTATCCAAGCGATTCTGAGACTGTTTTCACGTGACACATTGGACTTTATGTTACTGGCAAAATGTGCTCGATACATTCAGTATTTAATTGTGAAAAACACCCAAATTTTGTGAAAAATTGCAAAAATTAGCATTTTTCTAAATTTAAATGGATCTGCTTGTAAGACAGGCAGTTATACCACACAAAATTGTTGCTAATTAACATACCCCATATGTCTACTTTAGATCGGCATCGTGTTTTGAATATAGTTTTATTTTTCTAGGACGTTACAGGGCTTAGAACTTTAGCAGCAATTTCTCACATTTTCAATAAAATTTCAAAAGGTTATTTTTACAGGGGGCAGTTCAGTTGTCAAGTGGCTTTGAGGGCTTTATATATTAGAAACCCCAAATAAGTCACCCCATTTTAAAAACTTCACCCCTCAAAGTATTCAAAACAGCATTTAGAAAGTTTCTTAACGCTTTAGACGTTTCACAGGAATTAAAGCAAAGTAGAGGTGAAATTTACAAATGTCTTTTTTTTTTTTTGCAGAAATCATTTTTAATCCATTTTTTTTTTGTAACACAGAAGGTTTTACCAGAGAAATGCAACTCCATATTTATTGCCCAGAGTCTGCAGTTTTTAGAAATATCCCGCATGTGGCCCTAGTGTGGTAATGGACAGACGCACTGGCCTCAGAAGCAAAGGAGTACCTAGTGAGTCTTGGGCCTCCTTTTTATTCAAAAATATTTTAGGCACCATGTCAGGTTTGAAGGGCTCTTGTGGTGCCCAAACAGTGGAAACCCCCCAAAAGTGACCCCATTTAGGAAAGTAGACCCCTCAAGGAAATTATCTAGGGGTATAGTGAGCATTTTTACCCCACAGATTTATTGCAGAAATTATTGGAAATAGGCCATGAAAATTAAAATCGACATTCTTTCAAAGAAACTGTAGGTTTAGCAAATTTTTTCTCATTTCCACAAGGACTAAAGGAGAAAAAGCACTGCCACATTTGTAAAGAAATTTGTCCTGATTAAAACAACATCCCACATGTAGTCCTAAATGGCTGTTTGGACACACGGCAGGGCTTAGAAGGGAAAGAGCGCCATTTGGCTTTTGGAGCCCCCGAAGGGACAAAATAGTGGAAACCTCCCACAAGTGACCCCATTTTGGAAACTACACCCCTTGAGGAATTAATCTATGAGTGTAGTGAGCATTTTGACCCCACAGGGGTTTTATAGATTTTATTAGGATTGGGCAGTGAAAAAAAAAAAAAAAAAAACATTTTTCTCCAATAAGACGTAGCTTTAGCTCAAAATGTTTCATTTTCTCAATAAATAAAAGAAAAAAAGAACCACAACGTTTGTAAAGCAATTTCTCTTCAGTACCGCAATACCCGATATGTGGTCATAAACTGCTGTTTGGGCACACAATAGGCTTCAGAAGGGAAGGAGTGCCATTTGGCTTTTGGAGTACACTTTTTGCTGGATTGGTTTCTGGTTGCTATGTCGCATTTGCAAAGCCCATGTGGCACTAAAACAGTGGAAAACCCCCACAAGTGACCCCATTTTGGAAACTACACCCCTCAAGGTATTCACCTAGGTGTGTAGTGAGCATTTCGACCCCACAAATGTTTCATAGATTTTATTAGAATTGGGCAGTGAAAATAAAAAAAATATTTTTCTTCAATAAGACGTAGCTTTATTTCAAATTTTTTTCATTTTCTCAATAAATAAAGGAAAAAAAGAACCACAACATTTGTAAAGCAATTTGTTTTGAGTATGGCAATACCCCATATGTGGTCATAAACTGCTGTTTGGGCACGCGGTAGGGCTCCGAAGGGAAGGAGCGCCATTTGGCTTTTGCTGGATTGGTTTCTGGGCACTATGTCGCATTTTCAAAGCCCCGATGGGACCAAAACAGTGCAAAACCCCCACAAGTGACCCCATTATGGAAACTACACCCCTCAAGATATTCACCTAGGGGTGTAGCGAGCATTTTAACCCTGCAGGTGTTTTGCAGAAATTAGTGTGCACTCGATGTTGCAGAGGGAAAATTTTATTTTTTCCATAGATATGCCAATATGTGGTGCCCAGCTTGTGCCACCATAACAAGACAGCTCTCTAATTATTATGCTGTGTTTCCCGGTTTTAGAAACACCCTACATGTGGCCCTAAGCTTTTGCCTGGACTATCGACAGGGCTCAGGAGGGAGAGAGTACCATGCGGAATTGAGGCCTAATTTGGCAACTTACACAGTATTGGTCCACAATTGCAGAGGCTCTGATGTGAAATAATAAAAGAAACTGCTGAGAAGTGACCCCATTTTGGAAACTACACCCCTCAAGGCATATATTAAGGGGTGTGGTGAGCATTTTCACCCCACAGGTCTTTTCCATAAATGATTGCGCTGCGGATGGTGCAAAGTAAAAAAAAAATAAAAATTTCCCTAGATATGCCATTTCAGTGGGAAATATGTCATGCCCAGCTTATGCCACTGGAGACACACACCCCAAAAATGAGGGTTCTCCCTGGTATGGCGATGCCATATATGTAGAAGTAAACAGCTGTTTGGGTATGCTGTAGGGCTCAGAAGAGTAGGAGCACCATTTAGCTTTTGGAGCATGGATTTTGCTTGGTAGTAGTTTTGTTTGGAGTTTTACTGGTGTTTCAGTTTCTAATGTGGGGCATATGTAAGCTGGGTAAAGTACATCAGGGGCATAGTCAGGTGGTATAATAATGGGGTAAACAGTAAAATAATCCATAGATGTGTATTACCCTGTGACACAATCCTTTCTGCACAGGCCGGTGTCGCACTGATAAATGGTGTCTTTACTTATCTCCCATTTGGTTCACACTCTGCAACTTTGCAGTTTGAGTAATTTTGCTGGGAAGTGTTGTCCTGGTATAATACGGGCACCCTCTCCTCCAGCAGATATGTTTGGGCCCTCCCCTTCCTGGTTCCCCAATTTTAGTACCTTGATAATTCGCCTCTTGAAACAGAAGAAATGTTCCCCTCGGGCCGGCACAACTGCATATTTTTCTTTCCTGAGTTATTGAAGCCTTAACTTATTTTATTTTTTCATAGACGTAGTGGTACGAGTGCTGTTTTTTTGAGGGACGAGCTGTAGTTATTATTGGTACCATTTTGGGGTACATGCAACTTTTTGATCACTTGTGGAGGCAAGGTAATAAAAAAACAGCAATTCGGCCATCGTTTTTTTTAGTTTTTTTATACAGCGTTCACCATGCATTATAAATTACATGTTACCATCATTCTGCGGGCCAGTACGGTCTCGGCGATACCTAATTTATAGATCTTTTTTATGTTTTACAACTTTTTGCACAATAAAATTACTTTTGTAAAAATAATGTATTTTTTCTGTCGTCAAGTTGCAAGAGCCATAACGTTCAAATGTTTTAGTCGACGGAGCTGTCTGAGGGCTTGTTTTCTGCGAGACAAGTCATCGTTTTTATAGGTACCATTTTTGGATACATGCAACTTTTTGATCACTTTTTATTTCAATTTTTGTAAGACAAAGTGACCAAAAAAAATGCAATTCTGGCATCATTTTTTAGGTTGTTTTTTACGGCGTTCACTGCGCGGGGCAACTAACATAATATTTTTATAGTTCAGGTCGTTACAGAAGCGGCGATACCAAATATGTATGGTTTATAGTTTTTTTACAATAATAAATGACTTGATAAGGGAAATAGGGCGATCGTGTTTTATGTTATTACTTGAAACTTTTATTTTATTTTTTATAACTTTTTTTTTACACTTTTCTTTAGTCCCACTAGGGGACTTGCAGGTCCAACTGTTTGATTGATGTTCTAATACATTGCACTATCTATGTAGTGCAATGTATTAGAACTGTCAGTTATTTACTGACAGCAAGCCGATCAGGCTCCGGCTCCGGTCGGTGCCTAATCGGCATCCGTAATGGCAGACAGGAGGCTATTGTTAGGCCTCCTGTTGCAATAGTAGCAGTCGCCAGTCTTGCCATTGCATGGCAGGCTGCCAATTTGCTACAAACCCCTTTGATGCAGCGATTGCATTGGATCGCTGCATCGAAGGGGTTAATGGCAGGAATCGGAGCTAGCTTCTGAGCTGGAAGCTGAGCCGGCGCCATCTTGCCGATAGTACCGGAAGTCTTTTAGGCCCCGCCACCGAGCAGGGCATAGGAGGCATCCGTTGCTGGCAGACCGGGAGGTAAGTGTTAGGCCTCCGATCGCCTTTGCAGCCACCGGCAACCCAGCGATCACGTTGCTGGGGTGCCGGTGGCTAAAAACTCCTCACATGCTGCGATCTCTATTGAACGCAGCATCTGAGGGGTTAATCGGCCGGATCGGATGCTAGCTCCAGTCCTGGCTGATACCTCAGGGTGCCAGCTGTAACATACAGCTGTCACCCGGCGGTGATGGAGTGCACTATCACCGCAACCTAATGGTACTGCGCTTTGCGGGAAGCCCTTCCCAATTGTGTCGTATATATACGGTGCATGTCGGGAAGGGGTTAAAGTAGTAAAGTATTAAAAAAATATATATAAATTTGGTATCACCGTCATTGCATTGAGCCACAGAATAAAGTTAAGTTGTCGTTTTTTACCGTATGGTGAAAACCGCAAAAACGAAACACAAAAAACAATGGTGGAATTGCAGTTTTTCTAATTTCAGCCCGCAAATATTTTTTTTTAAGTTTACCAGTACATTATATGGTACTTTAAATGCTATATAGAAACTACAACTCCTCCCACAAAAGATAAGCTCTCACACCAGTCTATTAACAGAAAAATAAAGGAGTTATGACACTTGGAAGGCGGCAAGTGAAAATAAAAAATAAAAAAATGGCTCAGACATTAAGGGGTTAAATAGTAAAATAATGAAAATTATTAAAGGTTTATTATAGCTATAACTATATACCTATTTAAGATCATATGAAATCTTTAGCATATACCGAAGATATAGGTCAGCCCTGACACATGAAAAAAAAACCACATAATTTAGCCCACAGATGCCTGATAGGTAAAATTAGTCTTTACTTGTTTATTACCATATGCAAATATAATTAATCTTTCTATTCCCTTTGTGCATAGACCTTGAAGTTGAGCTCTATGAATATAGAATGTAATATAAGAAAATGCATGTGTCTTACCATATCATGATCAGAAACTGGTCCAAAGCTGGTGACGAAGATGTCTGTGTTCACTTCAGTTACACGCTCTGTTGAAGCAAGAAATGAGGATATTCAATGTCTACTAACAATCTTCATTAGATCTAAAATAGGTATTCTCACATCACCCTTAACTGGGAGCAAGGAATATATGTGATATTTATATAAAATATGCCTGCTACCATCCCAATAAATGATATAATCTCATTGTTATTCTAACTTAGTACATTTTTTTATATGAATGCACAACAATATAACACCGAGTCCACCACAGTAAAAGCAGCTCTTTACAGTGTCTATCTGATGTGGAGTCCTGAAGAGCCCTGAGTGGGAGAATCCCTCTTAAATGTCCATATATCCTATTAAGGCATATGTACAGGGGTTGTTTCATTAGGATTAAAGAGGATCTGTCACTAGTTTATTAATTCCCTATATCCTAACTAATCTAATAGGCGCTATGAGGATGATAACTACAGTGTAGTTTTTTTTTCAAAAACGTTTATTATTTGCAAAGTTATGAGCATTTTTTTTAAATGGCGATAATAGCCAAATGGGAGGTAACTCTTTCTTTTCACTCTGGGTGGTGTAATGTTTTCTGTACAACTCTGTCCAATCAGCATACAGCTTCCCCCCTTCCCTGTCCAGCAACACAGCGTGATCATTTAGATTACAGCTTCCATTCCCGACTGTGTATTCAACTGGTGATATCTCTGCTTGTATCACAGCTAGAACTGCAATTCTGTTGTCATATGAAAGATAAGAATCTCATCTTTCATATGATTAAAGATCAAGATATGGCTGTTTTAAGTGATCCCCCTTCCCTCCAGCCTGAGTGCGTCATACTGCTTGAAGCAGCTTCATGCTGACAGGACAGCGTCAGAGGCTGTGCGGTAGCTCCACCTCAGGGGAATCGCTGGTGTTACCTCCCACTTGTTTAATAAAGGCTCATTTACATATTTTAAAAAAAAGCTCATAACTTTTAAAATAATAAACTTTTTGAGACACAATTTTCACTAGTATCAGTGTGACAGCGCCTATCATATTAGTTAGGAGATTGGGCATTACTAAACTAGTGACAGAGCCTCTGTAAATTATGGAACAAATAATACAGCTGCATCACAATTAAATACTTTAAACATCGGTGGAATAGCCAACTGTTTAGTTGTAAGTGACGGATGAGGGTTAGTTCCTAAGGACTCTGTAACTAAGAAACTGTCTACCTTTACTCTGTAGCGCTACTGATCGGAGTCCAACATACAGATTGGATTTTCACCAGTCTGATCCTTTGTTTTCCCCCAGACTAAGCTGAACCTGTCTTGTAGCCATCTACAGCGACAATATGCCACCCATTTGGCGTATATTTGGCTATTTAAGTCTACAGTCACGTTATATGTATACGTCGGGAGTTTTTAGCAACAAAATGTTCATTATATATGTACTGTAGTGTGAGTCTAAATCCGGCTTTGGTATCCAAGCTTTATATATATATATATATATATATATATATATATATATATATATATAGTAATTATTAAATTGTGTACTGTGCAACATACTGACATATAATGTTTTTTCTTCCTATTTTATCATTGTAGAATGGAGAAAAAAGGAAATAAAGCCCCTATGTGGGGAGCTCCCATTGGTGAGATGTGCACAATTTGCGATGACGGAGAATAGGTTTTTCAACTTCTTATTTATTTCAAATGAATATAACATAACAAACACTAGTACAACATGCAACGCGTTTCAGCCTAGGACCTAGGTCTTCATCAGGCTTATCAAACAAAGAGACAAATATTTTCCTTTTATATCCATTAAAAGGAATTGCTTCTGGGTCAAAGGTGCGGGTGACAACTCAGAGTGGGAGTGGTAAATTCACGTTCCTCTGTTTAAAATAATAAAACTTTAAAATTGATCGTAATCAACTCACATAAAAAAGTTTATACATATAGTAAATATTCAGATTTGGGCATGGATGATCTTCTAGTGTTTTTGATCTATATTATACAAATTGAATTAAAAAGAGTTACAATCTTTTATTTCTTCAATAGATATGGGAAGAGTGAACCTAAAATATGTATTATTACTTCAAATACTATTAGCGTCTTCATTGTCATGGAGACGCTAGTCAAAAGCTCCTGAAGTGCTGGACAGCTCCCTCTGCTGCCAAACGGCTAGACTCGAAAGATGTATTGTAAGGTGCTGAAAAAATGGACAGCTCCTCCTGCATCAGGGGGGAGTTTACTGTAGGGGCGCTATTGTATTCTAAATGAAAAGCTGATCTGTATAATAACTAGTACTAATTGCATCATTTGGGAATTCTAGGTAATCAAACTGTCTTTAAGTTTTCATTTAAACCATTGGGGCTAAGGGTATTGAATTTAAATATCCAATATGATTTTCGCTTATATAAGACTGCAGATCTGTTGTCTATATTTATGTTTATTTGTTCTATAGGAAAAAAAAATAGATTTGTAAAGTCTGATTTATGATGTTGCAAAAGATGCCTTGATAGGCTGTGTCTTAGGTACCCATTTTTAGTATTAAATCTATGGCCATTCAGTCTATATTAAGGGTACGTGTAGTCCTCCCTATATATTGGATCCCACATTCACATTCTATCATATAGATTACAAAGTCTGAGCTGCAATTCATAAAAATTTTAATCATGAATGTTTCATTGGTGGTGTTAGATGTCACACTTTTCATTCCATGATCCAGACTCTGGCAGAAGAGGCAATTTTTTTTTTTGTTGCATTTATGTATACCAATTAAAAGAGGAAATAAGCTGGGAATAGTTCCAGATGTTTTATTCTTCCTTTTGAGTCTACTCGGAGCAAGTATATTTTTTATTGTTTTTCCTCTCCGAAAAGTTATGCCTGGTTTCTCTGGGATTACTTATTTTAAAGGGAATGTGTCGCTAGAATTTTTTATTTTTTTAGTTAAACAATTATTATTTAAGTGATTACACATTGTTTTGATTTTTTTACATTTTTTTTCACAAATCAGGATTATTATAAATTAGATTCTAATTTATAACATTTCCATGTGCTGGTCACTAGAGGGAACAATTCCCAAAATTGCAGCATTGGCAATGTGGTAAAGCAACCTCATTGCTTTATGCTGCAAATTTGTGGTAGACACACTCGCTCTAGTGTCCTCACACAAACCCCCCTCCCTTATTCTGGCTAGTGCCAGGAGAAGGAGGGGGTTGAATATTCAAACTAGATACAGTGCTAATCAGACTGTATAACACGAACATACACGAACGTAAAACACACTTTTCATACACAAACATAACTTACCTGCTCCTGCCGCCGCTGCCGCCTCCGCTCCTATACCTTGCATCTTCGCTTCCTTGAACATATGGCCGGAAGCCACGGCCGGAAGTCATCATCTGATTGTCCGGAAGCAGCTTCCGGTCCACATGAAAATGCCACCGTATTTTGCTCTGCTAACGAGCTTCGTTTTGGTCTGTGCGCCGTTCCCACACAGATGGCGTACGCTGCAGTGAATGGAACGGCTCCCATTCGCATTCTCTGTGGGGATGTATGTGCCGTATTCCATCTCTGTACGTGTCGTTAATCGACACATACAGAGATGAAAAAAAAATGGCAGCACCCATAGAGAAGTAAAAGTAAGAAAAAAGTAAAAAGTACAACACAAGAACACAAATAAATAAAATTTATTTTAATATCATACTAAAAGCAATATTATATTAAAATGCTTATTAAGGGATTCCCTGATTGTATTGTTATCACAGTAATATGTAGTTATAAAATTATTAGAATATTTCTTTCTTTCAGGGTCGCTGTCAGTTAAGATATATTTATTCTTCTCTATAAGACAGGTTTCTTGAATGATACTCAGATTTTTTGGGGTATGCATTTCTTATCAAATCTGAGGGATAGTTTCTTTCCTTGAATCTTTCATTTAGGATCTTTGATTGTTTTATGTATGATTCAGTAGTGGAACAATTTTTTCTTATCCGTCTATATTGACTGTGAGGTATATTTTTTGTCCACTTCTTAAAATGTGCACTGTTAAAATCTAAAAAACTATTAGTATCAACCTCTTTGAAGTGAGTTTTTGTGATAAACGCCTGACTGGTGTTGTTAATTTCCAGATCCAATTTTTTAGATTTAAATAATTTCATTAGAAAGATGACCCTCAAACGTTATTTTCTAATAGAAGAAAGGAGAAACACGTCACTCGAGTTAGTAACACAAACAGAAGATATATACACACATTTACCCGTACAAGGGAAATCCAGATTTTATCCAATGCATCACAGAGGGAATTTTTTAGAGACTTTCTATACACTAGTATCTAACGATATAAAAAAAAACTAGGTAAGAACTTTAAGGGCAAAAATAATTTGAAACTATGCGAAATGAGAGCATTAAAATCACTACAAAACAATACTAACATAGTGATTAGAGCGGCTGACAAAGGAGGAAGCATAGTGATTCAGGATAGAGAGGTGTACATAAAAGAAGCCATAGAATAATATCTGATCCTGAATACTATGAAACTCTAACCACAGACCCTAGTAAAAAAAAATATGAAGAAGAATATAATCTATTAATAAAAGAGAATTATGAAAAGGGAATCATAAATAAAAAGAGAGGGACTTCCTAACCGTACCAGTCCCAGCACTACCGTTTTTTTACCACGTGCCAAAGGTCCACAAAGATAAGATCAATCCACCAGGAAGCCTGATAATATCAGGTATAAATTCTCTTACCAGTCAATTATCTATCTATATAGATATGCACCTCCAAAATATAGTTATTAAACTACTGTCACACTTGAAAGACTCAACAAGCCTTATCAGAGACCTGAAAAAACTTAATTGGCAGGAAGACCACCTCAAGATGACACTAGATGTCACAGCATTATATTCCAATATAGACCACAATTTGAGTTTAGAAGCCACAAAACATAAATACGCAAGCAAAATATATAAGCAAGTAAAAGGTACAGCTATGGGGACTCGGGTCGCACCGGGTTATGCAATTCTGTTTATGGGGCACTTTGAATAGTTACATATATTAAACAATCATCCATATTGCAAAAATATTGTATACTATCGTAGATATATTGATGACCTGTTTTTCATACACTCGGGGTCATCAGATGATGCAGGTAAATTTGTTCATGACTTGAATACTAACAACTTGGGTATAAAATTTACCCCCACGATATCGGAAACAAGTATAATTTTCTAGGATCTGGAAATTAACAACACCAATCAGGGGTTTATCACAAAAACTCACTTCAAAGAGGTTGATACTAATAGTTCTTTAGATTTTAACAGTGCACATTTTAAGAAGAGGACAAAAAATATACCTCACAGTCAATATAGACGGGTAAGAAAAAAATTATTCCACTACTGAATCCTACATAAAACAATCAAAGATCCTAAATGAAAGATTCAGGAGAAGAATAAATATATGTTAACTGACAGCGAGCCTGAAAGAAATATTCTAATAATTTTATAACTACATATAACTGCGATAACAATACAATCAGGGAATCCCTTAATAAGCATTTTAATTTAAAAAAAAAATAATGAAAAATATACTTGCTCCGAGTAGACTCAGAAGGAAGAATAAAACATCTGGAACTATTCCCAGCTTGTTTCCTCTTTTAATTGGTATATATAAATGCAACACAAAAAAATTGCCTTTGCTGCCAGAGTCTTGATCATGGAATGAAAAGTGTGACATCTAACACCACCAATGAAACATTCATGATTAAAACTTTTATGAATTGCAGCTCAGACTTTGTAATCTATATGGTAGAATGTCAATGTGAGATCCAATATATAGGGAGGACTACACGTACCCTTAGATGTAGACTGCATGGCCATAGATTTAATACTAAAAATGGGTACCTAAAACACAGCCTATCAAGGCATCTTTTGCAACATCATAAATCAGACTTTACAAATCTATTTTTTTTTCCTATAGAACAAATAAACATAAACATAGACAACAGATCTGCAGTCTTATATAAGCGAGAATCATATTGGATATTTAAATTCAATACCCTTAGCCCCAATGGTTTAAATGAAAACTTAAAGACAGTTTGATTACCTAGAATTCCCAAATGATGCAATTAGCACTAGTTGCTATACAGATCAGCTTTTCATTTAGAATACAATAGCGCCCCTACAGTAAACTCCCCCCTGATGCAGGAGGAGCTGTCCATTTTTTCAGCACCTTACAATACATCTTTCGAGTCTAGCCGTTTGGAAGCAGAGGGAGCTGTCCAGCACTTCAGGAGCTTTTGACTAGCGTCTCCATGACAATGAAGACGCTAATAATATTTTAAGTAATAATACATAGTTTAGGTTCACTCTTCCCATATCTATTGAAGAAATAAAAGATTGTAACTCTTTGTAATTCTATTTTTAGAATATAGATCGAAAACACTAGGAGATCATCCATGCCCATATCAGAATATGTGATAGTTCATGGATAAAATCTACTGTAACTGTTTTTTTATATTTTTTATCTTTTCACATGATTTTAATATTGTCATATTTACTATGTGTATAAACATTTTTATATAAGTTGATTACGATCAATTTTAAAGTTTTATTATTTTAAACAGAGAAACAGGAGTTTACCACTCCCACTCTGAGTTGTCACCCGCACCTTTGACCCAGAAGCAATTCCTTTTAATAGATATAAAAGGAAAGTATTTGTTTCTTTGTTTGATAAGCCTGATGAAGACCTAGGTCCTAGGTCGAAAGTCGTAGCATATTGTACTAGTGTTTGTTATTTTATATTCATTTGAAATAAATAAGAAGTTGAAAAACCTATTCTCCGTCATCGCAAATTGTACACATCTCACCAACGGGAGTGCCCCACATAGAAGCTTTATTTCCTTTTTTCTCCATTCTACAATTACTGGACGCTGGAAGGATCCCTTTCTTCAGGAAACAGATAGCCAGAGTCAGCTCCAAAGTCCAGAAAACCACGGTGTACAGAGGTCTTTGAGATCCGATATGCGAAAAAGTTGAGTTGTGCCGACCATCCAGCACAAGCTCATCAGGTGAGCCTTTATGTATCACAAATTCACCATTGCACCCATGGTCTAAACGTTATTACCCTAGAGGAGCGCCGTATATGTCCCATTTTTGTCTCCATTAAGCATTATTTTATCATTGTGATATGGGTTTGTGAATGAAGAAGAATAATAGTAACCCAGGACAACACCAAACTATTAGAGCATCTGTCATGCTAGTCGCACAGTCAATGTACTGGGCTGACTGGAGGGTCTCTACCATTGTGATCCCCTGATGTACATCCTTTCTCTAAGAAAAAAGCTGAGACCAAGACAGGGTCATTAAGTCATTGCACGTAGGATCCTACATGTACTTTTGTTCAAAATCAGCAGATGCATGCTACAATTCTAATAAAACAGTTTCCAGTTTACATATTGAATATATTTCACAAAACAGGCAATGCAACAGTGTGCAAAAATAAAATAAAAAATTTGTCTAGATAACCCTTTCGCTGCTGGGACACTTTCACACTTTGAAACACAAATAAAACCTGAATTATAAAATAAAAAATTATTATTGCCCATACTAGACACTTGGCACATTGTGAAAATGCCACCCAGCACTTTTAGAATTATGAGCGCCTTTATGCAATTTTGCATCAAAAAGTAATGTTCTGTAAAAAAAAATGCATAAAAATTCATGTTTGTGGCAAATCGTCTGACCCAAGCAGAGACTTAGGGTATGTTCACATGACTTAGCAAAATACATCTGAAAATACGGAGCTGTTTTCAAGCGAAAACAGCTCCTGATTTTCAGACGTTTTTGTAGCAACTCGCATTTTTCGCGGCATATTTTACGGTCGTTCCTGGAGCTGTTTTTCAATGGAGTCAATGAAAAACGGCTCCAAAAACGTCCCAAGAAATGACCTGCACTTCTTTTTACACGGCGTCTTTTTACGCACCGTATTTTGAAAACAACGCGTAAAATTACGCCTCGTGGGAACAGAACACTGTAAATCCAATTGCAAGCAGTGGGCAGATGTTTGGAGGCGTAATGGTGCCGTTTTATCAGGTGTACTTCGAAGCATAAACGGCCAGAATTACGTCTGAAAACACATCGTGTGAACATACCCTAAGATGCAAAACAACTCCTAAAGATTAAAATAAGGATGCCAATTATGCCAATGTCTACATATACATATCTTCGAAAAATCATCAGAACTGAAGAGACCAAAAATCTCCATGATCCAGATGCCAGTGACAAGGTTGACAAATGTCCTTATTAGACACAGGGGAGGGGGAAGGATTGATTAGATGTGCACCTGTGATCTTCTCACCCCTGTAGAAGAAAAAAAATGCTAAATATGACAGTCAAAGAGATCACATATCCCCTCACATTGGTAAGTTTGGTGAAAAAAAGTCCCTGGAAAATTGAGGCCAGTATAATTTAAAAAATAAGATTCTGCTTTAAATTGCTACCAAGATGTAAGCTTAAGTCCCTATAATCTAGCCGTGGCAAGTGTTTAAAATCATAACGGATTAGGCTACATTCACATCTACGTCAAGGCTCTGTTCATGGGTTCCGTTGGAGCTTTCGGACGGAATGTACTGCGGGTTTCAGGTTGGATACGCTGCATGATTTTTACGCAGCATTTCTGCCCCGTGGCAAATGGCAGATGGCAATTTCATGTGCACAGTATTCAGAGTACACACTTAACCTAAACTGTGTACCAACATATGGTGCTTCTATAAACAATGTTATTAGAGGGGAATACCTATGTAATAGGGTGTGCTATAAAGCATGAACATTTTTATATATATATATATATATATATATATATATATATATATTCTCACAGAATGTATGAAAAAAGACCTGCATGTCTAAAATCAGAAGTACACGGGGGTACAATATGTTCCCATAGAATTCCATTGTATTTTATTCTTTGTTTGATGCTGCTTACAAAATAGTACTACATTTATGTTGGAAGCATTTTCCTTAACTTCATCATCATCATCATTATTATTATTATTATTATTATTGGTATTATTATTATTATTATCATATTAATATGCCTAAAGAGTACAAAACAAAACCACATATTTAATGGCCTTAATTTATGAAGCTCACTTGCACAAACTAAAACATTGTATAAAAGGTCCATACAGGGCAGTTTGTGGCAAGTTTTGATAACTATAATCCTCTATTTGTATCCACAGGCACATACAGTGAAGGAAATAAGTATTTGATCCCTTGCTGATTTTGTAAGTTTGCCCACTGTCAAAGACATGAACAGTCTAGAATTTTTAGGCTAGGTAAATTTTACCAGTGAGAGATAGATTATATATATAAAAAAAAACAAAACAGAAAATCACATTCTCAAAATTATATATATTTATTTGCATTGTGCACAGGGAAATAAGTATTTGATCCCTTTGGCAAACAAGACTTAATACTTGGTGGCAAAACCCTTGTTGGCAAGCACAGCAGTCAGACGTTTTTAGTAGTTGATGATGAGGTTTGCACACGTTAGATGGAATTTTGGCCCACTCCTCTTTGCAGATCATCTGTAAATCATTAAGATTTCGAGGCGGTCGCTTGGCAACTCGGATCTTCAGCTCCCTCCATAAGTTTTCGATGGGATTAAGGTCTGGAGACTGGCTAGGCCACTCCATGACCTTAATGTGCTTATTTTTGAGCCACTCCTTTGTTGCCTTGGCTGTATGTTTCGGGTCATTGTCGTGCTGGAAGACCCAGCCACGAGCCATTTTTAATGTCCTAGTGGAGGGAAGGAGGTTGTCACTCAGGATTTGACGGTACATGGTTCCATCCATTCTCCCATTGATGCGGTGAAGTAGTCCTGTGCCCTTAGCAGAGAAACACCCCCAAAACATAATGTTTCCACCTCCATGCTTGACAGTGGGGACGGTGTTCTTTGGGTCATAGGCATTTCTCTTCCTCCAAAAACGGTGAGTTGAGTTAATGCCAAAGAGCTCAATTTTAGTCTCATCTGACCACAGCACCTTCTCCCAATCACTCTCAGAATCATCCAGATGTTCATTTGCAAACTTCAGACGGGCCTGTACATGTGCCTTCTTGAGCAGGGGGACCTTGCGGGCACTGCAGGATTTTAATCCATTACGGCGTAATGTGTTACCAATGGTTTTCTTGGTGACTGTGGTCCCAGCTGCCTTGAGATCATTAACAAGTTCCCCCCGTGTAGTTTTCGGCTGAGCTCTCACCTTCCTCAGGATCAAGGATACCCCACGAGGTGAGATTTTGCATGGAGCCCCAGATCGATGTCGATTGACAGTCATTTTGTATGTCTTCCATTTTCTTACTATTGCACCAACAGTTGTCTCCTTCTCACCCAGCGTCTTACTTATGGTTTTGTAGCCCATTCCAGCCTTGTGCAGGTCTATGATCTTGTCCCTGACATCCTTAGAAAGCTCTTTGGTCTTGCCCATGTTGCAGAGGTTAGAGTCAGACTGATTAATTGAGTCTGTGGACAGGAGTCTTTTATACAGGTGACCATGTAAGACAGCTGTCTTTAATGCAGGCACCAAGTTGATTTGGAGCGTGTAACTGGTCTGGAGTAGGCTGAACTCTTAATGGTTGGTAGGGGATCAAATACTTATTTCTCTGTGCACAATGCAAATAAATATATATATAATTTTGACTATGTGATTTTCTTTTTTTTTTTTATATATAATCTATCTCTCACTGGTAAAATTAACCTAGCCTAAAAATTCTAGACTGTTCATGACTTTGACAGTGGGCAAACTTACAAAATCAGCAAGGGATCAAATACTTATTTCCTCCACTGTACATGTACGACTGAAGTAACATACACCAGCCAGTCTTAAGTAGCACACAATGCAGGCTAATAATAAGCAGGTAATAGTAATGGTTCATTCTTAATATCTATGGGCCAATAAAGCGGCTGTGTCAGGGTACTGTGTCGTGCGGCCAAGTACCGCAGGTGCCGCAGTTTTGCTTTCCAGTTTTTAGCCATGCGGTTTGTACAAGAGAAGAACATTGCAAAACCTCTGCAATATATGGTGAAACCGCGAGCAATTTTGCAGCACAGCACACTACCGCCGCACGTGTATGGGCACCCTAAGCAGTGCTTCAGAGACGGTAACACCTATTAGCCATATGCTTTAATTTACCAAAAAACTACTTGTATACATGCTTATGCTTATTTTATATACAAAATAGTGGTTGTGATATAAATGAAATAACTGAGGCAATGGACCGTGACAGCGTACGTTACATTATGTGTACTCATAAACTAAGCTGTACTATGACATTCACTACACATCATATCTGTCCTTGAGCTTAAAGAAAAAGGGGCACTCTTACACCATTAAGAGAAAATATAGTTAATATGCCACAACACTTTTGTAGACAATGAGACTCACAGTATAAATTCTATCAATCTATGACAAAAAAAATTGCACAGCTATGTCAGAAAAACTGGAACATATTTACCAATGTTCTGTGCTATTTTTTATACTATGTGGGAAGGTTGTTGTAGTATTGATGCATACATATGAATTTATTACACCAGATGGTAATAAAAAAGAAACACATGTACAATATGTCAAGCTAGAGTGGCAGAACTAACAGTCACTCCCTTTAGTAAGGCTTCGATCACATCTACGTTGGGGTCCCGTTCTGACGTTCCGTCTGAGCTTTCCGTCAGAACGGTACCCTGAACAGACACAAACTGACACGAACGGAAACCAGAGTTTTTCGTTTCCATCACTATTGATTTCAATGGTGACGG
This sequence comes from Rhinoderma darwinii, assembly GCF_050947455.1. Classification (NCBI taxonomy): domain Eukaryota; kingdom Metazoa; phylum Chordata; class Amphibia; order Anura; family Rhinodermatidae; genus Rhinoderma; species Rhinoderma darwinii. Next base: position 41,314,674 of record NC_134689.1, on the reverse strand, counting down.
ATCCGGTGCCTATGGTTTCCATTTGTGTCTGTTATTTTTCCAGAAACAGCGCCACACTTATAGGTTATGTCTGGTATTGCAGCTCATCACCATTCACAATTTTCTTGAGTATTTTTTTTGTTTTTTTATGAAGTATTTATAAGCTCTAATAAAATTTATCATTAACTCAAAGTTTTCTAAGGGTATCTTAACACACAGACTGGGGTTGTTTCTGCCACATGGGCATAGATTTCTGTAAACATCATTCAAAAGAATATGACAGTCACATAAAATTCTGCAATAAATATGCCATGTGTAAACACACCCTTAGGCTCTTTTCACACCACGATTATGGGCTATGTCAGAAGGATATGTTAGAGAAGAAGATTCTTTGATTGGTAGTTCAGCAGGTGACATATGCTGGTTGGGTTAATTTCACTTGAAGTAACTGGTTTTTCGGCTCAATGCTCGCAAACTTATACACCAAACATATCCATAAACGTCTATGGGCCCGGAGTATGCCAAAAAAGTGTACTTTTGGTATACTTCGGGTGGTATTCATCAGAATACTCTTTTTTTACTGTAATAAAAGTGTAGTGAACTATACTTTTCAAAAAAGAGAGATGCTCCAACAAAATGTATAATGAATATTCTATGTTTACTGTATAATTGGAATCAATGGGTGATATATGTTACTGTGCTGCTTACAGTTGCATACCTCTGGACTATACCTTCTGTGTATAGATCAGAAGATTTACCCAATATACACTGAATGGCCACTTTTTTAGAGAAACCCATCTAGTAGTATTAGACCTTCTTTGGCCTTCAGAATCACAACAATTCATTTTGGCATAGATTCCATTAGGAGTTGAAATAGTTCTGCATTAATATTGACCTATGCGGATAGGGTAGCTTCTTTCAGTTGCCACTAAAGTGTCCTTCTGTCATACGTAAACAGCTGCCATGAAAGGTTGATCTTGGTCGGCCACAATGCTTAGGTAAGCCGGACTGTTCAAACGTCCATACACAGGTATCAGGGGACCCAAGAAAACATTCTTCACACCATTTCTCCAACTCCACCAGCCTAAACTGTTGACACCTGACAGGAAGAGTTCATATCTTCATACTGCTTACCATAGAAATCTGGATTCATCTGACCAGGTGATGTTTTCCAATGCTCAGGGATCCAATTTTGGCGCTCTTTTGTCCATTGGAGTCCCGTAATTCTGTTTCAAATGGCTCTCGAATTGGCTCTTATAGCCCATCCGTGCTAAGAAACGATGAGGTGTGCATTTTAACACATTAATTGGAGCACCAGCGTAGTATTTGGCTGCAATCTTCTTGAATGTTCACCGCCTGTTTGTCAGAACAATTCTTGACATCCTCCTCTAAAGGGGGTTTTACACTAGGCAGTTATCGTGCAGACGAGCGCTAATAGAACGCTCACTGCCGATAATTGCCCTGCGTAAACAGGGCAGCAATCAGCAGATGAATGAGCAAATGCTCAATCATCTGCTGGTCGCATCGTTTTAAAAAAGTTAAATATTATCGTTGTCGGCAGCACATCTTCCTGTGTAAACAGGGAGACGCACTGTCGACATGATAATAATGTATGGGGACGAGCGATCCGAGTAACGACCGCTCGTCCTCATTAACAGCTCCGTGTGACAGGAGCAAACGAGCGCTGATTAATGATGTCTCGTTGATCGGTGCTCGCTACACCTGCCGATTATCAGCTGGTGTAAAAGGACCTTCAACCCTTTTCGTCAACGAGTTGTAGCCGTTCACAGAATCCCCTTTTGCTGGATGTTTTTCCTCGATAACACCATTCTCGGTTTGCTCTTGACAACACAGCATGAGAAAACTTCTCGATTGGCAGTTTTTGAAATGCTGTCCCTGGCCAGTCTAGCACTGATGACCAAGCATCATAAGAAATCGCTCAAATCACTCGATCTTCACATTCTAATGTGGACTCAACTGATTCAAGGAAAACGTGCTCACTTGATTTTATGCTGCACTCCGGGGTCACGTAATTTTCATACAGGGAGGATTTAATCGTGAAAGGGCAGGTGTCTATAATAAAATGTATATGCCAGATGAATACCAAAAGTATGGTGTGTACTGAGCTTTAATTTTAACTGTGGGATAAACTTATAAGTAAGTGGTTGCAATCTGCTCTTTGTGTTGGAAATGTAACTAACAAGAAATAAACTTTAAGTTTTTGACTGGATTCATGATGTGTTGGACTTTACCTAATAGGGTGCGATCACACGTGTTGTACCTTACCTTGTATTTTTATGCTGCAGAAAACTGTACAATGTTCAATGGAATTTTTTTGGGCCATTTTGCCATATACTGTACGTACCTTGTAAAGTATTTTTATGCTGTGGAAATACAAAGCAAGTATGCCATGTGTGACTGCACCCCTAGGGTTTATTCATACATTGTGGTCATATTTCAGATTATTGAAGCGATTTTGCAGCTATTGGTGCAAAAATGCTGTGTTTTGTCGCTATTTTGTGAAACTCAGCTTAAAAAAAAGCTATATCACTGTGACGTGTGAATACCTTATAACCCTTCAATGGTGCCTAGCAAGTCAATGCACGCCACAGCAGTGGCAGGTTAGACTTATCATCTACTAAATACTGTATAGGAATACAGTTACATTTGATTTTTGAATACAGTTAAGCATTCTTTTTTTTAGAAAGAAAATGAAAAAAAACAAAAACTTAATTGTATGCCAAAACATGGTGTGAATATAGCCTAAGATTCCAAGTAAAACATTACCAATTACTAATAAAATAGAAGTTTATTTATATTTCTAAACGGAAAGACACAAATTTAGCCATTTTTGTGCAGAATGCAAGAAACTATGGAGTTATAGACAATTGCATAGTCAATAATAATTACCAACCTCCCAGTCCTGGTCTTAAGCGGTTATCATAGCCATCTAGCAGACGGTCGAGGATCCTTGTGAAAACTGTGGTATTGTCTCTAATCTCATCCTGTGTGCTTTGTCCACAACTGAAATTACAGGACATTGAAAAAAATATATTATTAAGCATTGAGCCGAATACAATCCTGCCATCAGTAATTCTAAAATCTGCTTATCCTTACTTATGCTGATTCAGAGCCACAAAATCTCTTCTATTCAGCCAGATTGTCATTCCAATGCAATTACTGCTAAAGATGGACCCCTAACTCTCTTAGCTTTTTACTATTTTTAATCAATGTATCACTCAGTCCTTAATACTGTGAATCCCACTGAAAGAATGTGACTGCTAGTCCTAGTAAGGCGTATTTATAATGCCTGGTAGGATCATGTGCTCATGCCTTCAAGACACATTTATGTGATACATGTAGAACATGGGATGGTTACAAATTGCACCATTAAGTTTAATCAATTATTGCCAGTTGAAGGGCTTATTAACACATATTTATCACATAACTTGACGTCCTCATCAACATTTAGCACAACATAACATAAGTTGAAGTGTGCTCAAACTATAGGTACAGAAAATTGCTAACCCCTAGCAAAACTGATATCATATAACTATATGTTATAAAAGTGTCTTGTCTACAGCGCCAGCATAGTACAATAAGGATTTGTGCAAAAACGTGTTCTGTCATTGCGAAAAAAAATATTGAGGTTCTATGAGAAAAAGGGTATTTTTCCATAAACATTGCCACTCTTGCCACTGGGCTGTGACTAGTATTGCAGTTAAGCCTCTTTCAGCTTAGTGAAGTTAAGCTGCAATACCAGGAACAGACCCTGGACAATGGTGATGCTATTTCTGTGGGGAAGAAAAGCAACCCCTTTTAAATTGCAAAAAAGGCAAACAAGTACCTTCACATAGAAAGAATATTTATTACATGCAGAGTATGTAGGCTCATTGTGAAGTGTGGTTCAATTTTTGCAGAATAATATGCGACTACCATCTAAACAGCTCTTTTGAGCTCTGATACAGCACGTGATGATCATAGACCTGTGAATGACATGGTTCCTCCCCCAAGCTCCCCCCCCCCGGTTCACTAGAGCCAAACATTGTTTTTTATACTACAAAATTCCTTCGTTTTTATACTCTGCAAATTTTTGAATAAAGTTGCATAACTTTTTAAATGGTTTGTCCTGTTTTAGATCTACCCACCAGGATCTACCCTTTCAATTAACCATCTCACTCAAACCCCAATGTTTCTGCTACAGCTATGAGCTATGACAGCTACATTTTATGACTCCATTTAATAAAAAATAATAAATGGGGTGTCTCAAGTCGACAACCCCTATCTATTTGCCATACTAGGGCATAAAGATGTCTATAACAATGGCTGCCGCTCTGGAGGACTCGAGCAGTCTATGTAATGTACAGTATGGACAGTCTATGTAATGTACAGTATGGACAGCCATTAATCTGAATGGCTGCAATGTAATACTACATTTTCCCTGCACCGGCCACTGCCGAGAAAAATGTCTGTCTGACCACAAAATCAACTGGGAGCTGGACCCATAGAAATTTTATTTTTCCAGTGGTTCCTCAAGTCAGAAAATGTTGGGAAACTCTGTACTAGGCTACAGGATCATGCCGACTTACGCAAGGATCCCTGGGGGAAAAGAGAGAAAAAAATATAGTGAACCATATAAGGCGCTGCTTGTATAATGAAGGAAGGAAATTAGTTATTGAGATAGCATTAGATTTATTGCAAGAGGCCACGTGTTTCAATGCTGAACCAGCATCATCATCAGGCCAAGTAACTATATACTTCATACTTGGCCTCACAATGATGCTGGTTCAGCGTTGAAACGCGTAGCCTCTTGCAATAAATCTTATGCTACCTCCAATTTCCTACCACCTTTATACCAGCAGCGCCGTATATGGTTCACTATATTTTTTTCTCTCTCTTCCACAAATAATCCTAGCGGTCATTAACTCTAGTTACCAGTTTTGAACAACAGCGGTTTTATGGTCCTCTTATAGCCCTTTACAGAGTTGGGCTTATGGCTGGACAACCTTAAGAGGTCAGCACAATTATCTGTCCTATTCCCTATATTACTCCTGGTGATCTGCACTATAAGGCGCCATGCTTTTTTCGCTTTTACTTCTACGCAAGGAACACGTCGTGGAGCAGTTCGTCGTGGCAACGGGGCCTAGGTAAGTACAGTTTTTTGTTTTGTTTTGGGGCACTGTCTACAAGGGGGAGGTGGGGGGCTGTATGGCACTGTCTACATGGGGGAGGTGGTGGATTATGGCACTGTCTACAGGGAGGCACTATGTATTCCTATAGATGGAAATAATAAAATCTGCAAATCATACATGGTTTCAATTTCTGTGCAGAATGTTTCCGCTGCGGAAATACTTTCAGTAGCGTTTTCTGTATCTTTTGCATATTTTTGAGGCAGAATACCATCATAGACAATCATCATAGACTTCGATGTTATGTGAAATTCCGCTCTAAGGCCTGATTTACACGAGCGTGTGCGTTTTGCGCACGCAAAAAACGCGGCGTTTTGCGTGCGCAAAAGGCACATAACAGCTCCGTGTGTCATCAGCATATGATGCGCGGCTGCGAGATTTTCGCGCAGCCGCCATCATTATGACACTCCGTTTGGATGTTTGTAAACAGAAAAGCACGTGGTGCTTTTCTGTTTACATTCAGAGTTTGACAGCTGTTGCGCGAATCACGCAGTTCGCACGGAAGTGCTTCCGTGCGGCATGCGTGATTTTCAAGCACCCATTGACTTCAATGGGTGCGTGATGCGCGAACAGTGCACAAAGATAGGACATGTCGTGAGTTTTTTTCAGCGGACTCACGCTGAGCAAAACTCACGGACTGTCTGCATGCCCCCATAGACTAATATAGGTGCGTACGACACTCGTGAAAAGCACACGCGTCGCACGCACGTATATCATGCTCGTGTAAACGAGGCCTAAAATACGCAATACAAATCTGCAGCAATATTCGCAACAAAGTTCCCAAAAGTAATTCTGCTGTGGAGAATTACTGATACTTTTTTGGGGCGTATTTTTACACCACATGTGTTTGCACCATAACAGATATATCCCAGAAGGAATTGAATACAACTAAAATTAGCCTATGGAATACTGAACTATAGAAAACATGAACTGAGTAAGATGACCGGCATTATTCATTCATATTGATGTATGGTACTGGTCTATTTCTGCCAGGTCCAAAAAGGAATTTATTATTATACATTATTATATCTAATAACACCTTAAGGGAGAAACATATTTTGGCGTTAAGGACAGAACTAATGTTTTCTAATTTACATGTTCGCATATTTCGGCAACCATAACTTTTACATTTTTAAGATTTTATAGCTTTTTGAGGCTTTATTTTCTGTCTTTGTTGTTTTTTTGTATTTGAATCTATTCACCTTTATTGTATGGGTTGTTACAAGTTTGGGGATATGAAATATAATTTTTTTTACTGTTTTGAAATTTTTATTTAATAATAATATTTTATTTTTTTAAAACATGCTTATTGTAATTTTTTTCTCTGCATTTTTATTTTCATTTATTTTACCTAATTGCTTTTTATTACCCTTTATCTTTTATCCCATAAGGGATAAATATCTGTAAGACATTACATTAAAGCATAGACATCTGTTAGAACATACCTAAGGGCTTGTGTTAGTTTCTGGGTTGTCAGTATAAAACAAGCAGCTAAACTCCTTCTGGTGATTATGCAGGCACAGCTGCAGCCAGGGCCGTCCGTTGGGCAGAGGAAGCAGGCCCTGCACATACTGCCACCATCTCCATCAGGGCCCTTAATATACTTATCCTTTCACTGCTCCGGAGCCAGGTTCTCTTCACCTCAAGGCGATGCCCTACAGAAATAGGAGGTTATATGCGTGGCAGCACGGCGCAAATAATGTCCTGGTGCTGAATGGCATCGGATCCCAGTGCTGCCCCTGGAGGTGTAGAGGACCCGATTCAGGAGCAGTGACTGGGTAAGTTTATGATGGATACTGTCTGCTAAGGCCTTGTATGTAAGCCTGTCATGTGTGATACTTTCTGAAGGGACCATGTATCTAAGCCTATCATGTATTATACTTTCTGCTCGGGCCCTGCATCTAAGCCTTTCATGTGTGATACTGTCTACTGTCCCTGTATATCTAAGCCTATCATGTGTGATACTGTCTTCTAGGGCCCTGTATCTAAGCTTATCATGCATGATACTGTCTGCTGGGGCCCTGTATCTAAGCCTATAATGTGTGATACTGTTGGCTGTAGTTCTGTATCTAAGCCTATCATGTGTGATACTGTCTGCTGGGGCCCTGTATCTAAGCCTATAATGTGTGATACTGTTGGGTGCAGTTCTGTATCTAAGCCTATCATGTGTGATACTGTCTGCTAGGGCTCTGTATCTAAGAATATCAAGTGTTCATGAAATAAATAAATTAAATGAACAGCATGGGGGTCACCCCCACAAATCTTATCTAGTGGCTTGCTAAGCAACCTGGTGGCTGGTTGTCCCTAAAACAAGCAGACCCTACGCTGTTGGTCTACTTGTTCTGGTGGAAATCTGTCCGGGCTGTGTAGTGCTGCTATTGGTTGAGTAATTGGGGCAGCAAACTGAATGAAAATTATTTCATTATTTATTTACTAGTTTTATTCTGTAAAAGAGCACGGAGAATCGTAAACGTTTTATTTATTCATATATTTCTTTCTTTGACTATGCTGTACCATAAAGTTAACCCTTGCCCTGGGCAACCAAAAAGGCTAAGGATAGCGTTGGCTACTGTGCATACATGTATGCCATTTAAGGGTATGTGCACACGTAGTGACCAAAAACGTCTGAAAATACAGAGCTGTTTTCAAGGGAAAACAGCCCCTGATTTTCAGACGTTTTTTGAGCAACTCGCGTTTTTCGCGCCGTTTTCGCAGCGTTTTTTACGTCCGTTTTTGGAGCTGTTTTCATTGGAGTCTATGAGAAAACAGCTCCAAAAACGTCCAAAGAAGTGTCCTGCACTTCTTTTGACGAGGCTGTATTTTTATGCGTCGTCGTTTGACAGCTGTCAAACGACGACGCGTAAATTACAGGTCGTCTGCACAATACGTCGGCAAACCCATTCAAATGAATGGGCAGATGTTTGCCGACGTATTGTAGCCCTATTTTCAGGCGTAAAACGAGGCATAATACGCCTCGTTTACGCCTGAAAATAGGTCGTGTGAACCCAGCCTTAGGAGAACACCCACTGATGACATACATTAACATGTTGTAAAAAGAGGTTAAAAATCTGTGCAAAAGAGATCTACCTGTCTACAATGCTAGGGATGACTTTAGCACAATAGTATATACAACATTTCTACCTTTTAATAATTTACATAATGATATTAGAAGATCAAAGTCTTTATTTTGTGATTTGTATTCCCAATGCTATAACTTTTAATTGACTGCTTGGGTCCATTATTGAAATTACTCTATATAATTATGTTCTTAGGAAATCTGCAAGCGGGGCAGAATCATAAACTGAGGTGGCCCTCTGGGATCACGCTGTGTGAGGCCTTTTTGTTTTTGCTTAGAACAGGCGAAAGATGAAAATATTCAACTGCAAAATACTAAAACATTATAAACGTGGCATAATAGTCTTTACAAAAATTCCCATAAACTGCACATCACAAAACAATGCAGTGCTCAAATAAAACCACCACATAATGCAAAAAAGTATGCCACCAAAATGTCCATTTAACTTAGTCATATAATTGCTTAATAATTTCATACAATACCCGAAATAGCAGTGCTTATACAATGCCCAGATTACAGTACACATGTCATAGCTTTTTAAGCCAAGCATCTGTCATCTGTAGTTTCTGTGAATCATCTTGAATAGAGTGGTGGGGGCACCTAGACGGTAGAGGCCTTCGAACATTTGCCATTTTTGACCTGGCTTTAATCTGGCCCTGTCTATACATTATTGGAAAAAGTTCATCCTCATTTATTAAAAACACAATAATTGTTTATATCTCAGTCAACATGGAAGCAATCTGTAAACTACTGGTGCATCATAAGGTGCATTAAAATTGCAGTGCATCTTTAGATCGCTTTTCCAGTATATAGAAATATGCAATTATTTATGAATGAAAACAAACTTAGAACATATGACTGAATATATAAGAACTAAGATGCGTTTAAAATGAATTACATCACTTGGATTTTTTGTCTTCGTGTAGTTTATGATAAAACTGGAATAATTGGATAAATCCAAAGTTCAAAGAATGTTGACCCCTGTAACGGCTGCTGAAGCCCTAAAAGTACTCTCCAGCATCGCAACTGGTAAGAGCCCTGGCCCAGATGGCTTTCCGATAGCTTATTATAAAAAATTCTCTGTCATTCTGGTTCCCAGATTTGTGAAGGTATGCAACTCCTTCATATCAGGTGCCTCTTGGCCAACTCAGGTTAGAGGCGTATATCTCCATTATACCGAAAGATGGAAAAAATCCAGAACTTTGTTCCAGTTATCACCTGATTTCCTTACTAAATAATGATTTAAAGTGGTGGTTCAAGATTATGGCTTCCAGGTTGTCTGAGGTTTTGAACGATTAATTTGATTGGTCCCGAACAAATGGGATTCGTACTAGGCAGAGAGGGAAAATATAACACTGCCAGACTAATCTATGCTGTAACATACGCACATAAAGGCAAAATACCACTAGTGCCTTTAAGAAAAGGCTTTTGACCAGGTAAACTGTGGGTGTTCATGCGAGCTACCCTCTCCAAGTTTGGTTTACCACAGAGTTTTATCATGGCAGTTTTTTACTTGTACTCCAAGCCTACTGCTCGGATTAGGGTTAATGGTACTCTCTCTGATAGTTTTAGCATTAATAATGGTACCAGGCAGGGATTCCCCTTCTCCCCTGCTCTTTTCATTATGGTCATGGAAACACTCCTTCGGAAGATAAGACAACCCCCAGAAATTCAGGGTTTGAAAGTGGGTAATCATACTCATACTACCGTAGCATTTGCGGACGACTTCGTGATCTTGGAAACTAACCCATCAACAGCTGTCGATGCAATCCTCCACCTATTTGATCAATTTGGTAAAGCTTCTAATTTCAAAGTTAACTTAGGCAAATCTGACATTTTAAACGTATCAGCCCCCCCATCTGTCATTAGAGTACTTAAACGGATTACTCCTTTCATGTGGCCTTGTAAAGCCATAAGAGTGCTAGGTGTACAAATACCAGCTGACCTTAACCTATTATACTCTTTGAACTATACTCCCCTTATAAATAGTGGTAAATCACAAATCACATACATGAGATTTCCGTTCTCATCCTGGTTGGGGCGCAAGAATATATTGAAATCCTATATTCTTCCAAAAATTCTTTACATTATGCAAACTGTTCCCATGGAGCTCTGCAAGTCCTTCTTTACTCATCTACGCAGTCTTTTTACTTCCTTCCTATGGAATGGTGGACGGCCAAGGATAGCCTACAAACTTTTGACACAGAAAAAGAGGCAAGGTGTATTTGCTCTTTCTAACATATACACATATTACCATATGTCGAGGTGGTTGGACTTAATCTCGCCTCCTCCTAACCCCATGCATATTGACATTGAAAAGATTCTCTTGGGATCCCCCTCCTCTGGACCCATGGGATAACCCTCCGGAAATCTGACCTTCCGAGCGCTATTACTAGGGGCACAATTAGAATTAGTCAAGCGATGACCAAAACTTTAAGTGTGGGAGAAGATCCCGCCCCTTTGATGCCAGTCGGTGTTAGCCCTTCACAGCATGCTGATTGATTGAAGTCACGACTCCCTGGTCTAGACTTCTTAAAGACTGTTGTTACCTGATGATGAACCTTTGGCTCTCACATTTCTCTATAAGTTATACTTCAGACAAATGACTAAGTGTTTTAAGAATAATGTGACCCCTCTGTTTAGAGATTTGAACTGGATGTAAAAACGTAATAATTCACTGTATAACTGATACAACAAAATTGTGCTCCCACAATATAGGAAAGTTTTAATGGATTCACTGAAGTGATATATGAGTAAAATATAACTTTATTTAGATAACTCTCTAAAAACAGGGGTACAATCACCACTGTGAAAAAGCCCCACCGTGTGTATTAAAAACGTATTAAACAGTAACTACTGAATCCTGGTACCATTGCGAACCCTCTATGACTCAGTATGTTATGAAAGATATCAAACCGGAATCAGCACATAACCATGGGCATAACAGTAGTATATACCTTCAGGCACACTAGAGCCCGCGATAACCGCACCTGAAACTCCTAGTGCTAAGGATACAAAAATTCAAACTGTCCCCAATGCTACAATTCCTCATTTACCCGACCCTACGCGTTTCTTGTACTTATCATCAGGGGTCTGTGCTTGGTCACTCTGGCCGGGATGCCAGCGATATTAATTCAACAGCAGGTATTCTGCTGTACACCACGGAAGCATGCTCGCATTGATATCAGCGGCATGCCTCACTCCGGGACTCTGAGTCATTATAAACAACTAACTCCTCCCCCGTCCTCGGCAGCGTTCTGCAGATTAGCCAATCCCACTCACTCCCCCGGAATTCGTGACGCCTGTCCATGTGACTCCTGGCCATCAGCTGACAACCAGGAATCAACATCGACCGCATCGAGCTGAACGCGCAGGCGCAGTGGAGACCGCAGACGCGTCACCCATGCTGCACAAGAATAACCCTAAGTTGTAGAAGGAATCCAGCGATATTCAGGGAATGGATAGATATTGCGGAACAGCGCAGGCCCGCAACTGGACAGCCACAAATAAAACACCTAGCCCAAAAAAAGTACATATTGTATAGATAATTGAATAATGTAATGTCTACCACACTTATCAATTTTGAAAAATCTCTTGAAAGGGACCATGTCTATTTAACCTCAACTAGACAAGATGTATATTGCAATTGGATATAAACATATATAAAGATAAGATCGCATGGCACAATGACCACAGGTCAGGCAGCCACGATGAGAGTATCCTATTTAAATAAAACAGGCATAATTGGTCTGCTCATTTAGACCATCTGGTTGTACACATGACAATCTATAAATCCACTGGGCTTCCTTACGCAGAATGAGGTTATCCCAGTCCCGTCCGTCCCCCCGTTTGGGAGGCCTTATAAGTTCGATAGCCTGAAATTTTAAACATTCTGCTCTACCCTGGTGTTTGGCGTGTACATGCCTGGATATAGAAGTGTCTCTTGAGTGAACAATGTCACCAACATGCTCTCTAATCCGGCGCTTAAACTGCTGTATAGTTTTACCCACATAGTTCAGGGGGCATGGACATGTGATCAAATAAACCACCCCTGCTGTTTTGCAATTAACAAAATCTCGGATATCATACTCCACCTTAGTGATAACACTTTGAAATTTGTTTCCTCTCTGAATGAAATCACAAGATTTGCAACTGCCACATCTATGTGTACCCGGTATCTGTCTATCCAACCATGTGCCTTTAGGTGTAATGGGGTCAAAACAACTCTGCATGACCCTATCCCTAATGTTTTTGCCTCTGCGAAAAGTGACTGAGGGCCATTGTGTGATCTATTCTGCCAAATCTGTATCAGCACTGAGAATGCGCCAGTACCTTTTCAAGATTTGCATAATTTCACTTTGTTTGGAGTCATAAGTGCCTATGAGTCTAGTAACTCTTTCTTCCTTCCGTTGTCTAGGGATAAGAAGACTTTGCCTATCCGCATCTCTCGCTCCCTCATAGGCCTTCCTGATTACTCCCATAGGAAAACCTCTATCCTTCAGTCTACCCGTAAGCTCTTGCGCCTGTCTTTTAAAGTCATCCATCGAGCTACAGTTCCGGCGTACACGCATGAACTGGCCCTTGGGAATACCACGCTTGAGGGGATAAGGGTGGCAGCTATTCCATTGAAGGAAACTGTTGGTTTCTGTTTCCTTGCGGTGTACTTTAGTGCAAATTGTACCTTCCGCTGTTTTGGTAATTTTAAGATCTAAAAAGGACAATTCCTGATTACTGATCTCGCTTGTAAACCTTAGCCCCAGAACATTGATATTGAGGGCTGCTACAAAGCTGTTGAATTCCTCCACTGTTGAATTCCAGAACAGTAACACGTCATCGATATATCTGATCCAGATCCCTATCGATGAAGTCCACTTCGCAAACCTATCCCCAAAAACAATAGTCTCCTCCCACCAGCCAAGAAATAAGTTTGCATAGGTGGGAGCAGTAGGACTCCCCATTGCAGTACCACATTGTTGGTGAAAAATCCTGTCTTTAAAAATGAACACATTCTTCTCCAGCACAAAATGTAGTAACTGTAAGACAAGCTGATTATGAGCCGTATATTGAGTACCCCTGGATCTGAGGAAATATTCAACCGCATCGCAGCCGAGTACATGTGGAATAGAAGAATATAGGGCCTCTACATCTAGACTGGCCAACAGTGTGTTATGATCCAGTGTGATGCCCTCAATTTGTTTAAGGACATCCATAGTATCACGTACATATGATGTAAGACCCAATACAAACGGGCGCAACACCTGATCTATATATGTGCTCACGTTCTGGGTTAAATTGTTGATGCCTGAAACAATAGGTCTGCCACGTAAGGGAGGATACCCTTTGTGGATTTTGGGCAAGCTATAAAAACATGCCATGGTGGGAAATTGTGGATATAAGAAATTAAATTCACTAGCGCTGATCAAAGACCTGCCTTTAGCATCACGCAAAATGTTCAAAAGCTCCTTTTTAAAAAGTGGTGTGGGATTATTTTTTAAGATGGTATAACAGTCAGGATTGAGCAAAATGTCTTCACACATTTTCTTATAGTCATCCCTGCTCATGACCACGATGTTCCCACCCTTATCGGATGCTTTTAAAACGATGTTTCTTTTTTTCTCCAAAGTAGTCAGAGCTAGGCGTTCAGACCAAGACAAATTGTTGTCAATGCCCCTCATATCCTGACTTAAAGCCTTAATCTCATCTCCCACCATATGAACAAATAGATCCACATTAGTAAAATCTCCCAAAGGTGACAGCTTCCTACTTTTAGTTTTTAGGTTAGTAAAGGGGCCTAGACCTGGGGCTCTACTTGATTCCTCAAGCAAACCTTCCAAGGCTTCTAGGCCTTCCAAATCAGACTCTTCTAAGCCCATTTCTATAAATTTTTTGCGATTATGATGTTTGAAAAATGTTATCCATTTGAGTTTGCGGGCAAACAGGTTTAGGTCCTTTATCCAAGTAAATGAATCAAACTTTACTGTGGGGACAAATTAAAGCCCCTTCTCTAATAGCATGATCTCGGATGCACTTAGGTTATATTCAGATAGATTAATAATTTGTAACCTATCCGTACCTTTTCCCTTCACTAATCCTTTTGTCCCCTCAGCATATAGCGGGAAATGGGGGGATTGTTGGATAAAAAATTACTGCCACTATTGGAAGAAGCTCTTGCACGGCCTCTATTCCGACCTCTGGCACCTCCCCTAAATTTCTGTCTCCCACCACCAGTCCCAAAGAAAGGGCCCACTCTTTCTGAGTCAGTTGTTTCACTCTCAGATGTCGATGGATCAGATTCTCTTAGACCCCTATTGGACTGTTGTTGCTGCTGTTGTTGTTGGTTAACAAAATCATAAGCTTTTTTCTCCCTAAATTCCTGTAGATCTCTCTGGAATTGGAAGTGCTTACGCTCTTTTAGATTATTAGTAAACCTCTCTAGAGATTGTTGAGGATTTTATCTTTTTTATCAAAACCAGGGGTGTCAACCAAAGTTTTAACTATCTCAATTTATTTTTTTAGTTCAACACTAATGTGGTCAAACTGGATAATCTCTTCCTCAACTAAAATTTGCATATGTCTCAGTGAACTACCCGTGATCTCCTGTTCCCACCTCTCTTTTATATTAGATGTTTTTAATCTGGAGGCTGGGACAATAGGGACTCTCAGGCCTCTCGGTACTATCTTATTTTTAAGATAGTTCTCCAGGCTCTGAATTTCCCACCAACTCCTTGTGTAATCCTTGTGTAATCTAGTGAGGTTTTTAAAGGTGGATTTGAGGGACGCACCCTGCGTTGTATGCACCAATTCACACTCAGAAAAAACGCTTTTGGCTTCACTCATCCATACTTCTGTACTTAAATCAGAAAGTGCAAAGGCTGCCATACCCAGATATAATATATTATGTAATGAGCTGCACTAATTTTAATAATTCACTGTATAACTGATACAACAAAATTGTGCTCCCACAATATAGGAAAGTTTTAATGGATTCACTGAAGTGATATATGAGTAAAATATAACTTTATTTAGATAACTCTCTAAAAACAGGGGTACAATCACCACTGTGAAAAAGCCCCACCGTGTGTATTAAAAACGTATTAAACAGTAACTACTGAGTCCTGGTACCATTGCGAACCCTCTATGACTCAGTATGTTATGAAAGATATCAAACCGGAATCAGCACATAACCATGGGCATAACAGTAGTATATACCTTCAGGCACACTAGAGCCCGCGATAACCACACCTGAAACTCCTAGTGCTAAGGATACAAAAATTCTAAAGGCACATGGTTGGATAGACAGATACCGGGTACACATAGATGTGGCAGTTGCAAATCTTGTGATTTCATTCAGAGAGGAAACAAATTTCAAAGTGTTATCACTAAGGTGGAGTATGATATCCGAGATTTTGTTAATTGCAAAACAGCAGGGGTGGTTTATTTGATCACATGTCCATGCCCCCTGAACTATGTGGGTAAAACTATACGGCAGTTTAGGCGCCGGATTAGAGAGCATGTTGGTGACATTGTTCACTCAAGAAACACTTCTATATCCAGGCATGTACACGCCAAACACCAGGGTAGAGCAGAATGTTTAAAATTTCAGGCTATCGAACTTATAAGGCCTCCCAAACGGGGGGGGGGGACGGACGGGACTGGGATAACCTCATTCTGCGTAAGGAAGCCCAGTGGATTTATAGATTGTCATGTGTACAACCAGATGGTCTAAATGAGTAGACCAATTATGCCTGTTTTATTTAAATAGGATACTCTAATCATGGCTGCCTGACCTGTGGTCATTATGCCATGCGATCTTATGTTTATATATGTTTATATCCAATTGCAACATACATCTTGTCTAGTTGAGGTTAAATAGACATGGTCCCTTTCAAGAGATTTTTCAAAATTGATAAGTGTGGTAGACATTACATTATTCAATTATCTATACAATATGTACTTTTTTTGGGCTAGGTGTTTTATTTGTGGCTGTCCAGTTGCGGGCCTGAGCTGTTCCGCAATATCTATCCATTATCTGAATATCGCTGGATTCCTTCCTCAACTTAGGGTTATTCTTGTGCAGCATGGGTGACGCGTCTGCGGTCTCCACTGCGCCTGCGCGTTCGGCTCGATGCGGTCGATGTTGATTCCTGGTTGTCAGCTGATGGCCAGGAGTCACATGGACAGGCGTCACGAATTCCGGGGGAGTGAGTGGGATTGGCTGATCTGCAGAACGCTGCCGAGGACGGGGGGAGGAGTTAGTTGTTTATAATGACTCAGAGTCCCGGAGTGAGGCATGCCGCTGATATCAATGCGAGCATGCTTCCGTGGTGTACAGCAGAATACCTGCTGTTGAATTAATATCGCTGGCATCCCGGCCAGAGTGACCAAGCACAGACCCCTGATGATAAGTACAAGAAACGCGTAGGGTCGGGTAAATGAGAAATTGTAGCATTGGGGACAGTTTGAATTTTTGTATCCTTAGCACTAGGAGTTTCAGGTGCGGTTATCGCGGGCTCTAGTGTGCCTGAAGGTATATACTACTCTTATGCCCATGGTTATGTGCTGATTCCGGTTTGATATCTTTCATAACATACTGAGTCATAGAGGGTTCGCAATGGTACCAGGACTCAGTAGTTACTGTTTAATACGTTTTTAATACACACGGTGGGGCTTTTTCACAGTGGTGATTGGATGTAAAAACTTCTAACATCCTCTACTCCTAGAGCTAGAACTATGTCACACATTTGCTCAGTACTGTTAATGCAATTTTCTACTCCTAAGCCTCGCTTTGTGAGGGAGTCGGAAATTGAATTTGATAAACAATTCACGGAGTCAGATGCTCTGCTCCTAAGCCTCGCTTTGTGAGGGAGTGGGAAATTGAATTTGATTAACAATTCATGGAGTCAGATGTTAAATCTATCTTGTCCAACTCCCATGGTTTTTCCCAATGTGTCAGGATTCAGGAAAGTTTGTTTGAACTGCTAACCCAATGGTATAGGACACATGCATTTTTACACAAGATAGGACTGTGTGACTCTGGTCTCTGCTGGAGGTGCCTTACTGGAACTGGCACGTTGTCACACATCTGGATGACTTGTCCGCGGATAAAGCCATTATGGGATGCGGTTACGGTAGAGATTGATGTGATCTGCGGGAAAAAATTGTTTCTTAACTCAGACCTAATTCTCCTGTGGGTCCCCGGCTAAACGCTGTCTGGCTACATGGCTGATACAAGCCGCAAAACTGCTTGTCCCCTTACACTGGAGGGACACAGAACACCCCCCCCCCCTCAATGCAGCAATGTAGAGATAAGGTTCATCAGCTTTATAGTTTTGAAGAACTTACAAGTTGGGAATTGTGTGGTAGACAGGGATTTTTGAGTAACTGGGAGAAATGGATCACATATAATAATGGACGGGCCAGGACTCTTCAGGCCACCACTAATGTTGATTAGTTTGCTTTGTCTGTCTTTGAAAGTCTCACCAGCGTATTGCTGTATTAGTTGAACCTAAGGGAATCCCCCTCATGCCCAAATCTCTTTGATTGGCAACTTCAGATCCTCTCACATCCGCTACGTATATACAAAAATAGAATCACAAGACACTTTCTGGAGCGGTATCCCACTAAGACAGCTCTGATACTATTTGAATTTTAATTCTCTGATAGCATTTCAATAAACTGGTCTCTACTTCTATTTGTTGTCTTATATGTGTTTTGTATGTCTAATCAGCTTGGATTGCTTTTACATTACCCTGTGCCTTATTTCTGTAAGTTTTCTTTATCCTTTTTTGTATGTCCATGTATTGTGAGATTCGATCACTGCAAGTAATGGATACCACATGTACTCTTGCAAACCCTGCGTGGTCTGCCTTTGATTTTATGCTGAAGTTACTCTGTATTGGATATTGTTCCTTTCAGTCTTACATGTCTATAACTTTTGAAAAATCAATAAAAATTTGAATTGAAAAATAAATAAAAAATCTGGACAATAAAATGTTACATGACAGAAAAATAAAAACCCAATTGCCCAATATCATCGAGTATGATGTACATAAAAGTAGATGTACATTTGGGTTTGCTTGTTTTTAAAAATTGTTTTGTGGGGTGGAATAAAAACAAAACAGCAATTCCTCCATTGTTTTTTGGGTTTTGCTTTTATGGCGTTCATCATGTGGTAAACATTTTAACTTTATTCTGCAGGTCAATATGATTATGGCAATATCAAATTTCTTTATTTATTTTTTAACTACTTGAAATAAAAACAATTTGTTAGAAAAAAAATGTTTTGTGTCGCCATATTCTAGTCCCATAACTTTTTTCTTTTCTGTCAATGGAGATGTGTGAGGGCCTGATTTTTGCGAGGCAAGGTGTAATTTTATTAATACCATTTTGGGGTTCATGCAACTTTTTGATCACTTTGGCCGTGCACATGGCCGCATCCATTATTTTCTATGAGCCTGGGCCATGCACGGACCGTGGAAACCATGGTCGTGTGCATGGGCCCATAGGGATGAATGGGGCCGCAATTCTCCCGTGGATTTTCAGGGAGAATTACATTACTTTATGGAAAAAATTGGAACATGATTTTTTTACTTTAAATTTTTTTTACTATATTTCTACAAACTTGATTTATTTAACTTTTTTTTAAGTCCCACTAGGGGATTTGAACATGTGATTGTTGAATTGCTAGCACAATACACTGCAATACTTATGTATTGCGGTGTATTGTGCTTTTTCCATCTCCAATTAAGTCTCCTATTAAATATTTGTACCATTTTGGACTTCCCTGCAAACTCTTAATAATATGTAATGAGAATTTGGTAATCAGTTAGATAAGATACAATTAGTATATTTATACATAGTACAACTAATTATTAGAATTTACAGCAGATTAAACCATCCTATAACCTCTTTTTCACTTATAATGACAGTTTGGTAATCAATGAGATAAGCTGGAAAATAAAGAACAAGTATGAAGCATATGAAAAAGTAAATACAGTAAAAACAAGAATATAAAATAAAAAATTAAAAAGTTACTGGATTCATGTTTACTTATACTGTGTACATAATATAGGCTGCGTTCACATCTGCGTCACGACTCCATTCCGACATTCTGTCCAAATTTTCCATCGGAACGGAGCCCTACGTTGACTACGCTATTGATTTGCACAACGGAGACAAACGGAAACTATTTGCACCGGATCCGTCACCATTGAAATCAATGGTGAAGGAAATGGAAACCCCTGGTTTCTGTTTGTGTCAGACAGGGCTCCGTTCCGACGGAAAGCTCCGAACGTCGGAACGGAGCCCTGACACAGATGTGAACGCAGCCTTACTATGTTAAACTATATGTACTGTTCAGAATATATGGGCTTCGCTTACAGTATCTTTGAGAATGAGTGTTTGAGACCACAAGTATAAATTAATTACATGGTCAACAGAATAAAAAATCAACTTCATGAATAATAAATGCAATGTATCATGTACACTGAATATACATGATTCTCAATGTTCATATAAATATGCAATTAGGTCACTTGTAATTTGCATAATCACAAAATGATTGATTACACAGTTCTCACCTTGAAAACAAATGACAAGCATAAGAAAATGAAAAAAATATCAAAAATGATGTTAGCTATAAACTATTCCTTCTGAAAGTATTAACCCCCTTAGTGTTTTTTATTTCCTGTTTTGTTGCATTACAACCATGAATTATATATTTTTTCTATTAAATTAGCACATCTAGACACTGGGATTTTTGCCCATTCTTCCAGGCAAAACTGTTCCAACTCCTTCAAGTGAGTTAGGTTGCGTTGGTATACCAGTCTTCAAGTCATGCCACAGATTCTCAAGTGGATTGAGCTCTGGGTTTTTACTTGGCCATTGCAAGACATTTAAATGGCTTTCCTTAAATCACTCCAGTGTAGCTTTAGCAGTATGTCCTGCTGGAAGGTGAACCTTTGTCCCAGTTTCAAATCTCTTGTAGACTGAAACCTTTCTTTAACCGCTTCCCGACCGCCCACTGTATATTCACGTCGGCATTTGCTGGGCTCTGTGCAGTGCCGACGTGAATTCACGGTGGGTGTTAAAAGCACGATCCGGGTGTCTCAGAGTAGCGCTGACACCCGGATCGCGCTGTTATCACCTGCCTCTGTTCCCGGAGATATGATCGGGACCTGATTAGTTCAGGTCCCGGTCATGTGATCGCAGGGAAAGTGTGTTGTAGCAACGAACTGGAAAGTTTGTTGCTATAACAAACTGGAAAGTTTGTTGCTACAACAAACTTTCCCGGGGACCGATTGCGGGTGCTGCAGTCGGTTATAAGGCAGAACCGGGGGCCATATAACAGCCCCCGGGTCTGCCATGCACGGCAGCCTATGAGAACCAGCCGGATGCTGGTTCTCATAAGCTTCCTGTCAGTGTGACTCTCAGCGTCACACTGACAGTATATATATAATACGTTACACTACCTAGGTAGTGTAATGTATTATAGCAGCGATCAGTGCTGCCAGGCTTCAAGTAAAACAAGTAAAAAGTAAAAAATAAAGTAATAAAAAAGTTTTATAAAAGTGTAAAAACAAGTTATAAAAGTTACAAAAAGAAATAATGCTTTTTTTCCTATAATAAGTCTTTTATTATAGGAAAAAAATGAAAATGTTAAAAAAAGTACACATATTTGGTATCACCGCGTTCGTATCCCAAAATATAGAATAAAAAGTGATCAAAAAGTCGCATGTACCCCAAAATAGTACCAATAAAAACTACAACCCGTCCCGCAAAAAACAAGCCCTTACACCGCTTTTTTGACGGAAAAATATAAAATTATGGCTCTCAGAATATGGTGACACAGAAAAATAATTAATTTTATCAAAGTGATTTTATTGCGCAATCGCCACAAAACATAAAAAACCTATATACATATGGTATCGCCGTAATCGTACCGACCCGCAGAATAAAGTAAAATGTCATTTATACCGCACAGTGAATACTGTAAAAAAAAAAAATACAAAAAACATTGTTAGAATTTATGTTTCTTTGTCACTTTGCTTCCAAAAAAATCTAATAAAAAGTGATAAAAAAAAATCACATGTACCCTAAAATGATACTAATGAAAAGTACAGATTGTCCCGCAACAAATAAGCCCTCACACAGCTCCGTTGGAGAAAAAATAAAAAAGTTCTGGCTCTCAGAATATGGCGATGCAAAATGTGCAGAGTGTTCCAAAAGCGGATAGGATCGGGCGCCATTTATCAGTGCGACACCGGCCACATATCTGCGAATTATTATTTATGTACCCCATTATTATACCCTCTTATTATGCCCTGATGTACCCCGCACAGCTTACATATGCCCCCACATCGTAAACTGAAATACCAGCAAAACCCCAAACAGTTACCAAGCAAAATCTGCGCTCCAAAAGCCAAATGGCGTTCCCTCCCTTCTGAGCCCCACAGCGTGCCCAAACACCAGTTTACGTCCACATATATGACATTTTATATCCGGGAGAACCCGCTCAACATTGTATGAGGTATTTGTCTTCAGTGGCACAAACTGGGCACAATATATTGTGCATTAAAATGGCATATCATTGGAAAATTTTAATTTTCACTTTGCACCATCCGCTGCGCATTAACGCCTTGGCGCACCACGACTTAATAGAATGTCGTGGTGCGAGGGGTTATATATGGAGCGGGCTCATGCGCTGCGCCCGCTCCATATTCTGCAGCTGTCAGCTGTGTATTACAGCTGACACCCGGGACTAACGGACAGGAACAGCGATCGCGCTGTTACAGGAGCCTGTAAAATGACATTATACTGCAATACATTAGTATTGCAGTGTATTGTACCAGCGACCTAATGATCGCTCGTTCCAGTCCCCTAAAGGGACTTTTGGGAGGTTTCCACTGTTTTGGTACCTCAGGGGCTTTGCATATGCGACATGACACCCGAAAACCAGTCCAGCTAAATTTGAGCTCCAAAAGCCAAATATTGTTCCTTCCCTCCTGAGTCCTGCCGTGGGTCCAAACAGCAGTTTATTACCACATATGGCATATTGCTGTAATCAGGACAAATTGCTTTACAAATTTTGGGGTAATTTTTCTCCTTTATTCATTGTAAAAATTAAACATTTCTATGTTTTTTCAGAAAAAAGTAGATTTTCATTTTCACGGCCTAATTCCACTAAATTCAGCAAAAAAACTGTGGGGTCAAAATGCTAACTATACCCCTAGAACAATTCCTTGAGGGGTGTAGTCTTCAAAATGGGGTCAGTTTTGGGGGGATTCCACTGTTTTGCTTACTCCAGGGAGTTGCAAACGTGACATGGCACTGAAAACCAATCCAGCAAAATCTGCGCTTCAAAATCCAAATGGCGCTCCTTCCCTTCTGAGCTCTGCTGTGGGTCCAAACAGCAGTTTAGTACCACATATGGGGTATTGGCGTAATCGGGAGAAGTAGCTTTACAAGTTCTGGGGTGCTTTTTAATCTTTATTCCTTGCAAATATTATTTTTTTTTAATATTTTTTCAGAAAAAAAGTAGATTTTCACTTTCACAGACAAACTCCAATAAATATAGCAGAAGACCTGTGGGGTCAAGATGCTAACTGTACCCCTAGATAAATTCCTTGAGGTGTGTAGTTTCCAAAACCGTCTCACTTTTGGGGGATTTCCACTGTTTTGGTACCACAAGACCTCTTCAAACCTGACATGGTGCCTAAAATATATTCTAAAAAAAGGAGGCCCCAAAATCCACTAGGTGCTACTTTGCTTCTGAGGCCTGTGTTTCAGTCGATTATCACACTAGAGCCACGTGTGGGATATTTCTAAAAACTGCAGAATCTGGGCAATAAATATTGAGTTGCATTTCTCGGGTAAAACCTTCTGTGTTACAGAATTTTTTTTATTACAAATGAATTTCAGCAAAAAAAATAAAATTTGTAAATTTCACCTCTACTTTGCTTTAATTCCTGTGAAGCGCCTAATGGGTTAAGAAACTTTCTGAATGCTATTTTAAATACTTTGAGGGGTGCAGTTTTTAATATGGGGTGATTTATGGGGTCTATCTAGTACATAAGGCCCTCAAAGCCACTTCAGAACTGAACTGGTCCCTGTAAAAATGGCCTTTTGAAATTTTCTTGAAAATGTGAGAAATTGCTGCTAAAGTTCTAAACGTTGTAACGTCCTAGAAAAATAAAATAATGTTCAAAAAACTATGCAAATATAAAGTAGACATATGGAATATATAAAATAGTAACTATTTTGTGTGGTATTACTATCTGTTTTACAAGCAGATACATTTAAAATGAGAAAAATCATAATTTTTGCAAATTTTCTCTAAATTTTGGTATTTTTCACAAATAAGCAATGAATTTATTGACCAAATTTTTCCACTAACATAAAGTACAATATGTCACGAGAAAACAATCTCAGAATCGCTTGGATAGGCAAAAGCATTCCAGAGTTATTAACACATAAATTGACACATGTCAGATTTGAGAAAATGGGGCTGGTCATGAAGGTCAAAATGAGCTCAGTCTTGAAAGGGTTAAGGTTTTCATTTCCTCAAGGAATCATTAAAAGGGATTTTCCACAAATGACACTTTCCACAGGTGATAAGGTGCATCTAGTACCTGTATAGGTAGGGTGTTAGAGTAGCGGACGTTTATGTTAACTGACGTCCATTATATAAAAAATAAATCTTACATTCCATTTTAGGAAGTATTAGCTGTGCATTTTTTCCACAGTTTCCATGTACATTTTCTATAGTAATTTTTTTATTATATTACAGTTTATTTTACTAATATATAGCATTACATTTAGCGTCAGTTAGTGACGGTCGTTCAGTTATTTTTTTTCCTAAAGTTCATTAAGTAAATTCTTTATACTGTAGTGTTACAGTCTTAGTGTAAATTTACTGTAGTACATTTGTCAGACTGTATTTTTTTTTTTTACAAATACGTATATAGCGTTACAGTTAAAGTAAGCTAGTAACGGACATTCAGGTTTTTTTTACTGAAGTTTGTTCAGTAAATTTTATATACCGTAGCTTTACAGTTTAAATTTAAATTTGTTAGAAAGAGGTACTCAGGACATTTTTTTTTCGTTTTATATTGGCATAATTTTTTTTTACTGAAGCTCGTTCAGTACATTTATTATACAACAGTTTTAAAACAAATTTACTGTAGTAAATTTGTAATACTACAATTTTTTTCTTACATCTTTTATTCTTCACATTTTTTTACTTCTTTTTGTTTTGTTTTTCTCTTCTTCTTTTCTTTAATTTTTGTTCTTTTTTTCTTTTCTTCTTCTGTTTTTCTAAATTGGTTGAAATAATAATGTCCCAATAGCCCCAACTGGTCTATTCCGCCGAGGCGGCATACACCCTCCTGGCCTCTGAAACTGGTACGGCCAACGAGGAAGAAGAGGAATATGCCTCATTCTCTTGTCCACCTAATCATCCTCATGTAGTTACAGTGAAGGAAATAAGTAGTTGATCCCTTGCTGATTTTGTAAGTTTGCCCACTATCAAAGACATGAACAGTCTAGAATTTTTAGGCTAGGTTAATTTTACCAGTGAGAGATAGATTATATTTAAAAAAAAACAGAAAATCACATTGTCAAAATTATATATATTTATTTGCATTGTGCACAGAGAAATAAGTATTTGATCCCTTTGGCAAACAAGACTTAATACTTGGTGGCAAAACCCTTGTTGGCAAGCACAGCAGTCAGACGTTTTTTCGTAGTTGATGATGAGGTTTGCACACATGTTAGATGGAATTTTGGCCCACTCCTCTTTGCAGATCATCTGTAAATCATTAAGATTTCGAGGCTGTCACTTGGCAACTCAGATCTTCAGCTCCCTCCATAAGTTTTCGATGGGATTAAGGTCTGGAGACTGGCTAGGCCACTCCATGACCTTAATGTGCTTATTTTTGAGCCACTCCTTTGTTGCCTTGGCTGTATGTTTCGGGTCATTGTCATGCTGGAAGACCCAGCCACGAGCCATTTTTAATGTCCTGGTGGAGGGAAGGAGGTTGTCACTCAGGATTTGACGGTACATGGCTCCATCCATTCTCCCATTGATGCGGTGAAGTAGTCCTGTGCCCTTAGCAGAGAAACACCCCCAAAACATAATGTTTCCACCTCCATGCTTGACAGTGGGGACAGTGTTCTTTGAGTCATAGTCAGCATTTCTCTTCCTCCAAACACGGCGAATTGGGTTAATGCCAAAGAGCTAAATTTTAGTCTCATCTGACCACAGCACATTCTCCCAATCACTCTCAGAATCATCCAGACGTTCATTTGCAAACTTCAGACGGGCCTGTACATGTGACTTCTTGAGCAGGGGGACCTTGCGGGCACTGCAGGATTTTAATCCATTAATTACGGCATAATGTGTTACCAATGGTTTTCTTGGTGACTGTGGTCCCAGCTGCCTTGAGATCATTAACAAGTTCCCCCCGTGTAGTTTTCAGTTGAGGCCTCACCTTCCTCAGGATCAAGGATACCCCACGAGGTGAGATTTTGCATGGAGCCCCAGATCGATGTCGATTGACAATCATTTTGTATGTCTTCCATTTTCTTACTATTGCACCAACAGTTGTCCCTTCTCACCCAGCGTCTTACTTATGGTTTTGTAGCCCATTCCAGCCTTGTGCAGGTCTATGATCTTGTCCCTGACATCCTTAGAAAGCTCTTTGGTCTTGCCCATGTTGTAGAGGTTAGAGTCAGACTGATTAATTGAGTCTGTGGACAGGAGTCTTTTATACAGGTGACCATTTAAGACAGCTGTCTTTAATGCAGGCACCAAGTTGATTTGGAGCGTGTAACTGGTCTGCAGGAGGCTGAACTCTTAATGGATGGTAGGGGATCAAATACTTATTTCTCTGTGCACAATGCAAATAAATATATATAATTTTGACAATGTGATTTTCTGTTGTTTTTTTTATATAATCTATCTCTCACTGGTAAAATTAACCTAGCCTAAAAATTCTAGACTGTTCATGACTTTGACAGTGGGCAAACTTACAAAATCAGCAAGGGATAAAATACTTATTTCCTTCACTGTATAAGGAAACCACGTAAAAAAAATTCGGATATGTGTCTCTGGTGGCACTAACTGGCCAAAATTTTTTTAATTTGAACCATCCACTTCAAATTCATTTTTGTAAAACGCCTGTGGCGTAAAAATGCTCACTACGTCCCTACATTAATTTTCTTGAGGGTGCAGTTTCTAAAATAGGGTCACTTCTGCAAAATTTCTACTGTTTTGGCACCTCAGGGGCTTTGCAAATGCAACATGGCATCCGCAAACCATTCCAGCAAAATCTGTCGCTCCAAAAGCCAATAGCAGTTTTTCCACCACATATGTGGTGTTAAAAGTAGGGCACTAATGCCAAAAATTCTGAGTATAGGCGTTGGCAAAACAGATCCAAGGTCCCTGATAAAGTGTCAAAGGTAAAAGGTAATGTTTGGTAGACCTTTACATCAGTATAACACTAGACAGGGGTAGTGATTCACACTACTAGTCCATTTGCCATAGCGATACAAAATCACCAAGCCTTGGGACGTTGCTTATTTGTGGTTTACAGACCGGTTTTATAATTGCTAGGGTCCTCTGTGAATGTCTAAAGTGGTGCACGTTTATTATCAGTGCATATAGGACATCTCAATGAGGTTTGGTGATTTTGTATCGCTATGGCAAATGGACTAGTAGTGTGAATCACTACCCCTGTCTAGTGTTATACTGATGTAAAGGTCTACCAAACATTACCTTTTACCTTTGACACTTTATCAGGGACCTTGGATCTGTTTTGCCAACGCCTATGCTCAGAATTTTTGGCATTAGTGCCCTACTTTTAATATTATACGAATAAAATATTTTTAAACGTTTTTCTAGGCAGGACTTTATATTTAACAATTAAACGTACACTACCTAAACTGATTTGGTTGGAATTTACACATATGGGGTGTTGCTGTAGTCGGAAGAATTTTTTTACATATGTTTAAATTCTTTTTTCTCTTTTATTCCCTGTGAAAATGAAAAATATTGAGCTAAAACAAATGTTTTGGGGAAAAAAAATGTAGTTTTTCCTTTTCACGGCACAATTCTAACAAATTTAGCAAAACAAACTGTGGGTAGAAATACTTACTCTACCCCTAGACAACTTCTTTAAGGCAGTGGTCCCTAATCACCGGGCCATGGACCAATATCGGGCCGTTGATCATTGGGTACTGGGTCGCTGTGATTCCGCCGCAATAAATGCAACAACTGCTATTTGGTGCGGATTTTACCTCCCATTGAATTCAATGGGAAAAACTTGCAACAAATAAGCAGCATTTACACAAATAGAATTGACATGCTGCGGAATAAAATTCTGCACCGCTTGTCAAATTTTGAGCGGTTTTTCTGCTCACTATTTACACAGCATGTGGATGAGATTTGTTCTAGCTACTTTGTTGCTACTATTTGTTGCTGCTACTGTATTATGCTGCGGATTTTCCGCAACAAATCCTAAAAACCTTTTCATTTTTATTTTATGTCCATTTAACTGTATTTTGCAGGGTGTTTTGAAATGCACGTGATCCCCCCCTTACCGCCGGTCCGTGGAAAAATTGTCTTGCATGAAACTGTTCCTTGGTGCAAAAAAGGTTGGGGACCGCTGCTTTAAAGGGAACCTGTCACCAGCATTTTAACTATAAAGCCAGCAATACCTGGTGAAAGTGGGTGAAAAATCATTGTCATCTAAGCTATAAATATGTTCTAAGTAAGCTCTGTAGCTTTAGTGTTCCGTTTTTCAGTGGTCCCACACCGTATGCAAATGAGCAGAAAAGAGTCAAATCTTCATCTGAAAAGAGTCAGATTTTCATTCCTCCAGCATCTCAGAGTGGACTCCACCTCCTTCTTTTTGATTGACAGCGCCTTAGCCAGTCAGGGCCAGACAGGTGGCAACGGTGGGCGGGGTTAAGAAGCTGCGTCCCAGAGGGAAAAATAATTACCATAAAAGGCGGGAAGAGTTTAAACGACGATATTTACAGACAGAGGAGGACTTCAGGAAAGAAGAGAACAGGAACGAACTCTGGACTGCTGCGGCCATTGAGGGGTCAGGCGAGTTTAACAGGTAAGATGTTGATGACAGGATCCCTTTAAGGGATGTAGTTTCCAAAACATGGTCACCTCTGGGGGGGGGGGGGGGGTTCACAGTTTTAGTACCTCAGGGGCTTTGCAGATGTGGCATGGTGCCTGCAAACCATTTCTGCAAAATCTACGCTCCAAAAGTTAAATGGCATTCCTTTTGTTTTGAGTCCTGCCTTGTGCCTAAACAGCAGTTTACAACCTCATATGTGGTATTGATGTACTTGGGTGAAATTGCTTTACATATGTTGTGGTTCTTTTTCTCCTTTATTCCTTATGAAAATTTAAAATATTGAACTAAAACAAAAAAAATTGGGGGGAAAAATGTTAGTTTTCACGGCCTAATTCTAATAAATTCAGCAAAAAAACGGTGGTGTCAAAATGCTTACTCTACCCCTAGATAAATACCTTAAGGAATGTAGTTTCCAAATGTGGTCACTTCTGGGGGGTTTCTACAGTTTTTGTACCTCAGGGGCTTTGCAAATGCGACATGGTGCCTGCAAGCCATTTCAGCAAAATCTACGCTTCAAATGCCAAATAACATTCCTTTTCGTCTGACCACTGCCGTGTTCCTAATCAGCAGTTTACAACCACATATGCAGTATTAATGCACTCCATACAAATTGCTCTATAAAAGTTGTGGTGCTTTTTTTCTCCTTTATTCCTTGTGAAAATAAAAAATATTGAGCGAAGACTAATTTTTA
This sequence comes from Rhinoderma darwinii, assembly GCF_050947455.1. Taxonomy (NCBI): domain Eukaryota; kingdom Metazoa; phylum Chordata; class Amphibia; order Anura; family Rhinodermatidae; genus Rhinoderma; species Rhinoderma darwinii. Next base: position 41,285,589 of record NC_134689.1, on the reverse strand, counting down.
TCGGAAAAATATGTTGTTTTTTTTTGTTTTCATGGCCCAATTCTATTAAATTCAGAAAAAAACTGGTAGGGTCAAAATGCTTACTCTACCCCTGGATAAATTTCTTAAGGGGTGTAGTTTCCATAATGGGGTCACTTTCCACCGTTTTGGTACCTCAGGGGCTTTGCAAATATGATGTGGCCTCCGCAAACCATTCTAGCAAAATCTGCGCTCCAAAAACCAAATGGCACTCCATTCATTCTGAGCCCTGCCATATGCCCTGCCAAATCTGGCACTCCAAACGCCAATAGCAGTTTACTACCACATATCCGATACTGCTTTACTCGGGAGAAAGTGTTTTACAAACATTGAGTGCTTTTTTTCCTTTAATTCTTGTAAAAATGAAACATATTGAGCTAAAACGACACATTATAGGAAACAATAATTTTTCATTTTCACGGCTCAATTTTAATAAATTCCATAAAACATCTGTGGGGTCAAAATGCCCACTACATCCCTAGATAAATTCATTAAGGGGTGTATTTTCCAAAATGGGGTCTTTGAGATATTTCTTATCTTTTGGCACCTGAATGCCTCTGCAAACCTATAGTGGTGCCTAGAAAACATCTTAATAAAAGGAGGCCCCAAAACACACAGGGTGCTTCTTCAATTTTGAGGCCTATGTTTCTGTCAAGTAGCACTCTTGGAATACATATGCAATATTTTAAAAAATTGCAGAATCAGGGTAATAAATATTGAGTTGCTTTTATATGTTAACACTTGCTGTGTTATAGAAAAAAATAGGATTAATTTTGAATATCTGCAAAAAAAATGACATTTTCAAATTTCACCTTCACAGTTATTTAATTTCTGTGAAACGTATAAAGATTTAAGAAACTTTCATAATGCTGTTTTGAATCTTTTGAGGGATGCAGTTTATAAACTGAGGTGATATACATATAGATCTCTGAAAGCCAACTCAGAACTGATTTGGTCCCTAAAAAAAATAGGTTTTGGGTATTTTCTTGAAAAATTGGAAAAATGACTGGTAAACTTTATAAGCCTCACCTATAAGCCTTATTGTCCTAAAAAAATAAAAGGATGTTCAAAAAATAATGTCATAATAAAATAAATATATGGTAAATGATAATTAGTAACTATTTTGTGTGGTATTACTATCTGTCTTACAAGCAAATAAATTAAAATTTGGAATAATACTAATTTTTCCGAATTTTTTAAACATTTTTGTGTTTTTCGCTGAATGTATTAACAAAAATCTACCACTAGCCTAAAGTACAGATGTATTCTTCCTTATTTTTCCTAATATCTTAACATGTTCTGAGAGATGACCAGCTTTAAAAAAAAGTCTGCCAAGGATTTTTCTAGCATGTCACGACATTGTATTGAATTTGTTTCATGAGAAGTTAGAGTCCTTAACCAAATTTAAGCAAGGGTGGACACATCTGTACAATGTGTCACAATAAAGAAATCTCAGAATCACTTGGATAAGTAAATGCGTTTCAAAGTTATTACCACATAAAGTGATGCATGTCAAATTTGAAAAATTAGGCTGGGTTCACAAGGCCAAAACTGGCTGTGTCCTTAAAAGGGTTATCCCAGGATGTAGAATTTTTGCTAAAAGTCCTTTAGCTTACTAGCTTATAAAAACCTGCTTAAATGTGCTATAACAAGTTTACCCTATGCTCTTCTTCTATTCCTTCTGCCTCCGGTTCTTCCGTTCCTCTTTCTGTATGCATGGGGAAAGTAGGCAGGACTGCAGAGTTGTACCGTAAATGGTATGTGCTTGTGGGAAACTATATTTCCCACAAGTGCATTGTGTCTCCTCCGGCTCCCTGTCTCAACAGTTAATGCTTGCCCCGTTTGGAGAAATGGCCGTATCACTGGTTTCATGACCAAATCAATGTAACGTTGACCTGAAATTAAGACAAGAGGGGTTCGGCTTCTGTACATTATGTGACCCCACACCATAATCCCGGGAGTAGGACCTGTGTAACGTTTCCTTGTGAAAGCCTATTAATGGCATTTCCACGTGGTCTCCAGACAAATCTCCGGCTATCATAGTATCCGAGACAAAAGCGGGACTCATCGCTGAAGAGGATAGACCTCTATTCCAGCCTCCATTGCTGTCTTGCTATGCACCATAATAGCCTTTGAGAGTGGTGGCGTGTTGTCAATGGAACACCTGTAGCTGGACGTCTGGCTCATAGATCATTGTTGTGCAAACGTCTTCTGATGGTTTGTGTCGACACTGGTTGCTGCCCTAGGCTCAGGATGTTATGTCCAATTTCACTTGCAGTACAGAATGGATCACTACGCGCCATTCCCGCAACCAGATGATTAGCCTGTGCAGAGGTTCGCCTCTGCACACCTCTTGCTGTCATTCCCATTCATTGTTGTTTTCCCAACCTCCGGGAACGCAACATTGAACAGTGCTAACACCTCGGCTTATGCCCATAGCGATCTCCCGGCATGATAAACCAAGTTCTCGCAGTTTAATGATTCTGTCCCTCTCGGGTTGTGACAGGTACTTTGAATCTGCCTTTTATGCTCCTCCCACATGCCACAGATTGGAGCTAGGTGCTTGAAAATTTGACCTGCTGCTTCCTCGATTTGCATAACCTTACGGCTTGCCCTTCTTGATGTTGCAATTTCAATGTTGAGGAGTGTGTATGTATATATATATATATATATATATATATATATATATATAGATATATAAGTGAGATACACAACTTGTGACTTCAAAACTCGTATTAATTATAGATACACAATAAAAGAAAATCAGAGGGATTTACCAGTCCCAAAACATTTTTGGGATTTGGGACACACAGAGAAAGATGTCAGATTTATGTAGTTGAATTATGGGCCACCACAAAAACGGGGAGGCAACTGCCTCCTGCGTATAAATAAAATGTGAATTCAAATGGATTTATCCACTAGATTGCTTGAAACCAAAAGGTCTCAATGTTGACTTTACAGTCACGGCGGGTATGATGGGTTGAGACTTACCTCTGGCCGCTATTAGAAACTCTGGTGACCTCTAGCATCGAGGACGAATGTGATATGTTTTTTATTTGTGCTAATATGAATATTTTTTATATTTTTCAAGTGTATTAACTTGTGTTCTCTCTATTCTTAGACATAGTTGAAGATTCCTTGAGAATGGAATGGGAGAACAATCTCACCAATCATTTAGGAGGCAGCAACAATCAATTGCCATACGTTTTTGTTATTAGGTATTAGCTCTGTAAAATGGCATTTGGGTTTCTATAGTTATACCTGTGACATAGACTTAGTTACCATGATGCCCAGTATACAGACTACACCATGTAAGACCCCAGACCCTCCCCTACTGTAGGCGTGTTTATGAGTTTATGTGTCACGTGACAGTACGTGTCATGCGATGTCACATGACCAGTTACCTCCCTATAGCTGATTTTGTTATCTATAACATCATTGGCTAGTTAGAGATCTTCATTTTTGCTTATTCATATCCATTGGCTCAGCATTGAGCATGAGCAGTAAGAAGATACAAATGCTGATTACTATGGAAATTAATCAATAGCGTGTCTTCTTAGTTCCTTGTGATTGGTGAGTGTGATTCTTACCCTCTTTTTTACACAGCTGATGTATATGTGTCATTTTATATAATAATGTATATTTTGCACTTTTTACACTTATGATTATTATGAAATGTATATGATATTGAAATATGCTATTATATCTATACCTTACATGGCTTCACATATCTTTTAACATGTCATTTTGGATATCAATGTTGCATTTGGTTTCCGTTTGTTTCCGTTCCGTAATGTTTCTATTTTTTTAGCGGAAACAATAGCGTAGTCGACTACGCTATTCTTTCCACTAAAAAAACACAAACTTTATGGAATGGAAACAAACTGTAACCAATTGCAATGGAAGCATTACCATTGAAAATCAATGGTAATGCAAACGGAAGCTGTGGTTTTCGTTTGGCTTTCCGTTCATGGGCTCCTCTGACGGAAAGGTCTAATGGAACCCATGAACGGAAGCCCAATGCTGATGTGAACACAGCCTAAGCTTTTGGACAACAAAAGTCTTATGATGTCTGGTGCAAGGCAAACAATGCATTCCGCAGTAAAATGTAGCACTAGTGTGATGTTGTCAGCATCAAAGGAAGAATACATTGTGTATGATAACAGTGGGCTGAAGCAAAACCTGGCAGGGAAGCAAGACAACGATCTAAAATAAAGAAAACTGACGTCAAAGAAGAAACCCAAAAAAAAATATTGTTCTGGATTGAAATAGTCAAATTTCTAATTTGAAACCAATATATAGATGATGTGGCAATACCTGAAAAAAAATAAAAAAATTTCCACAAAAATCTACCAATGTGTCTGAAATTAAACCCTTTTGCTAACGGCGCAAATGTCACATTTATGACATACACAAATAAAACTGAAATGATAAAATAAAAACAATCATATTATACCCCCATACCAATATATTTTCTGAAAACAGATACCTGGCACATTGTGAAAATGGCACCCAATACTTTACATTCATGGGCGCCTTAATGCAACTTTGCATCAAATATTTAATAAAAAAATAAAAGTCTCACTCATGCGAAGCTTAAGGGCACAATGCCTCCTAAAAATAAAAGCTCAATATGTGAGAGTTCATACATGCTGCTTATGCCTATGTCTACATGCACATATCTCACATAGAAGAGCTGACTGTCATGGAGTAGGCAAATGGTCTGATTAGGCAAAGGGGGTATTATATGTGTATTTCTGGCCACGCTCTAGCCCTTATATTCCAGTTTCGACAAGCATAGTCAAGACGTTTTACATATGTTCTTGGCAGTGAAAGGGTTAAAGAGGCTGTTTTCAAATATAATTTTAAGTAATTATAAGTCAATAGAAGGGAGGTCACCCATTCAGGACCCTCATCTAGAGTAGAAAGTGGCTATAAAGAACATCTTTTGCTCCAGAGGATGCATTTCAGGGACATCATGGACAGCCTACTGATTTTTTATGGGAATGGTGTAATGTTTAATTTCTCCTCTAGTTGTGCTGCAGGGATATTGACTTTCTGCCAGATTCCCCCAAAGTCCATAACTGATCGCTGGTTTTAAAAATATCAGGACCCTGCGATTAGTTTATCATCGAGTTTTTTTCTAACTATTGGGCATTATCAAAAGCTGACCAATCTAATAGCTTTTAAGCAATTCTACAAAGAGGAATTGGTTAAAGCATTTCCATAGATATGGGAAAAAATTATATTAGGAAATAGGAAGCATTTACTTGGAATTTGTTTTCTAAAAGTTTGAGGCCTATGGGTGAGGTAAAATTATTTGGTATTGAATAAGAAGGTTTAGCAATGTACTGTAACCTCTCTGATGCTCCATCAGTAAAATTTTATTGAATGGTCTCAGGAGTTAAGGTGGTTTTGCAAGTAAACCTTAGAGCTGCTAATGAGACATGATCATGTTACGTTGAGTCTCCTTGTATCAGGTCAATCCACTTTCTTTTTTTATTTTTATTTAATGGCAAAATACAAATCTTAAGGTTCAAAATACTTTTAACAGAAATTCAAAGCTGAACATAAAAAAAAATTCAGTTTTATAGAGTTTAAATATCACTATTTCCCAGCCATTTTTTTATTATTTTTTTTACTGTATTTTAATATCCTCAAGATGCTATTTTTCTTAATTAAGGTCAAAATAAGGATAATTAATTTTTGTGCAATATTGCTTTGAGCTACTGCATATTACAGATAGAGATGGCCATCTTTATTAACTTGTATAAAGAAAGGTGATACCAAATGAAAAATGCTAAGAAACCAAAGCATATTAACAGAAGCATGTTTCTGAACAGTAAAGATCTATCTATCTATCTATCTATCTATCTATCTATCTATCTATCTATCTATCTATCTATCTATCTATCTATCTATCTATCTATCTATCTATCTATCTACACATACATACTGTAGCTGTGAATTTTATAGAAGATGTGCACAATATTCTATCTTCTGATATTTTGCATAAATGTAAAGTTTTATTGGGGCACTAGAGCTCTGATATCTCCATTCTCATTAGGATACAGATGTTGCTGTACCCTCCGGAGCACTATGGGCCGTAGACTATACGAGAATTTCAAGTCCTTTACTCTAGTGATCTATATGACAAGTTCACATGTACTTCATAGGGGTTCTCCTTAATTCAGTTCTCATCCATTGTATGGATTTATTTGTTAATACTCAGCAACAAGAGAAACCTTTGGACCTGCTGGGTCGATAGACTCACCATATAGTATGCTTTCTGTATAGATGTGTACACATAAACAAGCATAAACACATGCATACATCAATAATCTAACGAGGCCCAAGGGATTAAACTGAAGTTTTATTATTCTAAGGGCTTTTCACACCATAGGTTTATCGTGTACATCGAGAAAGCTCCCGACATACACAATACACCTGTCCATAGGGCAACATTATACATTTTTTTTGGAAATTCTTTATTTTCGTGGCAACAGTCACATATTTACAGAATACACGATACAGCAAGTACATGTGGGAAAATATATAAACTTACAGAAAACCAAGATGTATGTATTTGAAATTTACAATGTAAACCTTCCACGAGGTAGTATTATATGTCATCTTTAAGGTATAAACATGAACTTCCCCACTATGCATAAGAAAGACATATTTAGGCAAAAGTACAGAATGAAGTAAAAGAGCAAGAAGGGGAGGAGGAGTAGTCACTCCCACCGAGGAGACCCCCGCCACCCCCGAACAGGACCCTACGAGCTATCCATCAGTGTCCACACTTCCAAGAATGTCAGTGTAGAAGTCGGAGTCCTGAAACACGATCCACGGGGCCCACGTGCGACAGAACCTAGCGTGTGCATCGTGAATGGAGGAGGTTAGGTCCTCCATATGCATAAGGTCATTGACCTTCGAGATCCAGAGGGACAATGTCGGCGGAGAGGATTTCTTCCAGCGTAAGGGGATACAATGTCGTGCAGCCATCACCAAAAAGTGAAGCAGAGAGCGTTTGTATGTGTTAGCCGGAATGTCACAGTGATGGAGGAGGAAGAAGGCCGCATCCATGTTACAGGTAGCATCCGTAACCTTGAAGATCACCCTCTTGACTCCGTCCCAAAATCCCGTTAGTCGTGAGCATGACCAGAAAGTGTGTAGAAGGGTACCATTGTCCAAACCGCATCTCCAACAGAGAGGTGAGACAGTCGGGAAGATGCGATGAAGGCGGACCGGGGTCCTATACCATCGTGAGAGCAACTTAAAGCTAGCCTCCTGATATCGTGACCTAATTGATGTTTTATGAGCTAGGGTAAGAATTCGGGAACATTGACTTATGCGAAATGTGATTCCCAAGTCAGCCTCCCATTCCGAAATGTACCCAGGCGTCGGTAGGTCCGGCGGGTTTAGTAGAAGACGGTAAATTGTAGACAGAGTATGGCGCGCCGGCCCATCCTCGGCACATATCGCTTCCAGCTGAGATCTAGGGGCGTGGAATAGGGCCGAAGAGGGCAATGAAGAGTAGAAGTGACGGAGTTGGAATACACGCCAGTAACCCAATGGGGGGAGGTCAGGCATCCGTGTCAACTCTGCGAGAGAGAGCCACTCGGAGTTCTTCAAGAAGTGCTCTGCCCTAAATACCCCTGCCGACGACCAGGACTTGAACACCGGATCTGTCAATCCAGAGGGAAAGGAAGGGTTTCCCAGAATCGGAGTCATGGGAGAGCAGAGAGGGAGGAGACTCGATCGATCCATTGGAAGTGCACAACAACGGAGCGTGGGGCCTATCGTGGGATGGCGGTGAAGGGACGTGGGAAGTCCCTGTTTCAACCATGGAATCGTCTCTAAAGGAATCTCCGAGAAACCTTGCTCAAGGCCTATCCAAGGGGGCGTGCCTACACCAATCGACCACTCGCGTCAGATGTGCTGAAATGTAGTACGAGCGAATGTCAGGAAGTGCCAGTCCCCCCGTCTCCCGGGAGCGGCATAGGAGCGCACGACTGAGACGTGGGTGTTTGCCATTCCATACAAAGGACTTTTGAATGGTGTTAATCGCTTTGAAGAATGAAAGGGGGACCGCTATAGGAAGGGCTTGGAAGAGGTACAGCAGACGGGGTAGTATATTCATCTTAAAGATCGTGCAACGTCCCATCCACGTAAATGTGCCCCCCGTCCATCTGGCGCAATCTGCTTTCACTTCCGCGAGAAATCCTGGAAAATTTAAGTTATAGAGCTCCTTAAGGTCCGCTGGAATGCGCACTCCCAGGTACTTAAGGGCCACCGGGTTCCATTTGAAACTAAAAGATTGCTCTAGTGAAGACAGCAGGGTTGGGGATAGGGAGACATTCATGGCCTCGGATTTGGAAAAATTTATTTTAAAGTTAGAGAGGTTGGAAAATCGACTAAACTCCTGCATTAGATTCGGGAGGGAGACGGTGGGGTTAGTAAGAAAGAATAGCAGGTCGTCTGCGTACGCTGCCACTTTAGTGACCCGGGATCCCTCTCCTATTCCCTTAATGTCCTGATTTGCACGAACATGTCTGAGGAAGGGTTCCAGGGTAAGGACAAAGATCAAGGGGGACAAGGGGCAGCCCTGTGGTGTCCCATTATGGATTGTAAAATCATCCGAAAGAATACCGTTCACCCTAACCCTGGCAGATGGGCAGGAGTACAATGACATTAACCATCCCATCATTTGAGGACCTAGACCGAGTCGGAGAAGTGTTTCCTCCATGTACATCCAATTGACTCTGTCAAATGCTTTTTCAGCATCAGTGGACAGGAGCATAAGTGGTACACGGGACAATTGGGATTTATGTATGAGATTGATCGCCTTTGTGGTGTTATCTCGGGCCTCTCGTCCCAACATGAACCCCGCCTGATCAAAATGGATTACCCCACCAAGCAGGGGGGCCAGACGCATGGACAATATCTTGGCAAAGAGTTTAATGTCTGCGTTAAGCAGTGAGATTGGTCTATAGCTGGCACACTGAGAGGGGTCTTTTCCCGGTTTGGGAATCACCGCTATATGGGCCCTAAGCGCGTCTGGTGGAACGCGTGAGGAGGAGGATAGAGAATTCAGGGATGCCAGCAGGTGCGGCCCAATGCAGGAGATAAATTTCTTATAGTAGGGTAACGTGAAACCGTCAGGCCCCGGGGCCTTCCCCGCAGCAGAGTTTTTGAGCGCATCAGTTAGTTCGGTCATGGTAATCGGTTCTTCCAAGGCAGTGAGTACCTCCTCTGTCAGGGATGGCAGACCTGAGTCCGCAATATAGGATTGGATATGCGCACGAAAGTCGTTTGACATCGTGGCCGGGTTGGTGGAGTCGGTGTTGTAAAGAGCAGCGTAAAAGTTACGGAACTGTGCCGCTATATCCAGAGGCATGTTGGCTCGTATGTTTGGGGAGGATGTAATAAAGGGGACATAAGTGCGCGCTTGTTGGATCCGCAGGGCTCTAGCTAGCGATCTGCTGCATTTATTACCATACTCGTAGAAATGGCGCTTACATTTAGAGAGGGTGGCTTTAGCTTTGGATAATAATATGGTGCGTAATTCTTCCCGTTTCTGAATTAACGCAGATCTACATTCAACTTCGTGGGTACGCTTGTGTGTGACTTCTAGAGCCTTGATCTCCGACAATAGCCGAACGATAGTCACGGCGCGCTTTTTTCAATCGTGCTCTGTGTTTGATGAGAGTGCCGCGAACGACGCATTTATGTGCCTCCCATAGCACCCTTGGGTTCGTGTCAGCGGATGTGTTTGTGATGAAATAGTCATCAAGCGTTCGTTGTACATCTAATGAGACGAGGGAGTCATTAAGAAGCGAGGGATTGAGCTTCCACTGGGATTGGAACATTAACGGAGATTGCAATGAAATAGACATCGTGACAAGAGCATGGTCTGAGAAAGAGATCGAGTCAATGTCGGCCGCCTGTAGCGATGGTAGAGCGCGGTGCTTGATAAATATCAGATCAAGTCTGGAATAAATGTTGTGTACTGAGGAGTAAAAGGAAAAGTCCCTGTCCGATGGATGTAGAAGGCGCCACGTGTCTACAAAGTTGTGATCATGGAGGGCTCGTTTAATGCGACGCAATTGGGAGTGGGGGATTGATGATGAACCTGATGAAACATCCATGATTGGGTCCAATGCTACATTGAAGTCACCCCCTAGGACAATGGTACCCTCCCCAAACTCCTCCAATGTATCTAAAAAACCAATCAATGCTGTACCCTGACCCATATTAGGCAAATAGAAGGAGGCGAAGGTATAGATCTGTGAGTCGATGCTACCCTTGACCAAAAGCATTCGCCCCATTCCATCACTGCGAGCGTCCAAGTATTCCCAAGGAATAGAGCGGGAAAGAAGTATACTTGTCCCTCTGGATTTCAGGTCGGGAGAAAAGCTATGATATGAGTGTGGAAACCATAAGTTGGATAGCTTAAAGGGTTTCTGTTCACTCAAATGCGTTTCCTGCAGGAAAGCTACATGTAGTTGTCTGCCTTTCAGCATGTTGAGCAGGATGGATCGCTTCCCAGGACTATGTAAGCCCTTAACATTCAATGAGCCTATCCGTAGGTCTATCTGGGAATTACGGGCCATGTTCCCGGCGGGAGTGGGTAGAGGGAAGGGAGGACAAGAAAGGAAGAAGTGGAAAATCAGGCGGAAAGAAAAGAAAATATACAGAAAAGGTAGCCCAGAGGCCAACTCCTACGTGGCAAGAAGACCTGTGGAGAAAAAGTTAGTGATACAACAGGAACAAGGAAAACCAAAGCGAAGCGGAGGGGGAGCCCCGCACAGTGAGCAGCATATTAAATGAACAATACAACTTTCGTCTAATGCCCCCCAGGGGGTGGGCAAGGGAGGCCGGAACATCTCCTATAACCAGGCACAACAACAAAGGCCCAACAAACACTACCCTCCCTTTTACTGAGATACCTAAGAACGAGATATAGAGGGACACCAGGGCAGGGTTATTGGCGGACTACGAGCTCAAGATATTATCCAGGTCCTTAATAGAGGGCCAATAAACCAGCAGGCCTCGCCTGGCACCACATGACCTAACGTAGCTTCCTGCCAACCGGTACAACAACCCTGCCTGGATGCTCCGCCATGTGCAAATACCCGCCACATCTCCTGTAGTAACTAAAAAGGAGGGAGGGGAGAGAAAAGGGATGGAAGGGAAGAAGAGGAGTGTGAGAGGCAGGCACAAGGGTAGAGCAGACAGATACAGTCAATGCCCGCCAAAAGGTGAGCCAGAAGATTAGCAGGGGACACCGCAGTACATATAACCATTACAATCACCAGAAGCCCCTTCCTTAAGAACATTAAGATATGCATATGAGATATGAATAGAAGGCTAAGACATGTGGTATCACCCCGGACAAATAAACAACCGCTATATGGATATACAACACGATAGTCCGCATGAGAAACTACAATAAATGGGAGTAGCCCCTTAACGAATGTTACAGTGCACATATAACATAACATGTAATATAATAGGACCCTAGGCAAAAATACTGTCACGTTAGCATAGTAATACACACACCGCCCCCTGGTTGTCCTCATGTATGTGACCGTCAACGGGCTCTAAAAGATGAAGTGGGGGGGGGCATGTATACTACGGCATACCAACATGTTAGGGGTGCAGGAAGGGGGGAGGGGGGGGAGAAGTTGGGCACAAAGGATGTGGGCAATATAAAGGACTGGGTATATCTACTGTTCTGTGGGTAGCAAAGGATCGGACGTGTCGACCCTCTTCCAGGAAAGTCCCGTCGATCATGGGCGAGAAATAAACGTAGCGGCGTTGCTCCATAGGACCCGTGAGCAGGGACACTTCTCAGGAGGGTGTAGTGAGTACCTGTAGGCAAAAAGATAAATAAAGAGCAAGCAAGAAGGACCGTTTGGCACTTTAGGAAGCCCGATAGCCGTAGGAAGCCATTGATATGTCATCGGAATAACAACCCTTAGATCCGGGGACCAATTCAGGCCTCAGGCGGTAAACGTTGCGAGAGATCTGGCTGAGTTCCTATTGATTCCAGTAGTGAGGGTCTGCTGAGCGGCTGGCTCGGGCGCCGATTACGCCGACGTTGAGTCGGTTCAGTCCGATCCAATGTCAGCCAGTCCGGGACCGGGAACGGAGCAATTTGCAAAAACCGAAATAGGGCCTCTAAATCCGAGGAATGGCGCAGTATAAAGGAGGCATCATCCCTTCTGACGAGCACGTGAAATGGGTGACCCCATCTATAAGTGGCTCCAGCCGCTTTGATCTTTTCTAGCAGCGGATGCAGTAGACGTCTCATGTACAGTGTCCGCGGCGAGACATCCGGATAGATCGCAACCCTGCTTCCATCAACCGAAACCGGACCATGCGACCAGGCTCCTCTGATTATCAAATCCTTGTCAGAGTAATAATGCAACCGACACAGAACATCCCGTGGGTTTGAAGGGTCGATCGGACCGGGTCTCGAGACTCTGTGCACGCGGTCCAATAGGAATGTCGCTTCCAGGGGTCTGTCGGTAACTTTGTTAAAGATGGCAGTAATTCTATTAGGGAGGTCGTCTCTGGGACCTAAATCCGGGAGGCCCTTCAGTCGAATATTATTTCTGCGGCCCCTGTTTTCTTGATCATCCAGTTGAAGTGCAAGGGACTGCATATGTGTTCTATTAACAATGGCCGCCTGCTCCAATACATGAACTCTGCTGTCAATAGCGCCGACCGCACCGTCAGTGGAAGTAATCCTGGTGTCCACCCTGTCTACCTCGCGTCTCAGGTCTGCGATATCTTGCTGGTGGGATAGTTCAATTCTGGTCACCAGGGAGTCTAAGTCTTGTCTAGTAGGGAGAGCTTGTATTAGTTCCCTGAGTAAGTGTAAGTCTGCATGCAGGGCAGGTTGAAGGGGGATGCCCTCAGAGCTACCAGGCCTGGGGGCAGTGGTTGATGGCAAGGCACACAGGGGGGTGATAAGGGATACTGGCGGTACCTCATTACTGCTGAGTCCTAGGAGTGAAGCAGGCATCGGTGGGTTGTCCAGCTGCCCCTGTATGCCGGGCGCCCCAGCCACAGCCGCGCTCATGCGATCCTCTGCTCTCCACGTGTCTGTTAGCTGTGTTGCGGGCGCCATGACACCCAGGACTTCGGGAGCGGCTTGAGGCGCTGAGAGGAAGCGGTCCATGTTTGTACTCCGTGTCTGAGATCGGGGCAAGGAGCGGGAGGGTGTAGCACTTTGTCCCCTACGTTTTCCGGGCATCTCCCGGTACTCAGGACGGGCTCAGCCTGAATTCTGCGACACCACTGCACGGAGCTCCCCCGAAACGCGTGCTCACTCCGCCATGGCTAAGCCCCGCCCTCCCAACATTATACATTTTTTTATTTTGGAAGAGTGTATAATATGCGATTTCATTCTGAGGAATCCTGCCAAAAATGTATACTGTTTCGTATACATTTTCTTATGATTTGGGAGCCTATGGATGCATGTATTACAGTAAAGTCAGGAGCTTCCCAAAGTCGGAGTCCCTGGGTAGAGCATCATAAGTGCTCCGCCCATGGACTTTGCCCCTGGGGAAGATTCTGACTTCACTATATATATATATATATATATATATATATATATATATATATAAATATATAGACAGTGATGTCAGGGACTTACCCTTGCCTATGAGTCCCTGGGTAGCGCATCATAAACGCTCTGCCGACATGTAAGAAGCTGCTTGATGGACACTTACATCACTTCCATGAAATGTTGAAGCAAATGAGATTAGTATGTTTTTTTGTTTTTTTTAACATATTGGCTGGCACCGGTAGTAGGGACACACTCTGGTTACCATTTTTAATTAGTAAACTCTAGCGGGAACTGTTTAGAGCTCTGCTGATAAAGGCACTTTTTGGCTAACACTGAAAATGAAGGTAATATGTGGCCTGCACTGCTAATATGGGCATTATCTGTCTGACACTGCTTTTCTATTAAAATATTTTTTTATTGAAACAAATTTTTTGTAACACAATAATAAACAATGAGATTAATCATATGTAATTGGCAATGAAAGTATACATTTGTGACATCTTTCTTAAACGTAAGTTGCAATATCAGGAAGACATTAACATCAGCAAGCGGAAAGATGGCAAGAGTTAAGATGATTCTAATTGACGCATGGCATAGAAAGCGGAACATGACAAAAAATATATAGTGCTGTCAAGTAAATGGACAATAAACAAGACAACTTCAAGACTGGAGAAGGTCGGAAGGTACTGGTAGGGGTGGGGGGGGGGTAGAAGGTAGATAGGCATAATACCAATAAGCCGAAGACTAGAAGAAAAAGAAAATTTTAAAAAACAGCTTTACCTCTTAGGTAAACTTCCTAGAAAAGAAGGAGAGATATAGTGAAATAAAATGGCTCGTTAAATCGAAACATCAAAGTGTCTGAATTTGATTTAAGAGGACCATATTGTAATGAATTTGTGATCGTTTCTGGTCTCTCAAAAAGGCAAGGCTTCAAATCAACAAATCTGGTCTACTTTATTAGTCCATTGAAAAATTGATGGGCTAACAGTAGATTTCCAAGACGCTGCAGGGAGTAATCTGGCAGCAGCTGTAAGGGGTCTAATTAAGGGTTTAAGGGAGGGTGTAATATCTTCGGGAATAAGTTGCAATAGGAAGAATATTGGTGTGTGTGGTATCGATTGATTACACATTCTATCAATCACATGCGCGGCTCCCAACCACAAATCTTGCTTACACTGTTAATAACAGCACTCTCTGGCTTTGTTCAGATAATGAGGACACTTTCTGGCTGGCACTGGTAATGAAGGGAATTTCTTGCTTGCACTCTTTACAGGGGCATTCTGAAACTGTTAATTAGGGCTACTGGTAGTGCCTAATGTATGTGCAAAATGTTCCCTATAGCGTTTAAAGTGCTTCTACAATTTTCCTGAAAACAATACTTAATAGTTATAAACTATGATTTAAACAGTAGTTGTTGTTTCAGCAAACGTTTGACATGTCATAATAACATGTAAAAATGTTGATTGGTGGGGTCCGGGTGCGGAGACCCCCACCGATCGCTAAAATGAATGAGCAGAAGCTATCACCCGAGCGTTTTGCCTCTTCGGCTGCGATCCTAGTATGCCTGAAAACGGTCTGACATACAAAGTAGATGAGCATATCATCAAGCTGAAGACATGCTTAGAAAATTTTACTAGGTGTCCTCAAGGAGCATTCTGCCTGGGAACGCCATGGGAAAGCTCCAGAAGTCTCTGTCCATATATGGACAGTGATGTCAGGAGATTCCCCAGGGCCAGAGTTCCAGGGCAGGCAGAGCATCTGGTTGCGCCAAGCACTATGTGAGTCGGTATGATCTTTTCGGTCGTCGTATACCACTGTATGCATATGCAGTGGGATACGTTGCAGCCTTTGCTCAGAGGTATATGTCAGGAGTGAACACGCATGATCTAGCTATTATCGATCACATCTAAGTTCATGAACTTAGATGTGATCCATAATAACTGGATCCTATGTGTCAGAGACACGTAGGACCAGTGTTTACCAAAGCCGTCAGTCCTGCAGACCTGACAGATTTGACTTTGACTATGTATTCAGAATACATAGAAGCTGTATCACAAAAAGTTTTTTTTTTAAATTAAAACCAATTAAAAAGTTGTTTAAAATGAAATAAAACATTGATTTATTAAAAACATTGTCAAAAGTGTACATAGCCTTTAAATAAGTCGAATGAGCTGCATTTTCAGTGATATGTTTAGTTTTTTGCAGTCTTTTACCTAGCATTGTTTTTTGAGTTATATGGTGACAGCTCATTTACTGAATACTGTAGCTGCCCAGCAGTTTTGTGTGGGGGTTCGATGCATTGTAGTGAATTGACATAGAAGTACAAACTGTATACATATTCCCTACCTTCACTACTATGTCAGCAGTAACTGTGATATATATTTTTTTGTACTGCTACCGATCCTTGGAGAATTTGTATTTAGCTGTAAATATATATAATGCCATGTCAATTATGAAGTACTTCCACATGTCAAGAACTCCCTGTGCACACGTCTATGTCACGTACACACATTCCAAGCACGTGATGTGTGTGTGACCGTACGGGGTTCCACTCACTCAATCTTGCACTCACCTTGCACTCAGGTTGCAAAGTGAGCATAAATCACACCCTAACACACCACACACCCTAGATACACAACTTGCTGCCTGCACCTACCAAAATCTGGTCTGATAGGTACCAACACACACTCTGATCTCCAGCAGTGAAAGTGTTAAAACATAAGAAAAGATATACATGGATCATACAAGTACTAAACTTATTAAAGTTTTAGGGTACAGCATCAACACTGTGGAATTTCCGTCTGATTTTCCATGTAGATGAAATTTGTTAAAATCTCATCTTCTTTGCTGTTACTGTGATAAGCTGTGGAATTTCAATGCGGAAAATATGAATGGTATTCCGCAGTCTTTATGCTGTGTGTGGACGTAAACGTAAGCTTTAAAGGGCTTTACCATAATCAATATTTATCACTTATCCACAGGATAGGTGATAAATATCTGATCTGTGGGGGTCTGACCACTGGGACTGGGTCCCCCACCGATCATGAGAACGGACTTACCTTGCCGTTTCTCTGGGCCCCATATGAATGGATCGGTACTGCACATGCTTGGCCAGCGCTCCATTTTTCATTTTAATGGGTCTGCCGATTGTCAGGACGCTTTATGCAAAACTAACTCAATGTCCTGATGCTGCTAAGCGTCAGAACCTTGTGTGCTGGGGCCTGATGTGGCAGGGATGTCTGTGGGGTTGCAGTGCAGGCCCCCTTCCCTTGGTCGTGGACGCACTCAATGCAACTGAAATCGCTACGCCACTGCCCAGAATGTGAACCACTTTCTACTATTTAAGTTTTATACCCTTAGTCCTTTGCTCAGACTTTCAGAGCTGCCCACCAAATAATTAGGTAAATGAGGTGTTAGTGAATGGATAAGTGGGAAGAACCATGAATATTCATTTGGTGATCACCTCACTGTGATCCCTTAGTCCAAGGATTAAGAAATGTCCATTTGTCCATCTTTTGATGTTTGCACAGACGAGACAAAGTGATAGCCCCTACACTCTGATTACTGCTATAAACCATGGTCCAGTACATCTAGAATTACAATAAAAATTCCTGGCTATTCTGGCTAATTCCAAGAGTTTATTGTTCTTACGCAAGACATTTATCATGTGGTTTCCACTTACATAAAGACATATTACCTTTTTATTACAGCCTATAAGAGTTTCCATTATGTACTGGAGTTGCCAGAAGAGTGGACAAAAATCCACTAATATCACCATGCCCATAACTCCCAACATTTGAATCCTTAATTGTTTAAACTTTGCATCTTTCCAATGGGTATGCCCTTTTTTTTGCAAATATTAAAGGGGGTTTCCCATTTATGGCATATCCAGAGGATACGTCCTAAATGTCCGATAGATGCGTGTCCCAATTGTGGGCCCCACATATATCTCTAGAACGTGGCACTTTTCTACCTTCTCTTGCTCTCTCTGCTATCTAGCCACTGTCCGATAAGTTGGTTGGGAGTATGGAAATAGACGAGCTTTCGTCAGTCAACGTCCAGAGAGCAACATGTTAGAAAAGATAGAACAGGAGTCAGGGGGCCCCGTTCTAGAGATAGGTGTGGATCGTAGATCTAGATATGCCATAAATGTCAAGATGGGATAACCCCTTTAATCCCTGCCCATGAAATTGTGTCGTTTTACAGGACATTAAATATTATGCTGTTTTAAAGCAGCACCAGCAGGCTCCATTCATGAGTAGTCAAGACAACCTAACCAAAAACCTCGCACCAAAGAAATGGCATGTAGTGGGGTCCCCTATAGCAATTAAACCTAAAAATGAACCAATTGGGACATATCCCTAAAAAGAATATTGTACTCAATGAAAAAAGCACAAAAAATATCTTTATTAAATATAATGACAAAATAACACAATGATAGAAAAAAAGAAATGATACAGTATATACGGAGACATATACAGCAGGGTCAGATGAAAATGACCATGACCGACAGAATCAACCAATACTAATGATCACTAACACGCTCAAATAATATTGAATAATAACACAAGCCCAGGGGTGTGTAATATAAATCCCACATGTAGCAAAGTGCTATCAACTAAGAATAGCAATGCAAAGGTGGCCTGTAAACTATCAAAGCCTACACAAAGTGTGATAATACGTGGGAAGGGCAAGATAACAAATGGCAGCATACATATAATGATAATACGTCAGAGCCAGCACAATGCATGAGAAGGTGCAGCTAAATGGATATGCATATGATAATGCGTAAAAGGTCAGCACAGTGTAGCTAAATGGATATATGTATACTACTGCGTTTAAGTCAGCACAAGTGAAGAGTGCAGCTGTTGACGTATATCAAGAAATATTGCAGCTCAGATAGCCATAGGAAAGTACAGCTGCCATAGCCAAACAGTATGGCCCAAAAGTGAGTACAAGTTAACAAAAGCACATACACATACCCTGAGACATGTTTGGAGAGCGTGAAGGATCAGAAGATCTGGGTGAACAAACGCCTCCATTCATGAGTAGCCCATTTCTTTTAGTTAGCGGTCTTCCATTCCTTAGCAGCAGTTATTATTGAGGGACACACAAACTAAGCATGACAGACTCCAGGACCTGCTATGGACATGCTATGATACTGGTAATGAATGAAGAGTATGCCGGAAGAGGGAAGGGGTACCACTGGAGCAAAAAGTCCTGCTTAAATAAAATGCAGTATGGGGAGATTACTGTGAAGAGTGGCTGGACTGAACATTTAAAGTGGCAAGTTTTTTTCTTTATTAAATTTCACCCCTCAAATGTTTAGTTTTGATTGCCCCCTATGTGGGCGTCTAATCTTCCTACCACTTGTCCCGGTCCTGTTTGTAACAGTTGCTCCTAAAGATGGTGCAACCAGGTACCAAGTTCTACAGGGCAGTTATTTTTTTTTACAAAGCTGATATAGATTTTGTTTTTAAACTAAGTACAGTAGTAATTCACAATAGTATTAGGGCATTCATTACTCAGGTTACCTTTGTATAGCGTTAAAGATTAGAGATCATTCTGTGTGACAAATATGCAATATATTTTTCATAGCACTATGGGTAATTCTCTATAAGCAGTTCACTTATAAATAAGTATAGGTTCACATCATGTTAGCCAAGGGTCAACTCACACTTTAAAGCACATTTGTAGGGTTTTCAACAAAAAATTGTTCTGGGTAAATGTATAAGGTATACAATAAAACTGCTATATTTCTTTGTTCACAGTTCCATGTCTTTCTTTTCATCTAGCTATTTTCCAGACTGACAACTATATTGATTTCTATTGAAACTTAAAAGAAGAAGCTAGCTACCCTCCATTATGTCATCATCGAAATTCACTATCTAGCATTTCCTATCATTTAGATTAACTGCACTTTTATCAAACTTTTGATGTCATAGAGACATATCAAAAGTTTGGATCGGTGGGGGTTCAAGCACTCAGCCGAGTGCTTTGGCTGTGATCAGCACTCCTCGTCAGCCTAAAGACAGCTCTCATAGAACGTCTATGAGAGCCCTCTTCATGCTGACGATGAGCGCTGATCACAGTCGAAGGTGCAAAGCGCCCAGCTGAGGGCTTCTGCACCTTCGTTTCATCAGCAGTGGGGGTCTCAGCAACTGGACCCCCGCCGATCCAAACTTTTGATATGTCTCTATGACATATCAACATTTTTTATGAAAGTGTAGTTACTCTTTAAAAACCAAAAACTTTATAATGAGGGACTACAGTCATATGGGAATAATAAAGGCCATTTCAAGCTGTAATATTAATTTCCAGAACTATTGTAACATCTTAAGCTGACCATACAATATAGATTTCAGCAAAAAACAGGCAGATTTAGGCCTCATGCACACGACAGTCGTGATTTTTGGGTCGGCCGGCAAGCCGCCCGCAAATCGTGGGCCGTGCACATGGCCGTGTCCATTATTTCCTATGAGCCTGGACCATGCACGGACCGTGGAAACCACGGTCATGTGCATGGCCCCATAGGAATGTATGGGGCCGCAATTCTCCCATGGATTTTCGGGGAAATTGCGGCCGCAAAAGCACGTTTGTGTGACCATTTTCTGCCATCAGTCTTTGCTTTTTCGTAACATGGATGAAAGTCAGATGCTGACTGAAGTCAGATATCGATGAAAAAGTGTTCTGTAGTGTTTATAATCATTTTTTTGTATTAGCAGCAAGGTTGGTATCTAGACAGAAAGACATACAAATGGGTTGATATAACCCATAATTTTTTAGTTCATTATTTTAGGCTTCAAGACTTTTATAGAGAGCAAATCAATGAACTTGTCCGTGTATCTGAATAACACAATAAAGAGAGGTTTCTGCACTACGTTTTAAAGCAATATTCATCGCCCTGAAAGTGGTTTTCCGGGACTTTAATATTGATGGTCTTTCTTTAAGATAGGAGATCAACATTTAATTAGTGGGTGTCAGACTGCCGGCACCCGTTCCGATCAGCTGAATGAAGAGCACCACGTCCCCTTCATTGTTTATCCAAGCATAGTGACAAACATGCAGCTTTGGTTGGTACTGCAGCTCAGTCCCTTTCAAGTGAATGGAGTTGAGCTACAAAACCAGGCATTTCCCTACAAAAATAAAGGTAGCGGTCGAAGGGATCCAGACTTCATCAATTGTTCAAATTGTTTTCATTTTTTTGGACATTCAAAGTTGAAAAGAACCATAATTCAGCTCTATATGGGATTGTCACCTTTACTGTACTTTACAGCCATCAGGCATCACCATAACTCTCTGTCCCAATGGTAGTCCTCCTGAAGTTCTACATTGTGTACTTCATCATCTGTCTCCTTTCGTGGCAACTCTTTTTTAAAACTGCTGCGTTTATGTGCTTACAGAGAATCCAATGCTTGCAAGCTTACAAGAGCTTCTGGCCTGCCTAAGAACACAAGTGCCAATATAAATCTCTCTGCCAGCAATAAAGTTCTCATCATTGTCAATAAAAGTAGAAGATCGAACAAAATCAACGGTAAAAAGGTCATAGTTTGTGATTTATTATTAGCAAACACATTTGGCTTTAGAATCCTGTATTACATGTATACATGTGTGTTTTTTATTGCATTAACTCGATAATCTCTTTCTATTTGAAGATAAGAGATACATTGCTTACAATTAGAAGACATCATTTTCTTAGAAGTTTAATTGCCTTATTGCACATATTTTCCGGAGGTCTCTTCAACTAAAAGGACATTTGTACAGCCTTAGCTGTTGAAATACTTGTGTGTACTTTCAATAGTCAGTTTTTCCTCAAAGATCTTCGTGTTTTATATATTGAAGTTGGCATTGCAATCTAGAACAAAGCATCTTGGCTTACATTCCGAATAACTGCAGATTTAGTAATCATAGTGTGCCCTGGTTCTCTCATGTATGGCGTGCTGATTATGAAACTGCCTGTCTTCTTTTAGATAGTAATTAGTTCTCAAAACTCCACATGGATTTGGTGACCTGCTTCTCTTCATTTTGCTCTCAAGACAAGTTTCATACCCAGTGAAGTGTGTGTTACACTATTATTTCTGGAACAAGTCTGTAAAATAGCAACTTACATTGTATCAACTGCAATGCAAGGACAATCATTTGTATAAAACAGTAGCTACCATATCAGAATTTGATAACAGCTAATAAATCTAAATGACATAAAAACAAATTAGTATACTGTTATGTTATAATATAGATTCAACTATCAAATGCCAGATGGTCCTGATTAATACAGAAATACCTGAATGTTCATTGGTTGAATGGTATGTAATGGGGCTCATGCTCTGTATGAAGCCTTATTTAGGCAGTAATAATGTACCGTGTTTAACTATCCGTACTTTTAATGTAATACCCGGAACTCGCACTGTAACCGGCCCAACCCCAACTCCGATGGTTCTACTGAATCAAAGAGTGAAAAAAAGAAAAAGGGTGTATCCAGCACTCTTGTAAAAAAAATAGGTTTTATTTGGTCATTTTAAAAACAAAACAAATAAAATTATAATCTCGGGACCACGCTTACGTGTTTCAATCCTCTAGGGTTCTTAATCATAGCTATAGTGCAGTAAGTTCAGTTTAGTAGTACCGTAGAATAATCCAGATTTTAGGTCCAAAATACGAAATAATGAGGATTAAAGAGGCTCTGTCACCAGATTTTGCAACCCCTATCTGCTATTGCAGCAGATCGGTGCTGCAATGTAGATAAGAGTAACGTTTTTATTTTTAAAAAACGAGCATTTTTGGCCAAGTTATGACCATTTTTGTATTTATGCAAATGAGGCTTGCAAAAGTACAACTGGGCGTGTTTACAGTAAAAGTCCAACTGGGCGTGTATTATGTGTGTTACATCTGGGCGTGTTTACTTCTTTTACTAGCTGGGCGTTCTGACGAGAAGTATCATCCACTTCTCTTCAGAACGCCCAGCTTCTGGCAGTGCAGACACAGCGTGTTCTTGAGAGATCACGCTGTGTCATCACTCACTTCCTGCCCCAGGTCCTGCATCGTGTCGGACGAGCAAGGACACATCGGCACCAGAGGCTACAGTTGATTCTGCAGCAGCATCGGCGTTTGCAGGTGTCGATGTAGCTACTTACCTGCAAACGCTGATGCTGCTGCAGAATCAATTGTAGCCTCTGGTGCCGATGTGGCCGACACGATGCAGGACCTGGGGCAGGAAGTGAGTGACGTCACAGCGTGATCTCTCGAGAACATGCTGTGTGTCTGAACTGCCAGAAGCTGGGTGTTAACGAACAGAAGTGGATGATGCTGATTCGTCAGCATCATACACTCCCATTCCTAACGCCCAGCTAGTAAAAGAAGTAAAAACGCCCCGATGTACACACACAATACACTCCCAGTTGGAATTTTACTGTAAACACGCCCAGTTGTACTTTTGCAAGCCTCATTTGCATAAATACAAAAATGGTCATAACTTGGCCAAAAATGCTCGTTTTTTAAAAATAAAAACGTTACTGTAATCTACATTGCAGCGCCTATCTGCTGCAATAGCAGATAGGGGTTGCAAAATATGGTGACAGAGCCTCTTTAAGGCAACTGCTTTCGGGGAATCTATGGAAAGGTACACTAGCACCAGATAAATTATCCCCCCCTGTCCCAGTTTCCATATTGGCTATAACTACTAAAACTGCTGCACCTAATAATAATTATTTTAAAATCCATGATCATTAAGTATTAACACTGAAATTATAAAATTATATTATTTATATATGTTGGGTAGGCATACCTATTAAAAGTAGAACCTCGGCATTGCAATTGGTTTGGTGCTGACTAAAGTGATGTGGAGTCCAAGGGATCCTTCTGATTTTCACCAGGTACCCCCCCCCCCCCCCTGGCAAGGAAGTTTGGACTTAAACAGTTGGATCCCCAGGACGCAGTACTCTGAATAGTCACCAATTGGCAGCAAAATGCGACAACGAGGGAGGCACAGGTGTGTAGTCAGACGGTAGTCTTGGGCCATAAGTCAGAGGTCAACCCGGAGAGGAGAACAGAATATGACAAATCCTAGGAGCGAGGCTAGAGGCAGAGACCCACAGTCAGGCAATAGAAGATAATAAGAAATCTAGAGGCAGGATCCAGAAATCAGAACTGATACTCAGGCAAAGGTCAGGAGGTGCTTGCTTGCTTGCTTGCTTTCTTTAAAAAGAACACAAGGATTGAATTGTGTCAGGTTATCATGGAAACTGGATGTTCGGGCCAGTTATGTCAGCGCCTCACACCTATCGGCGAGACACAGCGGAGCAGCGCTGGAGCGGAGTAAAGTATTTAACACCTACAATGTGTTATATGTGGTAAATACAGCTCTATATAAGAAAATTTGTTTTAACAATTCTCGGTTCGAAGACATCATGCATTTATTTACACAGACATATGCACTGTGACTCTATGGACCTGCTACATACAGGGACTTTCAGCAATTCCACACAATTGCTGCACAAATGTACATGTGTAGACAAGCACACAATAGCACTACAGTCTGGTCCATGAGAACTCAGCTTGGTGACTGAATCCATAGAGTAACTATGTTATTAACCTAAAGCATAAATAATTATCAGCAAAAAGTGTTTAGTTGATTCATACTTTTTTTTTTTTAAATAGTACGCAAACTGTTTTGATGTAAAGCACCACCTTTGATTAACATTGGCTTAAGGGCCTGTTCACATCTGTCTCAGCCTTCCGTTCATGGATTCCGTCAGACCTTTTCTTCGGAGGAACCCATGAACAGAAAACCAAACGGAAACCATAGCGTCCGTTTGCATTACCATTGATGTCAATAGTAATGCTTCCGTTGCAATCGGTTTCCGTTTTTTTTTCCGTTCTGCAAGGTTTCCGTAAAGCGCAGCCAACTACACTATTGTTTCCACTAAAAAAATTGAGACCTTACGGAACGGAAACAAACAGAAACCAATTGCAACGGAGGCATTACCATTTAAATCAATGTTAATGTAAACGGAAGCTACGATTTCCGTTTGGCTTTACGTTTATGGGTTGCTCCGACTGAAAAGTCTAACGGAACCCAAAAACGGAAGCCCAACGCTTATGTGAACGCAGCCTAAAGGGTTTTTCAAGTAAATAGAGCTGAATCATGGCATAACGTTTTTTTATATACTGTCAATGAATGGAAACATTCATTGTTACACGCAGAGGCTGAAAACAGGCCCTGATCTAACCTGTCCATTTGTCATACAGTATGTGCAGGACCCATAATGAAAGAGAACTCGGATATACTTAACGAACTCTGTACCGGGGTATCTGTGCCAATTGTAAATTTAGCAATGTAATGAAATGTAAGCAATTAATGTTTCAATTCACTGACTGTAAGCAACAATCTTGAAAACGTTACGGAAAACAAAGTATATTTGAAAGTTGCACACTTTTTATTTTCAAAAAGGATATGAGCATATGTAACATAATAAATGGTATATAATTCGATATTTAAACTGCATAAAGCACCTACTGAGGGGGAATGCTTTTGAGAGGCGGCTGTCTAGATGGATCAACTCCTTAAAGTTGAATTCACATTACAACAAGTGTAAATGCTTCCTTACTATGTTACATTTAATATTGTATGTAGGCGTATTGCTATATTTTGCTTTTATAGTCCCTGTACAGTGATTAATAAAATGATCATGTGAATTTGATGTAACTTTTCTTCTCCTTTCTCCCAAAAAACATCCTCTTACAAGTATTGCATAACTTTTTCACACAGGTCTGGGCCAGATATGACATTGATCAGTCCTCATGGGATTCTGCTTTGTTGATTTTGCTTAGTCTTTTTGATATTAATATTACAGTAATGTTAGGACTATTTGGCACTTTCAGTATTTACTTGGTGCCAGATTATGAGATTTATTGGATTACAGGATTTATACTAATCTACCGGATGTTCTGTGTAGGTTAAATTTTGTGTGGCCAATACTGTTTTATGCTCTTTCCAGTCACACAGAACACTTCACAGCTTGGATTTCCTCCCAGGACCATCAAAATCCCAGACCATCAGGCAATTGTGAATCAGGATCAACATTGAAAATGTTTTTCCTAGCTGCTGGACAATGAGGATTTCCAAGTTACTGAGTGCCAAAATATTTCTGTATGTTTTTGTTAATATAGAGCATGTTTGAAATCTGATTCATTATATTAACTGTATAATACTATAAATTATTTTACACAGTTTGAATGTTAAAAAAAAGTCTAGACTATATAGATACTAGAATGACAATGTGTGAAAGGAATTTTTTTTTAAATATTTTGTTAATACATTATAACTTTACTTTAGAGCTGTAGTATTCACTAAAAATAATTAATTATTTATTTATTTTTTTGCTATTTCCCTATATGCTGTAATTGCTTTAGCTTAGATCTTCCAATTCATGAACAAAGCAATCTACCTGCATGTTATAAACCTGGATAGTAGATACTTATGCCTCATGCACACGACCGTGTGTGCCAGGCGGTCAGTGATCCATGGAAAAGTAGGATAGGACATGTCCTATCTTTCCACGGATCAGAGAATCGGGTCAGTTTTCACGGATCCGATTCACCCGCTAAAGTGAATGGTACATTCTTGAAAAAAAAGAGCGCACTGGTGATCTCATGAACTTTAAAAGGCCTGGATGTCCACGGAAGACAACATTGGTGGATGATCGAAGAATCCTTTCCATAGTGAAGAAAAACCTGTTCACAACATCTACCCAAGTGAAGAACACCCTCCTGGAAGTAGGTGTATTAGTATCTAAGTCTAACATAAAGAGAAGACTTCATGAGAGCAAATACAGAGGGTTTACCATAAGATGCAAACCATTAATCAGCCTCAAAAATAGAAAGGCCAGATTAGACTTTGCCAAACAACATCTAAAGAAGCCGCCCAATTCTGGAACAGCATTCTTTGGACAGATGAAACTAAGATCAACCTGTACCAGAATGATGGGAGGAAGAAAGCATGGAGAAGGCTTGGAACGGCTCATAATCCAAAGCACACCACATCCTCTGTAAAACATGGTGGATGCAGTGTGATGGCATGGGCATGCATGGCCGCCAATGGCACTGGATCACTAGTGTTTATTGATAATGGGACTGAAGACAGAAGCAGCTGGATGAATTCTGAAGTGTTCAGGGATATACTTTCTGCTCAGATTCAACCAAATGCAGCAAGGTTGATTGGACTTCTCTTCACAGTACAGATGGACAATGATGCTGCGAAAGCAACCCAGGAGTTTTTTAAGGCAAAGAAGTGGAATATTCTGCAATGGCCAAGTCAATCACCAGATCTCAACCTGATCGAGCATGCATTTCACTTGTTAAAGACAAAACTTAAGGCAGAAAGACCCACGAACAAGAAACAACTGAAGACAACTGCAGCAAAGGTCTGGCAAGGCATCACAAAGGAGGAAACCCAGCGTTTGATGATGTCCATGGGTGCCAGACTTCATGCAGACATTTTTATTTATGGTAATGTTAATTTGTCCAATTACCTTTGAGCCCCTGAAATGAGGAGGGGGTGTAGAAAAATGGTTGCAATTCCTAAACGTTTCACAGGGTAGTTTTGTTCAACCCCTTGAATTAAACCTGAAAGTCTACACTTCAATTGCATCTCAGTTGTTTCATTTCAAATCCAATGTGGTGGCATGCAGAGACCAAATCATGAAGATTGTGTCACTGTCCAAATAATTCTGGACCTAACAGTATATAACTGGGAATTGAACCAGAAAACAGCCTAAACTCAATGAAAGAACCAATGATCAAACCATATCCATGATCAGTAAACACAATGGACTTCCCAAATGTTGAGCCAGGACCAATGCTAGTGTCAGGGCATTGAAGCTCAGGCAAGGAATGCTTACATAATAAAGTTTTAAGTAACTCATGTCATCCAGTCACACCATTTCCCAAGATAACATTATGCTACCCAGTAGTAGAACCAGTTCTTGAGCATGGTGAGACACTTGTCAAATAATGATGTAATTTGATCATTCCTGTTGCTAAAGACATGACCAAAAAGTCTGGCAGAGTGCTGGAATTGGTGGTGGAAATAGGGGAGGCAACATTGCACTAGTCTGCTTGGAGAAATAAAATTATTTTGATTGGATTTGAAGTGATAGCTGTAAATTCTGGTAATTAAAAGCACACACATTAGCAGACAAACAGATTGCCAGACGGCATGACATATAAGGAAGGGCACACTGAAACCTCCTGAACAGCAACTAATGTAAAGTAATTCTCTAGATAAAAACTACATTTTATATGGACATTGATCTGTACACCGGTCTACCCTCACACCTTTCTTACTAGGTCTAATGCTGTGCACTGCATGTGTCTTCTAAACATTCCATTATGTGGAAAAAATATTAAACTGCACTGTGTATACCATGTGGTCGTATCACAGATCCTTGATACTGGGCTATCCCTTCATGTGCCTCCGATTTTTCACTAAGGGGAATTCTTGGCATGTTCTAATGCAATCTGCTTTTCGTATAATGTATTATGGAACATGGAGGAACAGCACAGAGGCACTATACAGTAGCAGGGCTTCAGTCTCTGTAATAGGCTGTAACAGGCTCCCATGCACACGACTTTGGCTGTGCAAGAGGCTGAACAGTATATTTTGTAATAATATTGGAAATATTATGCTACTTGAATCAACTGTCCCCTTAATTACAGTTATTCTGCGAGTCGTTATGATTGCGGTCATTTAAAAATTAGATTGTTCTTTTTTATGTTTTACTGGTTTTGCATGGCTAAAAAGGCAACGCTATAGCATGAGTACCCCTAATGGTCATTTAAGGGTGACTAAAAAGTAACATGTCAGAAGTTTTGATCAGTGGGGGGTCCGAGCACTAAGACCCCCACCGATCTAAAAAATGAAGCGGCAGAAGTGCACGGGTGGGCACTGTGCCGCTTTGTTTCTGATCAACTTTTTCCGGCGAGTCGAACAAGAATGTACAGGCTCACACACTTTCTATTAAGCCTGTAAACCGCTTTGAGGAAAGCAGATCATAAACTAAGTGGCACAGTGCTCACCCGAGTGCTTGTGATGCTTTGTTTTAGCGATTAGTGGGGGTTTCAGTGCACGGACACCCACCAATCAAAACTTCTGACATGTCAGTGTGACATGTCAAGAGTTTTTTAAAACTTTAGTTACACTTTAAGGGTACTTCTGCTATAGCTCTGCGTTTTCAGTAACGCGAAACCCCAAAAAAACGAAAAAAATATATAATTTTCATATAGTCGTAATCATAATAACTCGCAGAATAACGTTGCTATGTTATTTATACCACACCCTAAACTGCATAAATTTAAGATACAAAAAAGAAAGGCAGAAGTGCTGTTTTTTCTTTCATTTTCCCATTAAAAAGTTAATAAAAGTTAATTAATAAGTTATATGTAGCCCAAAAATGTGCTATTAAAATATAAACAACCCCTTAAGCGACTATGTCAACAGAAAAAAATAATGTTTGGCTCTTGGAATGTGACGATGAAAAAAAATGCTTGGTTAATATGGGCCAAAATAGGCTGGTCACTAAAAGGTTGAAAGGACACTAACTTTTTAAACAATTTATGTTAATCTAATAGTTTACCTAATATAGATAAACCTTTGTAATTTATTTGCTGTTAAAATTCTGTTGTTTTATCCATGCAAATTCTGTGTGAAATTACTGCCACTAGGTATCTCACTTCCTGTAATCCGATGTTCTCAAGCAAAATCCATCTATAGCTATAGAGCAAAGGAGTTGGACTGCAGTAAGTGGGGTCTGTCTCTTCACTGCCTGCCTATTGAACTCTATGAAAAGGGGAGGGGGAGCAGGAGCAGAGAGTGATACACACAGACACTGCCCATAGAAGTCTATGGTGAGGGGAGCAGGAGGAGGAAGCAGGGAGAGAAATACACAGACATACTGCCTTGAGAAGTCTATGGAGAGAAGATGGGGGAGCAGAAGGGGAAAGACACAGACTCACTGCCCATATAAGACTATGGAGGGGGAGGGGGAGCAGAAGAAGGGAGCAGGAGCAAAGTGAGAGATACAGATGCTGCCCATAAAAGTCTATAGCGAAGGGAGAGGGGAGCAGGAGAAAAGAGAGAAATAGACACAGGCTAATGATAAGTGTTAAATCTCACGCCAGTGCAGGATTCTCAGCTACGCTGCTCATTACTGCTATATAATGTCCTCCATGCTGCTGCAGCTACTACATAGATAGATAGATAGATAGATAGATAGATAGATAGATAGATAGATAGATAGATAGATAGATAGATAGATAGATAGATAGATAGATAGATAGGAAAGCAGAATTCTCTTCTTCTATGTCTGTGGTGTATAGAAGATATATAGGGGAAAACTGCTAGTAAATACCATATACAAGTCACATAATAGTCATAAATAGTGTTATTTCTCATGTACACACATACAGTATGACAGTATACTCTAAAAAGTCACCTGAAAACTTATATATATGCTTTAAAGTCTATGTTTACTCAAAATCTAAAAATCCAGGTTGGATTGCTGCTAGGGATAATCCACATCCCTTCCGCTTTAGGGCTTGTCCACATACAATGGAATGGCTGCAGAAAATTTCTACAGCAATTCTGTTGAAAAACGCAGACATTCCGCTGAATTAAAAACGCACCATTTCCTGTGTTTTTACGGCAGAATATGGTGTGTTTTTCCCAATGCAAGAAGATGGAGACATCTCCTCTGAAAAATGCAGCAATTCTGTCCAAATTCCGCAGCAAGAATTGAAATGCTGCGGCCTGAAAAATACGCAAGGCAGGTCAATTTCTGCTCCAAATTTTTACGCAGCATGTGGATGAGATTTGTTGAATCTTATCCACTATGCTGCTATTGTATTTTGCTGCATTCGTTCCTTCCGAAATTCCGGATAGAAAAAATTCTGCAGCGTGTGGACGAGCCCTTAGACATAAAAATGAAACATCAAATACTTAGGAAGCTTAGATCTTTTCTGCTGTTTTTCTTCTTTTTTTTAAATGAAAAAAACATGTCTGAACTTGACCAATCAGGAATTTTTACTTTTCTGTGGGGCAGAAGTGATAGCTCCCTGCTCTCAGCTACCGGGGGTAGCTGAGGGCGTGGAGCACTGACTGGGGACCGTTGGTGGAGCATACCGGTGATTGCCGTTACAATGCTCTGTGAAGAGAATATGAGTTTTTTTTATCTCTTCTCACCATGACTGGTGAGGGGAGATAAAAAAACGAGTTGTTAGTCCCCTGCTCCAGCAATCCATGTGCCCTTCAAAAGCAGGCTTGAGCAACTTTCCCTGTTTAGTGACCTATCACACCGTTTCTAATTATTAATTTTATATATAATTTAGGGAACAGCAAAAAGGGTGGGGTGGGGGGATTTTTTTTAGGGAGTCAATTTCATTTATTTATATTTTTTGTTTAGTTTCTGGCCATTCAAAGGGAGGGAGGGGTTCTCATGGGGAGGTAGTGAAGTGTATTTATTTCAGACTCTAAAACTAATTTTACCCTTCATGATTTTTTTATACAATTCTTGGACAATTCAATCCAGGACTTGATCACTCACAAATTAATTTCTAATATATAAGTATTGGACAATTATATCCTGGACATGATCACTCACAAATTAACACAGTTTATTAGTGCTGGAGCCCACATCTGTTTATTAAGAACATGGACCCCCAACAAGTGATCTTGAAATAAAAAATAAATGTGGGCATTCCATATATTTGTAGATAAATCCAACATCGTGACCCATGCCACTCCTGAGTTAGTGGAAGTCGTGCATTTTAGCAATGGTTACAAGAACAAATTGAGGATGTATTTCATTTTTCTTATGACTATGTCCTGCCACATGCAGCTGTTACATTCCTAATTCTGTACCGTGATACGGGTATGATAATCAAGCTATTCATTATCAATACACCATGGACTTTGTTACAGTTTTGTTCGGGTTTTTACTGGACGTAGTACACCCGACAATTCTTCTAGAAATACTGACATTATTTTGGGGATTAGTGATCCTTTACTGTTCCTACAGATAGTTTTGGACACTGCCCCTTTATATATACTTTAACCGATTGGTTGTTTTGTGCACATAGCAGTTTTTACTCTGCCAGCAGGGGCCTGTTGTGGTGTACCGCGTCACTTGGCACGTTCGTCCCCCGTATAGGGAATCATGGAGCTAAAGAGACGTTGTACAACTAGTCACTGAGAAAAAAAAAAAGCTTGTCGTGACAGCCCTACAGGTGATCTTCTATCTTGTGAACAAACTCGAGTTTGCCATATAGTTGGATACATTTTCCTAATTTTTTTTGAAGATTTTGCCCGTCACTCCAGTACAGTTTATGTTTTCCTCTCTGACTGATTTTATTTTAGCACAGAATTCTGTCCACAATGACATCATAATGGCACAGATGCGGGACAACGGCTTCTTCAGCAAGGCATAGTCATAAGTACAGGCAAATACGTATATAGCGACATACATCCATTATGAATACACGGCTTCACTTCTCTTTTGTATGCCGCACATATTTATTAATGTGGCATACTTCTAACAAAATTACCTTTTACCACGTGTCTCCCCTATTTCATGTGGAAATATAATAAGAATTTGAAGAAAACATTATATACCCATAGTGTCTGAAATAACACCCATTATTTCCTCCTTTAACATTTTTTGGTCCGCATGCTCACTACACCACTAGATGAATACCTAGGTTGTTTTTTGTTTTTTTTGTTCAGGCTGCTCAATGCCTCTAAATGCATGATAGAATGTATTCATTTGTGCCCTGAAAGCCAAAGGGTGCTGCCTCTCTTTTTGGCCAAGCCACACGTCTCGTAAGCAGATTGAGGCCACAATGGGTGTATTTTAGAAAACAAGAGAAACAGGGTGATAGATTTTGTTTCTTCATTCTCATGTTCTCTTTACAAAGAAATTGGTCTTTAAAATAATGTTTTTAAGAAAAAAGTGAAAAAAAAACATTTCACCTGGTTTGTATTAAATCTAGCAAAGAACTGTGGGTCAAAATACTCACAACACCCCTAAATAAATACCTTAAAGTTCTAGTTTTCTAAATGGGGTTCATGGGGAGTTTCTATCATTCTGGCAGCTCAAAGCCTCTCCAAATGTGCAGTGAGGCTAAAACATTTTCAAGCAAAATATGTGTCCTGAAAGCCTCCAGGTGCTCCCTGCCTTTTGGACCTTGCACTAGGGCCGCAATTGGGAAACAGGAGAAACAGGCTGATAGATTTTGGGGTGTGTTTGTTCATTCTCATGTTTGCTTTACAAAGAAATCTGTCTTTAAAATGACACATTTGTGAAAAAAATTTAATTACATTTTTTTACGCCTGCTTTGCATTAATTTTTACAAAAAAACGCGGACCAAAATACTTCCATCACCCCTTAACAAATGCCTTAAGGGGTGTAGTTTTCAAAATGGGGTCATTTGTGGGGGTTTCCATTATTCTGACACCTATGAGCCTCTGAAAACCTGGCTTGGTGCAGGAAAACAAAATGTACTTCAAAATGTATAAAATTATTATTAAAATTGTAAGTCTTCTAAATTGCTCAAAAATGTTGTTGTTTTTTTTTTTTTTTTAAAGTGCTGCTAAAATAGAGTAAAGAAATGGAAATATATATTTAATTTAAAAAAATTGTACAGTATGTATGTACATATGTGACATATTGCAGTTCAAACTAGGGAAAAATGTTAATTTTTACAAAATGTCATCAATTTTTGTATCTTTTAATTAATTTACGCAAATTGTATCAGTCTACTTTTACCACTAAAATAAAATACAACATGTGACGAAAAAATGATGTTAGGGTATGTTCAGACGGCTTATTTTTGTCCGTTTTTCGGGCCGTAAACGTCCGAAAAATGGCCGAAAAGTCAGAAGTAGAACACCTCCAAACATCTGCCCATTTATTTTAATGGGAAAAACGACATTCTATTCCGACGAACCGTTTTTTTTATGTGGCCGTTTTTTAAAACGGCCATGTAAAAAAACACCCGCAAAAAAGAAGTGCATGTCACTTCTTGAGACGTTTTTGGAGCCGTTTTTCATTGACTCTATAGAAAAACAGCTCCAAAAACGGGCGTAAAAAACGCAGCGAAAATCGCGAGTTGCTAAAAAAAACGGCTGAAAATCAGGAGCTGTTTTCCCTTGAAAACAGCTCTGTATTTTCAGACGTTTTTGTTTTTGTGTGTGCAAAATTACTAGAATTACTTGGATATACAAAACTATTGCAGTTAGGGTATGTTCACACGCTTACCAAAAACATCTGAAAATACGGAGCTGTTTTTAAGGGAAAGCAGCTCCTGATTTTCAGCTGTTTTTTATTCAAACTCGCATTTTTCGCTGCGTTTTTTACGGCCGTTTTTGGAGCTGTTTTTTTTTTATTGAGAATGAAAAACGGCTCAGAAAATGGGCCGAGAAGTGACATGCACTTCTTTTTCGCGGGCGTTTTTTTACGCGCCCGTTCTAACAAACTGCCGCGTAAAGTAATGTCCCGTCAGAACAGAACACCGTTTTTCCCACTGAAATCAATGGGCAAATGTTTGGAGGCGTTCTGCTTCCGATTTATAGGCCGTTTTTCAGCCATTTACGGACTGAAAAACGGCCGAAAATAAGCCGTGTGAACATACCATTATTCTTTGATACTTTATCAGAGAACAACTCTTAGGGTATGTTCACACGGCAGCGTCCGTAACGGCTGAAATTACGGGGCTGTTTTCAGGAGAAAACAGCTTGGTAATTTCAGCCGTAATGGCATGTTGAGGCGCTTTTTGCTGCGTCCATTACGAACGTTAAATGGAGCTGGTTTTCCATGGAGTCCATGGAAAACGGCTCCATTTACGTCTGAAGAAGTGACAGGCACTTCTTTGATGCGGGCATCTTTTTTACGCCCCGCCTTTTGACAGCGGGGCATAAAAAAAATTACCGTGTGCACAGAACATCGTAAGACCCATTCTAATGAATGGGCAGATGTTTGCCAACGCTATCGAGGTGCATTTTCGGATGTAAATCGAGGCGTAAAACGCTCGAATTACGTCCGTAAATAAGCCGTGTGAACATACCCTTAGAATAGTTTTGCATATCCAAGATTTGACAAATCTGGCATGGTCATTAGGTGGTTAAACCAACATCATTACCCTTCACATTTATAATTGATGCTTTCACTGATATTTTCTAACAAAAAATGATAAATGAAACATAAAAGCTTATACTCCTGTAACTTTTCCTTATGTGATGTAGGTCACTTCCCTTTTCTCCCCCAGCCTCACAAGCTTATTGTCAATAGAAACAAAATGTCTAGAACACTGTCTCAATAGTAAATTAAGGTATGTTCACACGCTTAACAAGGGAAAACAGCTCCTGATTTTCAGCCGTTTTTTAAAGCAACTAGCGTTTTTTGCGGCGTTTCTTACAGCCCTTTTTAGAGCTGTTTTTCTATTGAGTTAATCAAAAACGGCTCCAAAAACGGCTCAAGAAGTGACATGCACTTCTCTTTACGGGGCATCTTTTTATAAAATGTCTGAAAAATCCAGAGCAGAATGCCTACAAACATCTGCCCATTGATTTCAATGGGAAATACGGCGTTCTGTTCCGACAGGGCGTTAATTTACGCCCCATTTTAAAATAACGGCGCCTAAAAAGACACCCCGTAAAAAGAAGTGCATGTCACTTCTTGCGCCGTTTTTGGAGCCGTTTTCTATTGGCTCAATAGAAAAACAGCTCCAATAACGTCCATAAAAAACGCAAGTTGCTTAAAAATGGCTAAAAATCAGGGTCTGTTTTCCCTTGAAAACAGCTTCGTATTTTCAGCCGCTTTTTGTTAAGCGTGTGAACATACCCTAAATTCAACTCTTTGATAGCACTGTTCTTAAGGCCACCTTCATACCACAGAATTTAGGTAAGTATTTTGCATCAGTATTTATAAGCCAAAACCAGAAGGGGTCCATGACACGGAAGACGTACAAATCTTTCCATCACAAACTTTTTCTGTTTTGTTTTTTCTATTCCAATTTTAACTTACATATACTAATGCAAAATACTGCTGTGTGAAAGTGGCCTAGCGAATGCAGCACAAAAGTGGTACGCAAGCAAAAGTAAATAGTTATAATACATAAATTGTTTGAAAACAGAAGGAGTTGAAACTCTGTTGTTAGATTAAAGGGGTTGTCTGGAACATTTTAAAAAAACAGGTTGTAAATCCTCTCTGGCACCGCTGCCGCCACTTTGGTGGTCTCCGCTTTGATTTGTCACATCACCTGCTTGCAAGCCATTCTTATAAATGTCCAGAAAATAACCTTTAATTACATTGTCATTGTGATTTTGCAAGAATGTCTGGATTAGTGTAGTGCAGCGGCTATTTGGCATTTGTTTATTGTGCAACAATCTATAGATATATAGTTAGGTCCAGAATTATTTGGACATTAATACAACCTTCATGATTTAGGCTCTGCATGCCACCACATTGGATTTGAAATGAAACAACTGAGATGCAATTGAAGTGTAGACTTTTAGGTTTAATTCAAGGGGTTGAACAAAAATATCCTGTGAAACAAATGAACATTACAATAAATAAAATGGGTTTTTTAACCCCTTAGTGACAAGCCTATTTTAGACCCTAACGACCAAGCTATTTTATTCGTTTTTCTATAGTCGCATTCAAAGAGCTATAACTTTTTTATTTTTTCGTCTACATAGCTGTATGAGGACTTGTTTTTTGCGGGATTAGTTGTACTTTTTAATAGCACCATTTTTGGGTACATATAATTTTTTTATTAACTTCTATTAACTTTTTTGGGGGGGATTATAAAAAAAAACTGTAATTCCGCCATTGTTCTATGCGGTTTTAAATTTACGCCGTTCACTATGCGACGTAAATAACATGTTACCCTTATTCTATGGGTCGGTACGATTACGGCGATACCACATATGTAGAGGTTTTTTATGTTTTACGACTTTTGAACAATAAAAACACTTTTGAACTAAAATTATTTGATTTTGCATCGTCGCTTTCCAAGAGCCGTAACTTTTTTATTTTTCCATCAATGTAGTGATTTTTTGTGGTTGTTTTCTGCGGGACGAGACGTAGTTGTGATCGGTACTGTTTTGGGGACTAATTGATTCATTTTTATTATGACTTTTTTGGGGGGCAATGGAAAAAAATAGCAATATCGCCATTGTTTTTTGCGGGTTTTTTTTACGGTGTTCACCTTGCGGTTTAAATTACATATTAACTTTATCAATGGAGTCATTACGGTCGCAGCGATACCATATATGTGTACTTTTATTTATTTTTTACACTTTCACTAAATAAAACCACTTTTTATGGAAAAAAATGTTTTTTTTTTTTTTTTTACTGTAACTTTTATTATTAATCTTTATTTCACATTTATTATTTATTTCATTAGTCCCACTAGGGGACTTTACTGTGCGATCTTCAGATCGCTGATATAATGCTCTGGTATACTTCGTATACCAGAGCATTATTGCCTGTCAGTGTAAATCTGACAGGCAATCTGTTAGGACGTGCCTCCGGCGCGTCCTAACAGGCATATGTCCAGGGCAGACCTGGGGGCTTTTATCAAGCCCCCGGCTGCCATGACACCCCATCGGAGACCCGCGATTGCATTTGCGGGCCGCCGATGGGTGACAGAGGGAGCGCACTCCCTTTGTAAACAAAGCTAAATGCCGCGGTCGCTATTGACGGCGGCATTTAACGGGTTAAACGGCCGCGATCGAAGTAAACTTCGATCGCGGGCGTTGGAGCAGGAGCTCAGCTGTCATCAGACAGCAGAGCCCCGGCTCCAGCCTGCACGGGAGACCCATGCAGGACTTAGGCTAGGCGAACGTGAAAAGGCGTCAGCCTAGCCTAAGGCCCCTTAGTGACCGAAGTGAAAAGGCGTATTGGTGGTCACTAAGGGGTTAATACTTTGTAGAGAATCCTTTGCAAGCAATGACTGCCTGAAGTCTGGAACCCATGGACATTACCAAACGCTGGGTTTCCTCCTTTGTGATGCTTTGCCAGGCCTTTACTGCAGCTGTCTTCAGATGTTGCTTGTTTGTGGGTCTTTCTGCCTTAACCCCTTAATGACCAGCCTATTTTAAACCTTAATGACCAAGCCATTTTTTAAGTTTTTCAATCGTCGCATTCCAAGAGCTATAACCTTTTTATTTTTGCGTCGACATAGCTGTATTAGGTCTTGTTTTTTGCTGGACAAGTTGTATTTTTTAATACCACCATTATGCGGATTCGTCAGCATCATACACTTCTATTCACAACGCCCAGCTAGTAAAAGAAGTAAAAACGCCCAGCTGTACATACACAATACACGCCCAGTTGTACTTTAACTTTAAACATGCCCAGTTGTACTTTAGAAAGCCTCATTTGCATAAATATAAAAATGGTAATAACTTGGCCAAAAATGCTTGTTTTTAAAAAAAAAAAAAGTTACTCTTATCTACATTGCAGCGCCGATCTGCTGCAATAGGAGATAGGAGTTGCAAAATCTGGTGACAGAGCCTCTTTAACTTTATTAAACTTTTTTACTAGTCCAACTAGGGGACTATAATATGCGATTCTGCGATCGCATTTATAATACACTGCAATACTTCTGTATTGCAGTGTATTACTGCCTGTCCGTTTAACAAGGACAGGCATCTGCTAGGTCATGCCTCCAGCATGATCTAGCAGGCATTCACTCCAGGCAGACCTGGGGGCCTTTATTAGACCCCCGGCTGCCATTGGAGACACAGACACTCAGCGATCGTATCGCCGGGTGTCGGTGGGAGAGAGAGGGAGCTCCCTCCCTCTCACCAAAACCAATCAGATGCGGTGCACGCTATTGTGCATTGCATCTGAGGGGTTAAACGGGTGAGATCGATACTAATATCGATCTCACCCGGCAGAGCAGGGGCGCCCCCAGCCCTCAGCTGCCTCTGGCAGCTGAGAGCAGGGAGATTTGACAGCTCCCTGCTCTGTTTACTTATTCCGATGCCGCAACGTAAAAAGTCTATGGCATCGGAATAAGGCCCGTTAGTGACCGACGTAGAAACACGATGGGCCGGTCACTAACGGGTTAAGTTTGTCTTAAGCAAGTGAAGTGCATGCTCGATCGGGTTGAGATCTGGTGATTGACTTGGCCATAGCAGAATACTCAACTTTTTTGCCTTAAAAAACTCCTGGGTTGCTTTCGCAGTATGTTTTGTGTCATTGTCCATCTGTACTGTGAAGCGACGTCCAATCAACCTTGCTGCATTTGGTTGAATCTGAGCAGAAAGTATATCCCTGAACACTTCAGAATTCATCCAGCTGCTTCTGTCTTCAGTCACATCATCAACAAATACTAGTGACCCAGTGCCATTGGCAGCCATTCATGCCCATGCCATTAGACTCCCTCCACCATGTTTTACAGAGGATGTGGTGTGCTTTGGATCATGAGCCGTTCCAAGCCTTCTCCATACTTTCTTCCTCCCATCATTCTGGTACAGGTTGATCTTAGTTTAATCTGTCCAAAGAATGCTGTTCCAGAACTGGGCTGGCTTCTTTGGATATTGTTTGGCAAAGTCTAATCTGGCCTTTCTATTTTTGAGGCTGATTAATGGTTTGCACCTTGTGGTGAACCCTCTGTATTTGCTCTCATGAAGTCTTCTCTTTATGGTAGACTTAGATACTAATACACCTATTTCCAGGAGAGTATTCTTCACTTGGGTAGATGTTGTAAAAAGGGTTTTTCTTCACCATGGAAAGGAATCTGCGGTCATCCGCCACTGTTGTTTTCTGTAAATGTCCAGGCCTTTTGGAGTTCACGAGATCACCAGTGCGCTTTTTTTTTTTTTCAAGAATGTACCAAACTGTTGATTCGGCCACTCCTAAAATTTGTGCTATTTCTCTGATGGATTTCTTCATTTTTTTCAACCTAACGATGGTCTGTTTCACTTGCATTGAGAGCTCCTTTGACCTCATGTTGTGGGTTCACAGCAACAGCTTCCAAATGCAAATGCCTTACCTGGAATCAACTCCAGACCTTTTACTTGCTTAATTGATGATGGATTAACAAGGGAATAGCCCATGCAGCCCATTAAATAGCTTTTGTCCAATTACCTTTGTTCCCTTGAAAAAGAGGCAGCTACATATTAAAGAGCTGTAATTCCTAAACCCTTCCTCAAATTAGGATGTGAATACCTCAAATTAAAACTGGGAGTCTGCACTTTAAGCCCATATTGATTATATAACTGCATATTAAATATGTTTTGGTAAACAGCTAAAATGCCAAAACTTGTGTCACTGTCCAAATAATTCTGGACTTAACTGTGAGTTGTCCAAACTGAATACAGTTCTCACATTTGAACTGTGAGATTATTATATTGCAGTCAGAAATTGTTACACTTACTATGTCACAGTCACACCCTAAATTGTCACCACTCCTACAGAGACCAACTAGAAGTTTAGAGCACTCTAGGATCTAAGGGTGAAAGCTGTGGATCATAAACCTGTCACAGCAGCTGTCCCATTAAATAACTATTTTTCAAGTCAGAAGAAGGGCGGAAACCTCCAGCTCACCAGTTCTGCATCCTGCACTCAAACCTCGCTCGGATCTCCGCAACGGCCCACGGCAGACAACATGGAGAGAAAGAAGGTGTGATCCAGCGTAGTTTGATGATAAAAAGGAATCGATGTTCCCACTTTTATTAACATAGAAAATTAAATAGTAAAAAGGAACGCAGTATCGAGGTGGTGTCAGAGTGGCATATGTCAAAAAGCCATTTTGACATATGCCAGTGGGAACATAGATTCCTTTTTATCATCAAACTACGCTGGATCACACCTTCTTTCTCTCCATATTTTTCAAGTCACACTGAGCATAATAGTGATGCTCATGTTGTGGCTTCAGTGGTGGAGGAAGAATGTGTGATCTGCCAGTAAGTTAATGGTTGCAGGAACAGTGGTGTCCCCCATAATGAATGTAGTAAGCTTCTTTTCTGGGATTCTGGGATATTGTAAGAGGTTTCATTTTGGAAGTTGGTAATGAAGGCAACAGAGAGGTTAATGTAATTGTAATAGTCTGTTTAGCAAAAATGCTTTACGCTGACTATTCTGGTAAGCAAACTCAAAGAAAACGCAGGTTTTCACCCTTTATCTAATATCCTGAGGTTGGGTCTACAGAGTACTTGCTGACTGGAGGAGCAAACAGATAAACAGAGCAAACAAAACAAGGCCAGGGTTCAATACCGGGTAGTCAGAGAAAATGCAAAGCCAAACAAGTAAAGCAGAATCAGGGCTGAGCCGAATCAAATATTAGGAAAGAATCGGGGAATCCGAGGTCATATCCAAATCAGAACAGGAGGAATTATCCAGAACATTAGTGCAACAATGTACAATAATACAATAACAGTAACAAGCACACCAGGTTGTAGGACACAATTACTGACACTGGTAGAAGAGCCAAGGTCTTAGATTGGCTGCACTAACCATCTGGCTGTCCGGTCAACCGGACCTCTGGCTTGGGTAATTGGCCGGGTTCTGTGAATCTTATCTAAATACTTGTCACCCAGCAACATCACCAATGCCTTTTTGTCTGTCAATAGCTACTGCTCACAGAGATAGGAGGCACATGGTAAAGGCTGTTGAGTAGGTGATTATAGGTGGACCATATGTTACGGAGTAGATGCTGTTGTACATGATGGTACAAATGATTTATCTACTAGGGATACGGGCACAATGTGGAAGTATTTTTTATTATTACTAAAGGAACTTAGTTGGGTTGCATTTTCACTGTCTTTCTCAGAGGTGCTACGTGTTCAAGGGATGGAGGAAGACAGGATGCTTTGTATTAGATACTTGGTTAACAAAATGGTGCGAGATTGAAGGGTTTGAATTTCTCAGTCATGACAGGATAAAGAGAAAAGAGCCACGGCGCCACTTGGTGTGGATCAAAGAAGGTGAGGTGAGAATAGGAGGAGATATATATGCTCACCGTGAGGTTTAGAAGAGTTCAGCACTGGGGTCCATGGGGTAGCTGCTGCCAGATCCGAGCCGGTTACCGAGGTGACCGCTTGGGTACGAGAGATGCAGGTAAAAACAAATGGATCTATGTCGGCGCTGCTGCTTAATGTGGACAAGGTAAGTATTCAGAGGTCAAGTTTGAGTTTATGGAAACTGTTTAATCGCAACGCGTTTCAGCGCCGAACTGGCGCTTTCATCAGGCATAGGGATACAGGAAAAAAGACACATGTTTATATAGGGCCAGTTCAGATTAGACAATTAGGTAAAAAAACGCGAAAACACATCAGCAGGTCAAAGTTCAGATGGAACGATCTAATATAATAAAATATAAGTAAAGGTTTTAATGCATAAATAAAAGGCAATTAAAAAGAGTATAAATAATAAAAGACTGAACGTCCTATCAAAAATTGATTTTGGAACGGAGTAGATTAAAACCATGTGCAGTGTATACGGGACCGGTATCATTCAATTACTTGAAACATTAGTTAGTGTCATCGGGAGATAGGGGTGAGTAGATATGATTTTATTAATGTGTTTATGTTATGTGTTATGTTTGGGAAGTAAAAGCGATACTGTATGATAGTTACATTGTTTGCACGTTGCCTCGGGAACCAAATGTGTTACGGAAGCCGAGGCGCTCCACAATGGATGGAACGCATGGTGAACCAAGACATCATAATCCAAGACATCATAATCCGCCCGGCTGATAAAGGAGGGGGCATAGTCATCCAAGACAGAGAAAAATACCTCAAAGAGACTATGAGGATTCTGAGCGACACCACTTTTTACAGTAAATTGACCACAAACCCATTATCTATGTACATACTTGAATACCAGAACCTGATAGAGTCAGCTACCTTATCAGGATTGATTAATAAAAAAGAAAAACGGTTTCTTTCTGTTACTTTTCCAAACATGCCCTTCATTTACCACCTACCAAAGATTCACAAATCACTAACAGATCCCCCCGGACGTCCCATTATCTCGGGAATAGGTTCCCTCACCAGCAACCTCTCGCATTTCATTGACCTTCATCTCCAACCCCTCGTTCTCACCCTACCATCGCACCTCAAGGACTCCACACAACTAATCAGAGACTTAAACGACCTAAAGTTTGACCCTTCAATATCCCCAATCTGTTTCTTGACAGCGGACGTAACCACACTGTACAGCAATATCCCACATGATAAAGGCATAGAAGTAGCTCACTCATTTCTTTCCCTAATTAACACTATCTCCAAACCCCAGGTTGATTTCCTAACAAACTGCATTGACTTCATTCTCAAACACAATATCTTCAGTTTTGACAGCAACTTCTACCATCAAATAAAAGGGTGTGCAATGGGAAGCCGTTTTGCACCATCCTATGCAAACTTGTATATGGGATCCTTCGAAAAAACATACATCCATGGCGAACACCCCTACAAAAATAACATACTACTATACAAACGGTACATCGATGACCTGTTCTTAATATGGAATGGCACCGAGGAGGAAGCTGTGCGCTTCATCGAAACCCTAAATAAAAACAATTATGACCTAACATTTACATATACATTCTCCCCCACATCTATAGACTTTTTAGATCTCACCATCAATTACGACAATGTCTGCAATAAATTCATAACGAGAACACATTTCAAACTAGTTGATGTTAATAGTTATATTGACTTCAGAAGCGCCCACCACCGCCCCTGGTTGAAAAATATACCTTTTGGACAATTCAGGAGGATTAGGAAAAATTGTAGTACTGACAAAGACTTCAACAAAGAATGCTTAGTCCTTGAAAAAAGATTCAAGGACAAAGGTTTCCCAATTAATCTTATAAAAGGCGCACGATCAAAAGCTTCAGAACTCACTCAAGTGTCCTGTTTGAACCCCTCCCTTAAGAATTCCAAATTAGGTACCACTAACTCTAATCTCAACTTCATCACCACTTACAACAGAGGCAACAAAACAATTAGGAACATTCTTTCCAAGCATTGGCACATCCTTAAAAACGATCCGTACCTGAAAGACACATTATCATGTAAACCGAATATCACCTTCAGACGGTCCCTAACCCTCAAAAATATTTTGGCTCCTAGCAGAGTAAGAAAACATCCTACACCTCATACAAACTTTCTTTCCAACATCAAAGGGTCATATAAA
Organism: Rhinoderma darwinii; assembly: GCF_050947455.1. Lineage (NCBI taxonomy): Eukaryota > Metazoa > Chordata > Amphibia > Anura > Rhinodermatidae > Rhinoderma > Rhinoderma darwinii. The sequence goes on along the minus strand of NC_134689.1, from coordinate 41,241,789 downwards.
TGTGGACATTTACGCTGCCTGTGCTGCAATTCCATCAGCCATAAAAAACATGATTACACATCCACAGTTACCAACGAAACCTTCACAATCCAAACTCTCCTCAACTGTGGCAGTTCCTACGTCATTTATTTATTAGAGTGCCCCTGCCAGTTGCAATATATTGGAAGAACCACTCAATGTCTAAGAACCCGAGTTAACAACCATCGGTTCAATGTAAACACCGGTTACCCCAAACACAGCATTTCCCGTCATTTCTCTCAAATGCACGATTGCCAATTTAATAAAATTAAAATCACACCAATAGAACATATCAATATTGATGTCCCAAATAGATTCAGCAAGTTAAAACAAAGGGAAAACTACTGGATTTTTAAAATGAATACACTTCACCCTTTGGGTCTAAATGACATCACAGAGTCATCTTTGGACTAATTGGTCTCACCGACTCCGTAATAAACCGTTAATAAGACACTGCTTAGATTCCCTAAGTACTCTTTTAAAAATTGCAATATCACATAGCCCAACAGAATTGATGTATAACAGTACACAATATATCTCGAGACATCCCATCTCCAAATAGCACCCCAGTCATCATTCTATCTCGGCAATGACTATACATCACTCATTGTACATTTGCGTGTTTAACTCATATTAAATCAAAATTCAATCCTCCTGTAAAAAGTGCACAAATGCCAATTGTAACCTAAACATATGTTCAAAGAATACAGGTATGGACAACCGTACCACTACTATCCTCACCCCGTAAAACTGACCAGCGTTTCCTCAAAATAAACGCCTACAAGTGACAAACTAACATATCAATCAGGGCTTCTAGCCCAAATCCATGTTTGGTATTTCGTTTCACTCACCCTCCGCCCGATCTCCATGTTTCTGTTCGGTTTAGCAGATACGTTTTCTGTTCCTGGTCCCGTCTGAGCAGTTCAACGATCTTTTGCGCAATGCGGTTCACCATGCGTTCCATCCATTGTGGAGCGCCTCGGCTTCCGTAACACATTTGGTTCCCGAGGCAACGTGCAAACAATGTAACTATCATACAGTATCGCTTTTACTTCCCAAACATAACACATAACATAAACACATTAATAAAATCATATCTACTCACCCCTATCTCCCGATGACACTAACTAATGTTTCAAGTAATTGAATGATACCGGTCCCATATACACTGCACATGGTTTTAATCTACTCCGTTCCAAAATCAATTTTTGATAGGACGTTCAGTCTTTTATTATTTATACTCTTTTTAATTGCCTTTTATTTATGCATTAAAACCTTTACTTATATTTTATTATATTAGATCGTTCCATCTGAACTTTGACCTGCTGATGTGTTTTCGCGGTTTTTTACCTAATTGTCTAATCTGAACTGGCCCTATATAAACATGTGTCTTTTTTCCTGTATCCCTATGCCTGATGAAAGCGCCAGTTCGGCGCTGAAACGCGTTGCGATTAAACAGTTTCCATAAACTCAAACTTGACCTCTGGATACTTACCTTGTCCACATTAAGCAGCAGCGCCGACATAGATCCATTTGTTTTTACCTGCATCTCTCGTCAGTCATGACAGAAAAGTCTGGAGGGATAAGACTTTTTTTTAAAAAGGGATGACTTGCATCCCGGTGATAGGGGAACCCAGGTGCTTAGTGAGGAGTTAAGATGTTTATGGGTAGTTATTTATCAGGAACCTATCAGCAGTTTTGAGGTATCAAAACCGCTAACAGGGTGATATAGGGGAGGGGAAGGGCATTTTAAACTTACTTTTTTTGTCGGTCATGCAAGTTGCATGACCAAGAAAACTAAGTTTAATTCCCCCAGAGCGCAGATCGTATGTGCCACTGAGGCGGGTATTGAGGTGCAAGCCTTGCCCCTCTGTTTTAAGTGAAGTCTCTAACGGTCCCCTGATTGACCACTAGATGCGTCTCTTATAGAGAAAGGCACTTGCGACCACCGCGATGGGGAAATCAAATGTTAAAAAAAGGTACGTTTAAAATTCCCTTTCCCTCCCATATATCACCCTGTCAGCAGGCCTTAAAACTACTGACAAGTTCCCTTTAAACAAGTTAGGGGGTGGACTAAAATATGGCAGATCCATCGGCCCCCCTAAAACTGATGAAAATCTATAGATAATGCAGGCAGGTCTTTGATAGTGGTACAATTTTAAATGTCACGTGCTTCAAGGCTCTCAGTTTAGAAAATAAATGTATTTGGGTAATTCTAGAAACTGGTTAAAGAGAGGTTTTTCGAATTCGACTGTCAGGATTTGAAAAACAGAAACTTCTGCGTCTTCTCACTGAACTAACTATTGTCTCTCTGGATTCCTTGTCTTGATTACCTAAGTGATCTCACTGATATAAAAGTCTGGTCCTAGCACTTCCTGATTGAAAGAATTCTGCCTTTATATAAACCTACAGGGGCGTAACTAGGAAAGGCTGGACCTCATAGCAAACTTTGACTCGCTCCTCCTCCACAACCCCTGCCCTCCAGACAAAAAAAATTATCAGTTCTGCGTACAATGGAAAAATACACCTAGGCCGCCAAGTGTACTCTTATTAACCTTTACTTAAAGGGTTACAAAAATTGTAACACACGGTTAAGCACTAATATTGTTACACTTTTTATCACTTAATTATGCTATTTCGTAGTCATAATATTTTATTAAAAAAACTTACCTGAAACTCAAAGCATCAGGACAGAAAGGACTTGTTTCCATCTTTTCTTGCTTACTTTTAAAGTGGAAAGGGGAGGGGTGAGTATAGCTTTTTTGTTATGTTACAGCTATCCCTGCATCCCTCCCTCCAGAGCTCCTCTTGTAGATAGTGCCACACACATATCCTTATAGATAGTGCCACACACACCCTTGTAGATAGTGCAACATACCCCCCTGGTAAATAGTGCCACTCACCCTTGTAGATAGTGCCACACAGTTGGCATTGTAGATAGCCACACATATCCCCTTGTAGATATTGTCACACTCCCCCTTGTAGATATTGCCACATAACCCTCCCTTGTAAAAAAACAATAAGAAAACTTATACTCAGCCAGTCCCGTTCCCACTACAAATGGAGAAGCAGTCTCACAGCCTCCTCAGTCCTCCAGCATATGAGCCCCCGAGATGGGACCCTTGTGTGTGCAGACAAGATCCAGTGATAAATGTGCTGGCCTATGCAGAGATCTTGTTTCAGTGCCTTATAGGCTGCAAGCCTAATGTGGCCTGTAGCCAAATTAAGGCTGAAGCAGGGAGCTGATAGCTCCCTGCTCAGCCATCGTTTTAAATTGTATCTGCGTCCAGATGACACAGATACAATTGAGTGTGACAGTCGGCTGTGGCACAGAGCCGGAAATCTGGATGACCATTGCTTGCAATGTTACTGAGGGGCCCCCCTCATGCTGCGGGCCCTGTATCAGCCGCTATGGCTTATGTAGCAGTACTTTCGACAATGTAAACCTATAGTACTACCCTTCAACAATATTAAAAAATTAGTCGGGAAACAAATCATAGACAAATACCTACAACACCAAAATCAGAAAGAATCCCATATGATTAAAATGCAGTATCATTTTATTGTTACAATTACATAAATCGTTTACACACTTTAATAATTGATGATGATGTATCCCCAATATGATCATCTACAGCTAACAGATCTTTGTATACACAAGTATTTTTACAACAGGTATGAAAGCTCTATATACAAAACAGTTAAACACACAAAATTTCTATAAAGTGCTAATTGCAATAGAGCCCCAAAAGTAAAGTGCTCTAATGGTACAGTAAAGTCACAGGCACAAATGCCAGTAATGCAAAAGTTTAGAAGGACCTATAGTCATAATCTAAGTAAAAAGAATGTAATTTCCTGGTGTAAAGTGGAAAAATTTCCTGGTGTAAACATGATGGAACAATCTGGAGAGACACTCCTATGAAGAGCTCGACGCATGTTTTGCCACCTTCATCAAGTAGTGACGTCAGACGTTAGGAACGGGCGTTGTTTCTGATTTCCCAGATGGGAAGGTTGATTTATTGCCACTGCAAGTATGCTTTCATTAGAAAGCCTCTTTTCAAATAATAGACAGCCACATAAATCTTCAAGCAGCCTCCAATGAACCTGGATGAAACTGCTCTGTTGACCTATCTCCCCTTGGTCAGGAGGAAACATGTTGGGAGAACATTCATTTATCACTTATTATTCAAAAGAGGTTTTCCTCTTTCTTGGCATTGGATATTACTGATGGAGGACTGCTATCATAAAAAAAGGGGTAGGAGGGCAACAGCCCCTAAAATTTTCATATTACCTCTATATGTAATTCATGCAAGACAAAGAAAACAAATAAATGTGAGGGAACCTCTAGAAAAGAGAAACAATAAAATAATACAGATTAATAATCCTCACAAAGGTGGACTATTTGCTGTCTTAAAAAAAAAAAAAAAAAAATATGATGAAAATGTATATTATAAAGAATATATGAAAAATTGCATGCAGTATTGGCATATGAAATCTTCATGTACACATGTCGCTTTATTAGAAATGTTTTTTTTTTTTTAAAACACAGTAAAAGTTATATTTTATAAATACTCCGGATCTACTTTTTTCTTTCTTAATATTACGGAGAACGAAATGAAAACCATTTTTGTCCAGGTGGTGGACTCCTAATAATACAACCAAAAATTTATATAAAACCTTCAAGTGGTCAGCTTCCTGCCTTTAGTCTAGTTCCTTTCTGCCTTACTCTAACAAACTGGTGCTCCTCATCTGTGTACCCAACATGGATTGTTTCTTGACAACGTCTCTGCTTCACGCTACAAACTTTTGATACTTTTGTGTACCGAGCTTTGATAGTTTATTTACCATGTCTGCGCCTCACGCTACAACGCTTATCTATGTACCGAACATGGACTGTTACCTGACTACTCTTGCTATTATCACCCAACGGACAAATTCTTTCAGCCACTGAACTCCAAATCTGCTACAAATCTTGACATGGACTAATCTATAGATCACTTGGACAAGATGAGGAATTGGATCGATCACTAACACAGGAGATAACTGAGATGTCAATAAAAGTTGAGGTGATTATCGTAGAAGATTTTAATATGCCTGATGTAGACAGGAAACAATCGCTACAGTAGGTCATCCGGTTTTCTCTCGTTTGTGTCATCCAGGAGCATGACTTGCTATCTTATTATAAATGGATCATCCCTCAAACAATTTTTGAAGCCAACCCACAAGAAAATAATTTTAGATTTAGTTTTCACTAATAAAAAAGTAGTATCAAATGTGTCTGTCGGTCACAAAAAAAATCAAGGTATTAGTCTTTAGAAAGACTGACTTAGCTAGATGAGAAGTAACTTATGTGAATTTTTGATAGGGTGGAATTTGATAGATGGAGTGCATGAACAATGGATTAAACTAAAAATAAAAGGCATTTTTATATGCAACGGAACTTTGTACCAAATATGTTACTAAAACCAAACGGAAGAATGGTTCTGGAAGTGGCAGCGGTTCTAAGTGCTAAGAAAACTGAATACATGAAATGTATGCAGACCCAAACAAAATAAAATAGCATATAAATCTAGTATCAGAGACTAAATTGATAATACAACATTCTAAAGTGTAAAATGGTGAGAAAACATTCTTTAGATACATTAGTGACAGGGGGAAAAACAAAGCGAGGCATACACACACTGAAGTGGTGGGTAAATTAAAGGGGATAAAGAAATTGCAGTCTGCAAACTAATTTTTTCTGTGTTTTCTGTTGAAGATTCATATGGGTTACCTTCACTAGACAGATATACACTGCAGCACTTTAGACACAAACATACTTATGACAGAAACATATTTATGATACACAAAATTAAAGGTAGATTAGTCAATGAGTCCAGATGGATTCCATCTAAGAGTATTACAAGAACTAAGAGTGGAGCTGGCAGCAACAGTAACCCGACCTTTTAATGAATTGATTGCTGGGAAGAGGGAAAAGTATGATAACTATGGATCAGTGAGTCTAACATCAATAGTAGGGGAAATAAAGTAATCAATTTCAGCATTAATTTACTGCTGGGAGATTGTCTCAAACAAATCAGGACTTTTTTTTTTACTTAGTAACTAAAGAGATAGATCAGTGTGGGTCTGTGGATAAAGCTTACTTGGGTTTTAGCCGAGCCATTAATACAGTATGTCACAATAAATTAATTCAAGAAATTAAAATACTTTGATTTTTACTCATAGATAGTGAAATGGTGTAAGTTCTAAGAAAGGACGTCTAATCAGAGGAGTACTGCAAGGATCAATTCTGGGTCCTATTTTGTTTAATGGATTTGTTAGTAATATTGCATATGGCCCACTATGTAAGGTATGCCTTTTTGCAGATGATACAAAATTTGTCAGGGTTTATACTTCAGAAGGTGTAAGTCAATTGCACAGTAGTTTAAAGAAAATAGAGGAATGGACTAAAGTGTGCAATGTTACATTTATTACATCAAAATCTAAAATAATGCATGTGAGGTCCAAAAAACTAAAAACAGAATAAATAGTGAGGTAATGGGGGCAACAACAACAACAACAACAACAACAACAACAGAGGAAAGGGACCTGGGAGTTATCATTTCAGATATGAAGGTATCCAAGCACTGTCACCATCAATACTGTGTACAGTGTCAGACTGGGGTGCCTAGGGCTACAGATACATGGAAGTATTACCTGTAGCTTTTTAGGCCTCAAACACATGTGCACATTTTTTGGGGCACATGATACAGTGTAAAAAACAGATAGGTTTATTCCTCTGTTCACATCTGCATTGTGGCTTCTACTTATAAAGGAAGCCACAACAATGCTCTGCCAGATGCGCTGCACAACGGACACCAGCAGCGCCGGACTGACTCTATAACTTATAATGGGGTCCATTGGGTTACGCTGTGGGTGTCCTTTGTTTTAACAATAAAATAGTATGTCAAGGATTTTGATTGTGGACTGCAGAAGGAGGATGCTATGGATTTTTACATCTAGAGCATGCTCTTTCTTCATCTTCATTTTTTTCTGGAGCATGTGAACAAGGTTTGAAAAAATCCCATTCACATGCATGGTGCATTGTACTGCTGAAACAGATCGATGCGGGTTTTTCTATTGAAGCGAAATGAAAAACAGGCTACATTCCTGATACCAAATCAGATGTATAACATCTTGACGTCCGGATTTTTTTATTCAAACACTTTATTCTCTGCTACGACAACCCCTGAGGCTATGAGAACCCATAATGGTTTGCAGCTGTCAGGGCACACTGGGAGTTGTTCTTTCCCAATAGATGAAAGCAGCGGTGGACACTGATAGCCTCTCACACGTAGTACACGTGGCGCATGGGCCACTCAAATAAGAGTGTAACAGTAGTTGCTAATACCTCCCTCATACACTGGACACAAGCCTAACACATACTACTCACACACTAGACACATACTGCACACGCGCTACTAATGCATGCTAACATATGCCAATTACATGCTGTCAAATTACACCTCAATCACTCACATTTGCCTTACTTTTGCCTAGCGCTGACTTCTGTTAGAATCCCTTTAGGCGGTAGAGAGACATCTCCTGCTGACACAAATCAACACCCTCTGATATTGCATAAAAAGACATGCCCACCGCAAACGGACCACTCACACCCAGGACACCAGCTGTACACACTTTTCCTTCACAAAGTAGGCACATGCCACAAACATATCACTCACACATAGAAAACATGTCACACAGAGACAATTCACGTGTCATACCACACAAAGACTACTCACTCATCTGATACATACTCACATACCTCCCAACCGTCCCGGATCCAGCGGGACAGTCCCGGTTTCTCACCGGGGTCCCGCCGTCCCGGGCGGTCTGCAACATGTCCCGCTGGGCGCTGCAGCAGTATCAAAACAGATGATCGCTGCTGACAGGCGCCTTGCATGCCAGACGACTGCAGTAGCGATCAGAAGAAGGCAGGAGTCTTGCGGCAGTGTTCTCACTGGGATCGATGCCAGCACGGCAGTGGACCAGTCCGATCACCTGACCTGTCATCTGACCTCACCGGTCAGTTGACAAGTCAGGTGACTGGGCTGGTCTAATCCCCGTGCCGGCATCGACATCAGTGAGAACGCCGCTGCAAGATTCCTGCCTTCTTTTGACGGTGAGTGACGTAAAAGCAGAGCGGAGAGTGGCAGCAGTAGGGCCGGCTACCTCTACCGCTCTCCGCTCTGGCAGTATTGTGGCACAAAGTATAAGGGGGTTGTGTTGCGCTACCTACAGGGGGGCTGTGTCTGGCGCTATCTACATGGGGGGCTGTGTGTGGCGCTATCTACAGCGGGACTGTGTGTGGCGCTATCTACAGGTGGGGCTGTGTCTGGAGCTATCTACAGGGGGGGCTGTGGGTGGTGCTATCTACAGGGGGGCTGAGTCTGGAGCTATCTACAGGGGGCTGTGTCTGGCGCTATGTACAGGGGGCTCTGTGTGGAAAAATCTACAGGGGGGCTGTGTGTGGAGCTATCTACATGGGTGCTGTATCTGGTGCTATTTACAGGGGGGCTGTGTGTGGAGCTATCTACAGGGGGGCTGTATCTGGAGCTATCTACAGGGGGGCTGTGTTTGGCACTATGTACAGGGGGGCTGTGTGTGGAGCAATCTACAGGGGGGCTCTGGTGGATGATTTTTCCATTGACCGGTAGCAGAGTAACACAACTGGAAAAAAAAAATCCCCATCATGTAACTCTGCCACCTGTCAATTGAAAAGTCATCAACCACAGGGTCTCCCTCTTGACTTTCATTGTTCTCAGCCATTTGGTTTGTCCTGCAGCTGCTGCCGCCGTGATGAGCAAATGTTATACCCAAGATAGGAAAAGTAACATAAAGACGATATAACCTGAAATATAATATCTGTGATATCCAGACAGTCTAGAGATCCGCAGTGACAATATGCGCTTGTTATTTGCAGAAGGATCTGCCCGTGATTTTATGTGTTTATGCGGGATATTGGGCGTGGTTAGGGGCATGGCTTAAAAATTACCCTCTTTTCCTAATTCAAAAGTTGGGAGGTATGTACTCAACTCACACATAGGATAATACCACACAAGCTCCACTCACATATTGGACACATCCTGTACATATGCCACTCATACATAGAATGCATGCAGCACACACTACTCATACACTCATGCAGACAGAGAGACCCCCGTCTACTCTGGGTCCCTGAAAGGGGGGCCACAGCTACACCTTACATTTGAATCATGGGCTGGATGACATATAGGATAGGAAGTCATTCTTACCTAGACCTATATGCCTGTGGGTGTGGGGTAACTGTTTTGCAGATTCCTCATGTTCCTGCCGCTGCGCTGCTTTAACTGCAAGATGTGAACAGACACCAGGGAATTGACATGCTGCACAACGTGACGTGCTGGCAGCAAAGTGACAGGCAAGGGAGGTGCATGGCTGAAAGGAGGAGATATTTGGCTGCCCTATGCCTACAACAGTGTACTATCATCTCAGCCGACTCTGCGACTATATAATAAACTACCAAGTTTACTATTTGGCCACATAAACGATGAAGATGGCAATACAATTTATAGATTATGATGTGCACCGCCCAGGGCCTGGGGGAGTTAAGGGGGACTGAGGAAGGCCCAACGGGGAAATCACCGGCTCCCCAGTGGGTGAGGACGAGTCTATCTGTGTACTGTTCTCAAAAAGTAATCAATAAACTAAAAATTATACACAGGAGGGCAACTAAAGTGGTTTATAAACTTCATAACAAAACATATCAGAAAATACTTAAAAATGAAACATTTGCAGCTTAGATGAGAGAAAGAACAGAGGTAATGTGATGAAGTATATAAAAGGTACTGATAAAGTTCAGGATAGCAGAATTTTTCTTTCAGAAAACAATGGTTTCTGGACTAATATGGCACACATTGAAATTGGAGGGAGAAAGACTAAAATGTAACGCAAGAGAAAACTTTTTCAGAAAGAGTGATCGATCCATGGAACAGTCTTCCAGCAGTTGTTATGACGACACGTACAGTTAAATTGTCATTTACTTTTCAACAAGCTTTGCCTAAATGAATAGTACAAGAAAATATAAGACGCTTTGTAATATATCTTTTTAGCAAAAAAATGCTTCTTTCTCTTCTTATGACATTCCCCTTCAGCTGTTCACTCACTCTGAATTTACAGTTTTTTCAGTCTCTGCAGAGTGACAGAGGGGCAGAGAGAGATACACAGAGATGCGGCAGCAGCTTCTAGTAAGTGTTGTATCTTACCTAATTGCTGGATTGACAGCTACACTGCTCATTACTGCTGTGTAATGTCCTCCATGTTGCTGGAGCTTCTAGAAAGTGTTATATTTCACACAGTGATGGATTCACAGCTGCACTGCTTATTATTGTTGTATGATGTTCTTCATGTTCCTGCAGCTTCTATATACAAAATGTGATATATAAGAGATAGTGGAGCAGGATTCTCCTCCTCTTATCTGTGTGCAGTGTATAGAAGACATGGTAGTCATTAGGCTCCACCCACCAATTCATATAAAACTGAGAATTAGCAATAGGACCTGCAGAGGGGAAAACTGCTAAAAAAAAAAAAAGTCATATATTGGGCAGAAATTGTGTTATTCCTCATGTATACGCAGGTTAGGTACTATTTAAAGAAGTGATCCCCAACCAGGCCACGGACCAATACTGGGCCGTGGATCATTTGGTACCGGCCCGCAGTATGTGGTATTTACCCCGGTAGCCGCAGTGAATTTGGGATGATGACATTCCTGGGATGACATTTTATCCCAGGAGACTGATGCAACCTGTATTTGGCTGAATGAATATATAGACTCCAAACAGAGTTGTGTTAATGGCTGGAGACTGCTTTAAAGCACCATTGTCCCCCCAAAAATCATCTAGGCAGCTCCATATACAGATAGTTATAGCACAAAGAGACAAAAGAGCTTTTAACGCCAATGTATCAATATATAAAAAGTTATACATTTTATTTGGACAGACAACATATACATTAAAAATAATACAAAAGGTATGACTCTAGTAAAGTTACGGAGACCGCACTCACAAACTGCTACACACTATAATATATGGGCAAGCAATACCCACCACTGTATGGACCACCCCACAGTTAAAGTTAAAGACAATGCATAGCATAGGGTTGAATGGTCAGATCAAGGGACTTACCCATGTGTGATGTATTGGGATGCATACTGGCGATGCATCTGACATGTGAATGTCTGTGATTATCGGCCCGGGGACACATACCGTTACAGATCCCATTGTCCTTGATTCGGCGGTGCTGTGCGCATGTCCGCTGCGGCGGCTGGCTGCGGGGCATCCCCCCTCCGTCTCCGTGTGCGCATTGCGCATGTCCGGAACTCCCGTCACGCGTCGGGATTCCGGATGTGTGCTGCCGTGCCTGGAGCCGGATGTGGGGCTTGCCTCACTTCCGGCTGCTTCAGCGTTCATGCGCCGCTGGGCACAATTGTAATCAATGGACATGGACACTATAAAGGGGTAGTGGTGGGACATACATAGTTACACATCCCCTTGAGGAAGCTTTTCGTGGCGAAACGCGCGTCGGGGTATACGGCGGAGCAGACACTCTTTCACCTTCTGTCTCACACATGGGTAAGTCCCTTGATCTGACCATTCAACCCTATGCTATGCATTGTCTTTGACTTTAACTGTGGGGTGGTCCATACAGTGGTGGGTATTGCTTGCCCATATATTATAGTGTGTAGCAGTTTGTGAGTGCGGTCTCCGTAACTTTACTAGAGTCATACTTTTTGTATTATTTTTAATGTATATGTTGTCTGTTCAAATAAAATTTATAACTTTTTATATATTGATACATTGGCGTTAAAAGCTCTTTTGTCTCTTTGTGCTGTATTTGGCTGCAGCGGAGATCACATGGGATGAAGCGTCATCCCAGGAGGCCGGCCCCCTGACGTCATCCAGGCCGGACTCCTGGGATGACGTTTCATCCCATGTGAGTGCCGCTTCAGCCTATAATTGGCTGCGGCTGTCACATGGGATAAGTGGTCATCCCAGGAGGCCGGCCAGGAGGAAGAAACGGACTTCTGAGTAACCATAAGATTTTGTTTTCTGAGTTGCGTTTTTTGTGGGGGAATCGCTGCGATTTCGCCACAATAAACGCAATAACTGCTATTTCTTGTGAATTTTACCTCCCCATTGATTTCACTGGGGAAAACCCGCAACAAATAAGCAGCGTTTACGCAAATGCAATTGACATGCTGCGGAATAAAACTCTGCACCACATGTCAATATCTGAGCGTTTTTTCCACTCGCTATACACGCAGCGTGTGGATGAGATTTGCTGCTACTCTATTATGCTGGGGATTTTCCGCAAAAAACATTCTGTTGCAGAAAACCTGAAGTATTTACACAACATGTGAACTGACCTGAAACTCCCTCCACACCCCCCCCCCCTCCACACCGGTCCGTGAAAAAATTGTCTTGCATGAAACTGGTCCTCGGTTAAAAAAAGGTTGGGGACAGTTGCTTTAATGCATTCAAGAATGCTTGGCACAGACATATTGCTATTATTAAAAAAATGTTTAGAATGAAAAAACTAAGGGGGATATAAAACCCAAATAAATAAATAATTATGCATATATGTATAACAATATACACACAAAAGGGGCAGACTCGATTTATGTAACAGAAAGGCAATAGAATGTGTTTATTCACAAACTGGTGTGATTTTTAATGCAAACAAGTACCATTTGTGTGTCAGGAAAGTGATTATTTCCCCATGGCAGGTTTTATGGAAAACCTGGAAAAAGCTTGGTTTCTGGAGTATCAAAAGAAAGGCGAGCCTCATACCATCGAGACAGTCCAGGGATAGTCTAATGAGACTCATAAGCTGCCAGTAATAGCCATTTAAGAAGAATTTAAGTTGTTCACACAAAGCTCCAAGTCAGCCTGTGGGAGCCTCAAAGTTCTTTGAATGTTGTAACACACAAATGGTTCTGGGCATTAAGGGCATGTTCAGACTTAGCTATTTACTGTGTAATTGTCGTGCAGATTTCGTAGAGCAAATCTGCAGCAATTGACAGTACAATACAAGTGAATAAATACCCATCTATATGTAGTGGGGGGAAAAAAAGCAATAAAAGCAGAGCATGCAATAAAAAGGCTGAAACCTGCGGAAAATCCGCTGTGAAATCCACCGTTTCTGGATACACCCTCCCATATGCGAATTTTGCCGCAGATTCGTTGCGTAATTGCCGCAAAATTGCATCAAAATCCAAAGCGGAATGTTTGAACATGCCCTAAGACTTTCAACTAATGGGTAGAAGTGAAGTTGCTCCAACCTTGCAGAATTTAAAAATGAGACACGTGATCCATCAATACGCTTCCGACAAATTCTTGGGTATTCAGGCAAATGTATGAAACGTGATTATAACAAAGTGTTGCGTACCAATTGGGAAACTCTACTTCAAAATGAATCTAAGAGTACATTTTTTCCCTCTAATTTGCAGAATAAAATTCAGTTTATCTCTCGTTTTGGTCAACATTGTGAGACACTAATTGGCAACACCTGACCCTTTGTGATGAGATCTGTAAAATGATAAGTGTTTAGGGTAAGGCCACACCGAGCGGCCCTGACACGGTCACAATGTGGCTAACAACCGCGCCGGCACCATGTTCGGTGTGGCTGTCAAACAGCCTGTTAGTGGCCACACGTTAATGCGGGTAAACCATCCCTTTATCTGCAAAATCGTGCGGCCATGAATGAATACACCCTTTATGGCCGCACGAGTTTGCAAATTACAACAACTTACCCCCATTCATTCTCTATGGCAGCGCCGGAAAAAGCCGAAGACTGCACTCTGCTATCTCCAGCGCTCCCATAGAGAATGAATGGAGCGGAAGTGCGCATGCGCATGTAACCGGAATACCCCATAACAAGGTATTTGACAGCCGCTCCTACATAGTGCCAGTGCGGTTGTTGGCCGCGTTGCGACCGTTTCAGTGCCGCTCCGTGTGGCCGTACCCTTAATGTCTATACATGCCCCAAATTTGCGTGATCTTTTAATAAAATCTGAGTTCGAGAGATCGGAAAAAACTACGATATTGTGACCCACAAAAAAGCTGGAAGGGATTAAACAGGCCTAGTTCACACTGAGTTTTTTGCAGGAAGAAAAATCTGCCTCAAAATTCCTTCATGAATTTTAACCTGCCTGAACCCGCTTTATCGTGTTTTTTGCGGCGTTTTTCGGCCGCGGACCAAAAATGCATGTGTATACATGAGGAATTACACTATTTCTGGCCATTATATAACTTGTACTCTGCATTATTTAGCAGTTTTTTCCACTACAGGCTCTTTCTTTAGTTCTCAGTTTAATCTGAACTAGTGGGTAACTAACCTTTCAGTTGACTTTTCAGAATAAGCTTTCATATGTGTGTACATGAGGAATAATACTATTTCTGGCCATTATGTGATTTGTATCCTCTATTTGTTAGCTGTTTTCCCCTATGCAGGCTCTATCTCTAATTCTCCGTTTTTCCTGAGATTACGGGTGAAGCCTAACGGCTATGATGTCTTCTATACATAGTACATAGAGAAGAGAAGATCCTGCTCCCCTATCTCTATCTATCAAATATATATAGAATCAGCAGCATCATAAAGGATATTATACACTAGTTTTGAGCAGCCTAGCTGTGAATCCAGCACTGGGGTGAGATAAAACCATTTAGGATGCTTACAGTCCGGTCAGATTCCGCCTCAGATTCTGACACAAATTTGCTACAAAGCCACAACAAATCTGCGTCAAACTCCACATATGTTAGGGAGCATCCAGACGTGACAGATTTACTGTGTATTTATCGCCGGTTACACCCTATGCATTGCAAAGGGTGAAATCCGCTGTGAAAATCCACTGTTTTTCCACACAAGAATGAGCATGCTGTGGATTTGAAGATCCACAGCATGATTTGCTTTCAGTTCTGATTTTTTTCCACTACATTTGGATAAGGTATTTAAAACGGAATTCACACCACAAATTCTCAGCAAATCCACCTTGTCTGGATGCACCCTAAATTGAAGCTGCAGCAGTATCTCTGTCTGTCTCTCTGCCTCTCTCTCACTCTGCCTCTCTCTCACTCTGCTTCTGTCCCGCCCTCCCCTCTCTATGGACTTCTATGGGCAGCATGTAACCTGATATAACCTCAGTGAGCTGATAGTTGATCTTGATGGATAGTTGATCTTGTGCACGAATTAAAAAGGTGTGGAAACTAATGTAGACATTCCAGATCAATTCTGCAACGTCTGGCCATGCCCTAAGCAGCCGATCAGATATTTTTTTTAATTAATTAAAATAGTGAAGAATAGTCAGAATACTAGTTACAAATTTGAGTGAGCAAATAGTTTTTATTTTGGTCAAAAACAAGGTAAAGCTTTTACATTCAAGTATAAGGAAAAATGAAAACATTTATTTTTAAACAATTTTCTATTTTAAAAAACTTTTTACTTTATACTATTTTTTAGGATTTCTCCCTCCCCCCCCTGATATTCTTCTATTTACTCTCCCTCTCAAAAATATTAATGTAAATTGACTCTATATGAGATATAACATTTCCATTGAAAATAAAATTACTCTGGAAACCCACAGCAGGACCAATACTTACATACAGTTATCCATATTAACATCTAGTTTTTCTACTACCACCAACAAACCTGATTATTGCAGATTATGACTTTTCCTTCCCCCCAAATACTAAACTTTACACGAAAACTATTGGTTCTTCAATATACTGTAACCGAATGCAATGTAGGAAATTTCTACATGAACTATGATCAAGTGGAAATCTGAAAAACTATAACATTGATATATAAGTACAATTCCAAATCTGCGTTCCCAGAGCAGATCATTAAATATGGCCTCACTGTTTTCAGGTGTTATCCAATACTCCTATACACTAGAGTTGAATACATATTTGCCATAGAGCATCAACCAATAGCTGCCATAGGGAGAAGGATCTTGTTTCTGGTAAGGCCATGTTCAGACGTGGCGGAATTTTTCCGCTGCAAATGTTGGTGCAGATTTGGGGCAATTACGCAACAAATCTGCACCAACATTTGCATATTTGACAGGTAATTCAGACGTTGCAGATATCACAGCGGACTTGCCATAGATTTCAGTTTTTGCATTGCAAAGGCTGAAATACGCAGTGAAATTCTGCTTCTTCTCCGCAATGGAATGAGCATGCTGCGGAGGGAAAAATCTGCACTGCAGCCCGATTTCCGCAGTTATTTTACGCAACGTCTGAACTAAGTTTCCTAAAAATTTATAGAAACAAATGTAAAAACGGCTGCTGCAGAATTCCACTGCGGACTGTCTGCAGCGGAATGCAACAGCAATGTGTCCTGAATGTGCCCTTAGGGTGTGACCACTGTCCGCATCAATGCCGCAAAGAATCTGCGTTGCAGATTCTGTTGCGGCTTTGCATAAAATGGGCATTAAATTAATAGCCGATGCGTATTGAGGGGAAGAGGGCTTCCCTTCTCTCTATCAGCGCAGGATAGAGAGAAGGGACAGCCCTTTCCCTAGTAAAAGTAAAAGAAATTCATACTTACCCGGCCGTTGTCTTGGTGACGCGTCCCTCTTTCGCCATCCATCCCAACCTCCCTGGATGACGCGGCAGTCCATGTGACCGCTGCAGCCTGTGATTGGCTGCAGCCGTCACTTGGACTGAAACGTCATCCCGGGAGGCCGGACTGGAGGAAGAAGCAGGGAGTTCTCGGTAAGTAGGAACTTCTATTTTTTTTACAGGTTGATGTATATTTTGATCGGAAGTCACTGTCCAGGGTGCTGAAACAGTTACTGCCGATCGTTTAACTCTTTCAGCACCCTGGACAGTGACTATTTACTGATGTCGCCTAGCAACGCTCCCGTAATTACGGGTGCACACAAGTAGTCACCCGTAATTACGGGAGCCCCATTGACTTCCTCAGTCTGGCTGTAGACCTAGAAATACATAGGTCCAGCCAGAATGAAGAAATATCATGTTAGTAAATGGAGAAATTCCGCAATGAGTCCGCAACAAGTCGGCTACACGTCCGCAACAGTCAGTGTATGCTGCGGACACCAAATTCCGCACCGCAGCCTAAGCTCCGCAGCGGAATTGTCCGCAACGTGTAAACGGACTCAACCACAAAGATGTGGAAGGCAATGGAGAAACGTGTACGCTGCGGATTTCCGCTGCGGACTGTCCGCAGCGGAATTCCAGAGCAATTCTGCCACGTCTGGTCATGCCCATAGTGTTCAGTAGCAGAACTGAGTTGTGTTTTATATGATGTCATTGATACATATACATTTTATATGTTCTGTAATATTCCCTTGATGCCATTAACCTTACCCCCACATCTCATATCATACCTCAATAGCAAAATATGCATATGCAAGTTATGGCATGAAGTTTTCAATGTTTGTAGGGTGGAGCAAACAATTCACCATAAACACAAAATAAATATAACTATCTACTATTGAACTTCAGTAAATGTTTATTCTCATATTACAATGTATTGTATGCAGTGTTTTAACACACTATATGCCACAAGATGCAAGTTAACAGCTTACTGCATCATTTACTTTTTTATATTCCAGTTTTGTGAATTACATTTGTTGTCTAGAAGCAGCACTTTATAAATACTTATTGTCTGTCTACAAACTGATGTGACACAATTCTCAAGGAGACCAGAAGGGCATCAAGATTAAGGTGAATCTCAGCTACAAGAACACCTTAGTGACTGTGATCAGAATGAATAGGCAATGCAACCAGAATGGGCAGGGAAACCACTTGAAGATAGAAAATGATGGATGAGAAACAACATGAGCTGAAAATTTGTGATAAGCAATAATTATAACCTTAATAGGGTTTTTGGCTTCTGAATTTAAGCTGTATTCCCTGATCAAACACCAATGAATTTATCTTGAGACAAACTGAATGGTAACAGTTAATATTCTTGTTTCATGAATTGGTAAGCTAATGAAGAGATTAGAGTTCTTCACATTAGAATACATAGTTTCCATATTTTAGTCCAAGAACAATTAATAAATTGTACTAATGAGGACAACACATGACAAGTATCCATTTACCTAACATATGGGTTAGTACATAAGAACCCTGTATATGATAATAAAGTAATATCAGCACTGAGAATATCACACCTATGCTCTTTGATTATATTATAGTAATGCAATGTTGATGACGCTATTATTGTCACTGTGTATATTTCAACTTGATATGTATTTTCTTTGCTATTCAGTATTTATTGAAAATCAGTATACCTCACCCTTACCATATACTAAAACACTGTGCACTGACTCCATCTACAGGTCATTATCATACTGGCACGTGTTTTCTTTCTATAGGACTGAAGCATAAGCGTTTCACTATGGCTATAAAAAGCATGCTTCTAAGAAAATCTGCTTTATTATCTAGATAGAGAGAGAGAGAGAGAGAGAGAGAGAGAGAGAGAGAGAGAGAGAGAGAGAGAGAGAGAGAGAGAGAGAGAGAGATAGATAGATAGATAGATAGATAGATAGACTACAGAGATAGATAGATAGATAGATAGATAGATAGATAGATAGATAGATAGATAGACTACAGAGATAGATAGAGAGAGATAGAGAGAGAGATCGATCGATCGATCGATCGATAGATAGATAGATAGATAGTAATCAACTATATTATCTGGCATATAAAATCAAGTCACCAGCATCATAAAAAAGCAAACAAACAATAATAATAATACAGGTCATAGGTGTATAATAAACTATGTGAGCATTATCAGCAACAAACTTTGTAATATTAAAATGCACAATGGGTACAAGTACCAATAGAGAACACATGCAGTAGGGGTATTAAAAACTAGCAAAATAAATCTTTCCGTATCCAGGGTAGTCTATTCCTGGATTTATGAACTTGTATGCTTCCCACTGACCCTATCTTGCTTTCAAGAGAGACAAACATGTGTTAAATAAAATATGCTGTAGGCCTGTAGCAGAGATCCAGTTCACTGGTATTTGCCTCAAGCAATAAACAAATTAAATCCAAACTCATCACCAGCTTTCTTCTCCTGACACCCTGATGACTATTGGTTAATTCCAGGCCCCTGTGCTACCAGTAATACTTAGAATTAAAAAGAAAAATATAAGCAGAATATTGGAAAGGCATATTTTTTAAAAAGCATTAAAACTTTATGTATATCTACGACAACTCCTAATACCGTATACAAGTATTGAGTGCAATGACCTCTCCAACTGCAGGCTTTGCTGATGCTACATTTATGTCATATGCAAATGACAAGTACCAATTAGGGGTAAAAAAAAAACAACTATTCCTACTATTAATATTTGTTGGCCATCATTTGCAGTTTGGGAAATATATACACATATATATATATACATATGCATACATTGAGTCTTTATTTTGTATTATGTGTGATAAACTCTTCAAACACATACAAAGTGGTGACATGTGTAAGTGTAGGATGCAATAATATAGTAAAATGTTAAGGCTTTGGACTGGTTAGGTTGACTGATGGATACATATATTGGGCTTTCGATACATACACTGTTTAAAATGCAGTAACAATGTGTCATCTTCTGCAGCAGTTAGTCATGACAGCGAAGGCTACTTACCTTATTCCTGTCATTGTATTTAAAAGAATTGTCCAGGCCCAAAGACAATCAATGAAGATGTTTTTTCTTCTCATAATGAATGACTGGGGCTGTAAATTAACATAATCACAGTCAATAGAAGAGCATTATAAAGTTTTGCCAACGCTTTAAACATTTTAGAACACCTTTCATTGTGGTATAACAAATAGAATGGACACATAATTTGGCAACCTGGGAATAAATACTCAGAAAATATATATATACACACACTCACACACATAGATAGATAGATAGATAGATAGATAGATAGATAGATAGATAGATAGATAGATAGATAGATAGATAGATAGATAGATAGATAGATAGATAGATAGAGATATTTATATACATATACTATGGTGGTGGACCTACAAACCAATGTAGATGCAATTCCCAATATATGAATTGTCCTTAATTATGTGTCATTTTTTCATACCCAACTGATTCCCCGGCCAGAAATGTAGAAGAAGTGAGTCAGCTATGGATATTCTTGAGAGACATCAGGATAGAACTTCACCTCAATGCGGTTTTAGAAATATATTCATACTTGCCAGCTGAAGGTATTTAAACAGCAGCTCTCTCATGTCAAACTCACTTAATCTCCAATGCTGCTCTTTAATCTCATTATTTTAATACCCCATCTGTTACATGTAGGTTGCATTCCTTGACACATGACCCCATTATACTGTACACATGATATAATATATCCCTAGAATAAAACACAGGTGCATTTGTTCCATTAATAACCCCACATCCTTCAGGAGCTTTTCTCCTGGCTGGTTGGTGAGGGGGGGGGGGGGAATGGGGGGTGGGGGTTCTTCTCACACTAAACTCACACATATTCCCAACACAAACTCAAGCAGGTTAAAGTTTCCATATAGTGACTGGAAAGATATTTACGCCAATGCAATTCACAGTTATCTAGGTGAAAGTTGCATTGGATAGACAGCCATTCACAGGTTCCATCAGTAATAACCAAGTCATATTCGCACCTCGGTGAACCCGCATTTTAGGGATGATAACTGAGATTGTGTCTTACAGTAAAAAAGAAATAAACCTCATAATTCAACCAACAGCACTTGAAATCGATGAAAACACACAGTTAGATGCACTGCTCCCATGTCAACACTGTGTTACAACAGACCTGAATGGCAAACTGCTTATGAATAAAAGAAGCCTCCATTGTGAATGTGACAGCCCATGCTGGAGGAGCTGGGTATAAACGTGCTGGAGGTTTTATCATGGAAGCATATATATATATATATATATATATATACTGCTTCACTGTAGCATGCAGTGCAAAACACAGACGTACAGTCCAAATCTCCCTTGTCTTCCTAGAATCTGCGATTTCTTAGAAACAAATGGCACAGCAGCGACCAGAAACAAGGCACAAGGCACAGGGCTTACCTTACATCTGTTCTGCTCATTGTTTTTGGGGCACGGACTTGTAGATCACACAATCCCCATCAAGTTCCCAGCCAGATCCATTTGCATTGTTCTCCACCCCCTATACCCCCCCCCCCCCAGACTTGTTTAGTCAATCTCTAATACCAAATAATATACAAGTCATCTCCAAAACTGTTCATCGATCGCTGCAGATGAGAGGAAAATGGTTACAGTGTAGCGTTTTGTAAGAAAGAAAAAAATCTCCCTCTCGTCCCTATAGGAACCTTAGTGATGACATTTAGGAAATAGACGAGTCCTTACCTATGACACCACCTCGGATCTGGAGTGGGGGAAAAGAAAGAGGTCGCTTTTAAAATCCAGTCTTGTGAAAGTGACTTGAGATCCAGGGAAAAGCAGAGAGACAGAGAAAGAGGAGAGAGAGAGAGAGAGATAGAGGCTGATGCTGGGAGTTGTGCTCGGCCCTGCCTCTCACTCATCCAGCAGCAGCAGCAGAATCAGCAGCGCATCGCTGCTCCCTCCTCGCGATGCACCCCCCAAATTCCTTCCCAGTTTGGAGATCGCAGCTACAACAATGCTCCCCCCCCCCCTTTATTCTTTTATTTCCAAGACGGTCCCGAGGTAAACCGGATGTGAAATAAGCCGTGACTCCATGCCAGAGAGATTTTATTTTAGAAAGGAAGGTGGTACCAATCTCTCATCTATAGACCAATCCGCCCATTTTTTTTAATATGCAACACAATTTAACTTGCATTGCTCTCGCCCTTAATCCCTTCCTCTGGATGCCGGATCAAATCCTCTGGCAATCTGCAGCTGTTTTTGTGATGCAATTTGCAGCGAAAAGCTTATTTGGGGAGGGGTGGTGAGGGGTCGGATCAGTTGATCTAATGTTAGATTACTCTGCTTGCTTAGTGGATAAATAGTGAAGAGGATGTTAAACACTGCAAAAGTATTCTGCTAAGGCATATCCATATTCATGCAGCACTATGCCTATCTGTGTGATGACTACTTGCCTGTAACTGTAATGGGCATTGTTTTGGGCATATTGTAGCATCACTTTCGTTATTATCAACACATCATTTAGTATTTGATGCAGTAAGTAAAAAGAAATGACATGTAAAGGTGTAAGTTCTTATACAAGGAAAGTAATATATATATATATATATATATATATATATATGTGTGTGTGTGTGTGTATAAGTATATATATATATATATATATATATATATATATATATATATATATATATATATCCAAGAAGAAAATTCAGCAGCACTCCAATGATCAAGGTGAAAAAAAGGTGAAATTTATTGTGCCAACATGGCAATGCAACGTTTCCGTCCCACCTTGGGACCTTTCTCAAGCATAGTGATACATACAAGTTCAGTGATTTATATAGTGTGTATCCAATCAGTGTCGTCAATCTCATTAAAATAATGAGGTTGATATATACATCTCAAAACAACGTGATACAAACAAAGAAAGAGTATCGAAGTGACATAAGTCGATACATATAGTGAAAACAATACGTTGATGTTAAAAACAACATAAAACATACATTTCTCATGCAAGAAAATACAACATTCCATAAATCGCTATATTCACCAGCTGGGTGAAATTCAGAGACTGCACGACCACTTATCCAATTAGAACGCAGGTATTGTTGTTAGACGTATAACACTTGTCATTCACAGCCCGTATCTGTCCGGCTCCACTGCGCATGCGTCGGATCAGTCCGGACCGGATATGACGTCTCGCTATAGTAACTAGGATACCGATCGTTAGTAAACAAAGTCCTCTCAGCATTCAGTTATATGTGGTCGATCAGTATAACCCGGAAATGACATATCGCTTCAAGAGTTAAACATATCGATCCTCCGAAAAGACCATTGCATATAATACAGATAGGAAATATGAATCAAATTAGAAAATTGCTCATCTTGTCTTTACACAGCACCTACAGGGTAAATATACCCAAATGTTATACCTACATGGAAATAGGCAGTTTACCGCACATCATAATTAGAGTGTCAAAAGCTCATTCATGGTAATATATAAGTAAATAGACCAATAGAATCCACACGAGGAAGACGGGATCCCGATCACATTCCGTGTACGGTGGTCTCCGTCATTCAGGTTCGTGGAAAGAAACGCACACAACATCGTGTACGCGGTCCCAACCATATCGCCTATAACACATGTAACGGACTGACCATATTTTAAAAATAATAAAAATAAAAAAGAGAGAAAAGATGTGCCGTAAATACAACCCAGCCATGGGAAAGGAAGAAACTAATAAAATATCAAATATGCTGAGAAACAGACACATTGAGCAAGAGAACACTACAACCACCTTTCCATCGGAGATATAGCTAATATTGGTTTATGGTAATATCAATAAAGTTGATCTGAAGTGGTCCTGCAGTCCCATGTTTATCTATAATAGAAGAATTTTTTATTAAAAATATGTCAAAGGTTCATGTATCACACATTTTCACACATAGTTGATGAGGGCATTATCGACTCTGCGTTATATGCCTTCTTGCTTATAGATCATCCAAATACTCCTTGTCTTTATTTACTTCCCAAGATTCACAAGGGATTAGTGAATCCGCCAGGTCGCCCGATTGTATCTGGTAGGGGTTCCCTTTTAAACAATATCTCTATTTTTGTTGACAAGGCATTGAGACAATTTGCAACAGGCACTAAATCCTATATTAGGGACACCACAGATTTCCTTCAGAAATTAAAACAGACAAGACCCCCAGCAGGAGCACTGTTGGTGTCTTTCGATGTTGTCTCCCTCTATACCTCTATAGGACATGATAGAGGTATGGAGGCAGTGAGACGGAGACTAATGGATTCTGATTATGATATCCCGTGTAGGGAATTCATCATGTCTCTCCTAGAACTTATTTTTACTAATAATTACTTCATGTTCGATGATAAATTTTACATTCAATTAAAGGGGACCGCGATGGGGTTCAATATGGCCCCCACCTACGCCAATATTTTCATGGACATGATGGAGGAGACATGCGTCTATGTGTCCCACCACTTCACCCATGTACTGGGGTGGTGGAGATACATAGACGATGTCTTCCTCATCTGGACGGATACTGTAGCAAACTTGGAGTCTTTTCATCAGTTCCTTAATCAGATTGATCATAATATACAATTTACTATGACCTATTCCAATGAAATGGTACAGTTTTTGGATGTCAATGTAATACTGAGGGACAATGTCCTAACCACTAGGTTATATACAAAAGATACAGATCGTAATACCCTTTTACAATTTGAGAGCTGTCATCCTAAGAACATGATACAGTCTTTGCCATTGAGTCAGATGATGAGAGCAAAACGGATTGTGGATGATCCGAATGATTTAGATACGTCCCTAGACCTCATGATTTCTAATTTTGCACAAAGGGGATACCCTAAACATTTATTATATACTCACAAAATGAAGATCAAGAGTATTCCGAGGGAAACATTGACTAAACCGTGTAAGCACATTAAAAGCAAAAGATTACCATTCATATCTACATATAATGTGTTGAGTGGCAGTGTATCCAGCATTTTGAATAGACATTGGCCTATCATCAAAAATAGCTATAACCATATCTGTGAACTAAACAACCCGCCCTTAATGTCTTACCGTAGATCTAAAAATCTACGGGACAATCTTGTCAGAACCAGAGTTGGTGAACAACAGCTAAAAGGGACACAAGCGTTATTAAAGTCTTTAAGACCAGGAAATTTCCCATGCCATAGATGCATCAATTGCAATCTTATGCAGAGGGGTAATATTTTTGATCATCCTGTGACACATAAGTTATTTAAGATTAAACATCATGTAACCTGTGATACAGACTGGGTTATTTATGTACTTTGGTGCCCCTGCCATTTATTGTATGTATTACATGTGATTACATGTGATTTTAAAACGAGGTTGAATAACCATCGGTACTCAATAAGAAAAAAGAAATGTGACTTACCTGTTGCAAAACATTTCACTGATCATGGCCATACTGAAAAGGATCTGAAATTTATGATCCTTGACCATATCCCTTTATCCTATAAGGGTGGTGATCGACATAGGGCACTACATAAATGTGAACTTAAATGGATCTTCCAATTGAATTCCTTGCGACCTAATGGTCTTAACGTTGAATTTAATGCATCCAGAGTTGCTCCTCTTTAAAAAGAAAATGTGTGATACATGAACCTTTGACATATTTTTAATAAAAAATTCTTCTATTATAGATAAACATGGGACTGCAGGACCACTTCAGATCAACTTTATTGATATTACGATAAACCAATATTAGCTATATCTGCGATGGAAAGGTGGTTGAAGTGTTCTCTTGCTCAATGTGTCTGTTTCTCAGCATATTTGATATTTTATTAGTTTCTTCCATTTCCCATGGCTGGGTTGTATTTACGGCACATCTTTTCTCTCTTTTTTATTTTTATTATTTTTAAAATATGGTGAGTCCGTTACACGTGTTATAGGCGATATGGTTGGGACCTCGTACACGATGTTGTGTGAGTTTCTTTCCACGAACCTGAATGACGGAGACCGCCGTACACGGAATGTGATCGGGATCCCGTCTTCCTCGTGTGGATTCTATTGGTCTATTTACTTATATATTACCATGAATGAGCTTTTGACACTCTAATTATGATGTTCGGTAAACTGCCTATTTCCATGTAGGTATAACATTTGGGTATATTTACCCTGTAGGTGCTGTGTAAAGACAAGATGAGCAATTTTCTAATTTGATTCATATTTCCTATCTGTATTATATGCAATGGTCTTTTCGGAGGATCGATATGTTTAACTCTTGAAGCGATATGTCATTTCCGGGTTATACTGATCGACCACATATAACTGATTGATGAGAGGACTTTGTTTACTGACGATCGGTATCCTAGTTACTATAGCGAGACGTCATATCCGGTCCGGACTGATCCGACGCATGCGCAGTGGAGCCGGCTGTGAATGACAAGTGTTATACGTCTAACAACAATACCTGCGTTCTGATTGGTTAAGTGGTCGTGCAGTCTCCGAATTTCACCCAGCTGGTGAATATTGCGATTTATGGAATGTTGTATTTTCTTGCATGAGAAATGTTTGTTTTATGTTGTTCTTAACATCAACGTATTGTTTTCACTATATGTATCGATTTATGTCACTTCGATACTCTTTCTTTGTTTGTATCACGTTGTTTTGAGATGTATATATCAACCTCATTATTTTAATGAGATTGACGACACTGATTGGATACACACTATATAAATCACTGAACTTGTATGTATCACTATGCTTGAGAAAGGTCCCAAGGTGGGACGGAAACGTTGCATTGCCATGTTGGCACAATAAATTTCACCTTTTTTTCACCTTGATCATTGGAGTGCTGCTGAATTTTCTTCTTGGATATACGTATGGTCTTTGGATCGGGACTATCAGCTGGCACCCTTCATTACTGGAACCTGTACATTGAATTAGAGTGCTGCCGTTTTTCTACTGGTATATATATATATATATATATATATATATATATATATATATATATATATATATATATATATATCAGTGCTGTTACAATGGTAGGAGAGAAATGGGATGATACTTGATGACCACCTAAATTCACTTGGGGATGAAGGTCATACACAAAACTGATCCACCATAATGAGCATGCATTAAGACCCAAATAATATGAGACAAATGCCTAAATGGCACTTGCTAAAAAAATATATCATGAGGATAGTTTGTAGCAACTACCACAGATGTGAATAGTCACCGAGTAGCAGTCAGTTGGGAAAGTTTTCAGTGCAACTCAATATGTGACACTGCAAACTCCATCTTCTAAGTATTAAAGTTACTGATATCATATCATATATGTTAAATACTACCATATACAAGAGCATGAAGTTGGAAGAGCATCAGAGCATGGCTGAGTACTCACCATACAATATCAATATCTTTAATACTTACAAGTTGGAGTTTGCCTTGTCTTATAGTGACTTTTCCACTGAAAATTTTCCCAACTGACTGCTACTTGGTGACCTTTTACATCTGATGTGGTCTGTGCTGAAAACTATCCATACAAAACATTTTAAGTACCGTATTTTTTGGCCTATAAGACGCAGTTTTTATCTTAGAATCTGAGCTGAAATCTTCTCCTGCGTCTTGTCTCCTGTAGGCAAACAGCTGTCCGTGTATGAAGAAGCCGACTGAGCTCCGAGCTTCAAAGGTCCTTGCAGTGCAGTGTAATGGAAGCTGCATGTCCTGTGCGGTGTGTAAAAAATCTCTGTGTTATCTGCTAATTAACCACATCTTACACGCAGAATTCTGTCAAAATCTGACTGTTCAGTGAGCAGATAACACAGACATTAGTACACACAGCGCAGTCAATTTGTACAGGTCCTGATCTTCAAGGACCTTCTAGCCACGCCCCCTCCTATGTACAGAGCGGCAAGAAGAGCAGATTCAACACCATTAACCCCTGTCTCTCCACATCTCTGATGTCTGATAGCACTGTAGCTGGTATTGTATTGAGGCACTGCGGCTGGCATTGTTATGAGGCACTGTGGCTGGCATTGTTATGGGGCACTGTGGGTGGTATTGTATCGGGTCACTGTGCCTGGCATTGTATTGGGGCACTATGGTACCCTATTGTCTCAATATTACCCAGGAAATGTACTGTTAAAGGCAAAACCTTTTTTTTCTCCACTTTTATGCTACAGTTTATGGGTGCGTCTTATGGTCCAGTGCGTCCTATAGTCCAAAAGCCATAACTTGTTTATTTTAAAGGTATGGGGGCTTGTTTTTTGTGGGACGAGTAGTAAATTTATTGTACCATATAATGTAGTGGGGAACTTGAAAAAGTTAATTGTCGTGTGGAATAGGAAAAAAACAGCGATTCCTCAATATTTTGAGGGGTTTTTACCATGTTCATCGTGTGGTAAAATTGGCATGTTAACTTTATTCTGCGGGTCAATACGATTACAGCGATACCAAATTTATATAGTTTTTTTATGTTTTACTACTTTTATAAGGAAAAAACTGATTGTTAAAAATGCTTTTTTTGCAATATTCTGAGAGAACTTATTTTTTCCATCGATTGAGCGGTATGAAAGCTTATTTTTTACTGTGTAAACTGTAGTTTCGATTGGTATCATTTTGGGGTACATGAGACGAAGTGACTAAAAAACATAGATTCTGACCTTTAATTTTTTTTATTTATTAGGGTATGTGCACACACACTAATTACGTCCGTAATTGACGGACGTATTTCGGCCGCAAGTACCGGACCGAACACAGTGCAGGGAGCCGGGCTCCTAGCATCATACTTATGTACGATGCTAGGAGTCCCTGCCTCGGTGCAGGACAACTGTCCCGTACTGAAAACATGATTACAGTACGGGACAGTTGTCCTGCAGCGAGGCAGGGACTCCTAGCATCGTACATAAGTATGATGCTAGGAGCCCGGCTCCCTGCACTTTGTTCGGTCCGGTACTTGCGGCCGAAATACATCCGTCAATTACGGACGTAATTAGTGTGTGTGCACATACCCTTAAGGCGTTCACCTTGTGGACTAAATAATGATATATAGTAGTAGTTCTTTTACAGATGCGGCGATGCTAGTTATGTTAAATTATTTTATTTTTTTACATTGTGCTTGGGGAAAATGCTTAACTTTTACTTATATATATATATATATATAAACACACATACATATATGTATATATTTAAAAAAAACTAAATTTTACTCTATTTAACTTTTGTTTTTACTAATCCCCCTAGGGGACTTGAACCAGCGACCGTTAGATCGCTTGCACGATATACTGCATTACTAATGTATTGCAGTATATCATTATACTGACAGTCTCCTATGAAGTCCTGCTGGAAGCAGGGCTTCATAGGAGTACAACGATGGCAGATCCAGGCTCCCAAGCTGCCATAACAACCATCGTCACACCCCGGGGGGGGGGCACATCGGAGGGGGCCACCCCCTTATTTTCTTGGCTTAGATGCCGTAGTCGCTATTGACTGCCACATTTAAGGGGTTAAACGAGCTGGATCGCGCACATTACACTGAAGTGTGGGCTGTAAGATACAGCCGGCACGCTCGTTCTATGGAGCACAATGCTAGTTTATGGCTGTGACTCGCTTCTCAGCAACATCAATATGCCATAACATTATGTCATGGGAATATCCCTTTAAGGCATAATATATTGTACACAATGGACTGTAGTCATTTTATCTCTTTATATTTATAAGTACAGTACATTACATTATATAGTATATTATATTAGAAGCTATATTAGAAAGAAAAATCACAAATCAACTCCACAACAGGAAAAAGTTTTTCCAAAGTTTCAGCAGGATGAGGTTTCAGGGTATGTGCACACGTAGTGACCAAAAACGTCTGAAAATCCAGAGCTGTTTTCAAGGGAAAACAGACCCTGCTTTTCAGACGTTTTTTGACCAACTCGCATTTTTCGCGCCGTTTTTCGCGCCGTTTTCGCGGCGTTTTTTACGTCCGTTTTTGGAGCTGTTTTCATTGGAGTCTATGAGAAAACAGCTCCAAAAACGTCCAAACGACGACGCGTAAATAACAGGTCGTCTGCACAGTACGTCGGCAAACCCATTCAAATGAATGGGCAGATGTTTGCCGACGTATTGTAGCTCTATTTTCAGACGTAAAACGAGGCATAATACGCCTCGTTTACGTCTGAAAATAGGTTGTGTGAACCCAGCCTGACAGTAATAACCAAAAGCAGCTGATGAGAGGACCTGTCTGTGGTCCTGAAGAGATGGATTCCACTTAAAGGGAATGTGTTGCCAGCAAAACATGTTGTTTTTTTTTTAATTAAACATTTAGTGTGTAAGTGATTAAACATTGTTCAAATTTTTTTTATTTTTTTCACGAGTCAGGAAATATTATAAATAAGATTCTAATTTATAATATTTCCCATTGCTGGTAACTAGATGGAGCTATTCCCAAAATTGCAGCATTGCATGTGGTAAAGCAACCACATTGC
Source organism: Rhinoderma darwinii (assembly GCF_050947455.1). NCBI lineage: Eukaryota > Metazoa > Chordata > Amphibia > Anura > Rhinodermatidae > Rhinoderma > Rhinoderma darwinii. Next base: position 41,211,595 of record NC_134689.1, on the reverse strand, counting down.
TTTTTGCTGCAAAATTGGGAAAAAAGCACTCGCTCTAGTGAGCTCTGAGAATCCCCCCCTCCTTTATCCTGGCTAGTGCCGGGATAAACGAGGGGTTTGAACGGTCTAACCTCCTACACTGTGTGTCGCCATTTTTTGAGCTAACACACAGTGTAGTAGGTTTACATACAGTAGTAAACACACACAAACACGAACATACATAGAAATCTCTTATCTGCTCCTGCCGCCGCGGCTCCCTCCGGCCCGTCCGCTCCGTCTGCTGCCGCTGGTTCAAGTGCACAAGTCCGGAAGCCGCGACCGGAAGTAGTAATCTTACTGTCCGGCCGCGAATTCCGGTCCACAGGAAAATGGCGCCGGACGGCGCGCATTTCAAATTGGACTGTGTGGGAGCGGCGCATGCGCAGTTCCCACACAGATGGCATACACAGAAGTGGATGGGACGGGACCCGTTCGCAGTACCTATGGGACTGTGGCTGCCGTATTCCATGTCTGTATGTGTCGTTAATCGACACATACAGAAATGGGAAAAAAAAATGGCAGCCCCCATAGGGAAGAAAAAGTGTAAAAATAAGAAAAAGTAAAACACAAACGCACAAATAAATATAAACGTTTTTAATAAAGCACTAACATCTTTAACATATTAAAAAAAAATTGTGATGACACTGTTCCTTTAGTACACATTTTAAATCATGTGTTGTTGTTGTTTGTTTGTTTGTTTTTTATATCAAAATGTGGATCAGTGTGTTTGGTGCAACTGTCTAAATACTTTTTATTAAAAAAATATTTTAACTTTTGAGATACAGCTGCTTTGTATTCTGTATACAGAGCAGCTGTATATAGTGCTGAAACCTGTCTCTGACACGCAGGACCCAGCTGTTACTGATCACATCTATCAGAGACATGCAGGACCCGCTGACACTGAACTCGTCAGTCCAGTCTGACGGATTCAGGTCTTAGCGCATGATACAGCTGCTCTGTATACAGGATACAAAGCAGTTGTATCTCAAAAAGTAAAAATAATATTTAATAAAAAGTTTCTTGAAAGTTACACCAATCACACTGACTGTATATACAAGATTAGCTGGTGGGAGGAGCTTTCTGTGGTCCTGAAAAGATGGATTCCACTATACAATGTAATATATAGTGTATATATCTACTGTATATGTCAAATAAAATATATATGAAATGTGGAACTGCTATCTGTGCCTATATATTTTAAGGCATATTAATGTATTAAAGGGAATGTGTCACAAATTAAACCTTCTTTTTAAGTGTTGTTACTTATTTCTATTATATTTTTTTTACGTTTTTTGCTGTATTTTTTTTTTCTTCCATATGGTGGAAAGTATTAAAAATAAAATAATTATTTGACATGTTTTCCTATGTTGTCCACCAGGGGGAGCACTTCCCAGAATTACAGCAAGGTGAATAAGGCAAAGCAACCTGACTCACAGCTGCTGTAAATATGGGAGAGAATCTCACCCCCCCCTCCCACAAGCCAGGAAAAGGTGTCTTCAAATTGCTAAGCAGAGTCTGGCAGCCATTTTGGGTGTGATTCTGCAGCTGGCAGAAGTTATAGGACACACCAAAAGGCTAAGTGTATGTTCACACACTTACTAAACAAAGGGAAAACAGCTCCTGATTTTCAGCCATTTTTTAATCAAACTCGTGTTTTTTAATGGCTGTTTTTGGAGCTGGTTTTCTATAAAGTCAATGAAAAACGGCTTAAAAAACGTCCCAAGAAGTGATGTGCACTTCATTTTGGTGGGCGTCTTTTTACGCGCCGGTTTTGGAAAACGACCACGTAAAAAGAGCCCTGTCGGAACAGAACGCCGTATTTCCCATTGAAACCAATGGGCAGATGCTTGTAGGCGTTCTGCTTCCGATTTTTCAGCTGTAAACATTGTGTGTGGCCTTACCCTTAGGACTTATTCAGACGAACGGGATATACGTCCGTGCAACGCGCGTGATTTTAACTCGCGTTGCACAGACTTATATTAGTCTATCGGGCTGTGCAGACAGTTGCGTGATTTTTACGCAGCGTTGGTCCGCTGAGTAAAAGTCACGACATGTCCATTCTTTGAGCGTTTTTCGCGCATCATGCACCCATTGAAGTCAATGGGTGCGTGAAAGCCACGCATGTCACATGGAAGCACTTCCGTGGGACGCGCGTAACTCGCGCAACAGCAGTGAAAAGGATGAATGAAAACAGAAAAGCACCACGTGCTTTTCTGTTTACAAACATCCAAACGGAGTGTCATAATGATGGCGGCTGCGCGAAACGCACGCAGCCGCGCATCATACAGGGCTGACACACGGAGCTGTTAAGTGCCTTTTGCGCAGGCCGGGTTTACATGTGTGTTTTGCGGACGCAAAAAAACGCAGCGTTTTGGGTGCGCAAAAGGCACTTAACAAATCCGTGTGTCAGCAGCATATTATGCGCGGCTGCGTGATTTTCGCGCAGCTGCCATCATTATGACACTCCGTTTGGATGTTTGTAAACAGAAAAGCAAGTGGTGCTTTTCTGTTTTCATTCATCCTTTTCACTGCTTTTGCGCGAATCACGCGCGTCCCACAGAAGTGCTTCTTTGTGACATGCGTGGTTTTCACGCACCCATTGACTTCAATGGGTGCGTGATGCGCGAAAAACGCTCAAAGAAAGAACATGTCGTGACTTTTACGCAACGGACCAACGCTGCGTAAAAATCACGCAACTGTCTGCAAAAAAAAACATTAAAAAAAACGCTTGATTACACTTGATTTTGCGTGTTTGGGGGGATTTGTGTGTGTGTGTCTGGGGGGGGGGGGGTGCTCGCCGCTGATTCTTCAAAACAGCTGATAAGAGGCTATGAAGTATCAGCGGCGCCCGTGTACACTCCGCTCTGCCACACACACGCACACACACACACACACGGGAAAAGTCTTAAAGGGGTCGTCCAGGAAAACATGGCACCGCACCTGTCCTCAGGTTGTGTGTGGTATTACAGCTCTGTCCTATTCACTTCAATGGAGGTAAACTGCAATACCAGACACAACCTGAGGACAGGTGCGGTGCTGTGTCTCCAATCCGGACACCCCTTCTGTCCTGAGATGACCCGACGGGGGAGGCGGGTGTCAGAGTCACCCACCGCTATCACTGCAGACAGAACCACACAACTACGGCATGAGGGCAGGGCTTGTCCTGAGTGCACTGTCTCTTGTTATGGACAGATTTATAGTCACATGAACCCCGTCTGATGAACCGGTAACCTAGGTCCGATCACATGAGAGAGGGGGATCACCAAAAACCCTGTGCACCCTCAGCCCGTCCATCCAGCCCTTTCCTGGTTATATGTGCTTCTGGGAAAGCTGGGTGACCACCATTACCCCTCCTACTGGAGTGTTTGGGGATGGGACTAATGAACCTCGCGCACTCCAGGAGGAGGGGTAATGGTGGTCACCCAGCTTTCCCAGACCCCAGAACGGTAAATCTCTCTAGTTGTGCTGAGACTGTTTGGGAATTTGACTAATGAACTTTTCAGTCTCAGCACAACAAGAGAGATTTATTGTTCAGGGGTCTGGGAAAGCTGGGTACCACACTAACAGCGGGCATATTATCACCCAGCTTTCTCAGGACAGTTACATCATGTGTCCTTTATACAGAATCACCTGCACGACTACAGGGGTGCCCATTGGGGGAGGGGCCCGTTGGGGGGTGGGCCTGTCGGGGGTCGGGGGGGCCACCCATCGGGGGGGGCGGCCGTCGGGGGGGGGGGGTGCCCGTCGGGGGTCACGAGAGCGGCGGTCTGTGAGATAGAGAGTGGGACAGACAGAGACACACACCTTACCTGCAGTGCAGCTGGTCTTCATGATAGCGCCTGCTGTCTCCCTGCAAACAGCTGCTCTGCTGTGTGACTCTGACCTGCATCTGCGCAGTACAGAGCCAGAGAGCAGAATCAATGGAACGGCTCCCGTTCATTGACTCCTATGCACTGTAGCTGCCGTATTCCATCTCTGTATGTGTCATTAATCGACACATACAGAGATGAAAAACAAAATGGCAGCGCCCATAGGGAAGAAAAAGTTAGAAAAAAGTAAAACACAAACACACAAATAAATACAATTTATTTTAATAACATGCTATAAGCAATATTATATATAAAAAAAAAATAATAATTTGCGACACCTGTCGTTTAAGGCTTTAGTAATCTAATGTTTCAGTTCCGGAAAATATCCATCTGTGGTACTCTAAGGAACTGTGTGTGGTGCTGAATTTCACTACCCTTATGCAGGTGGGAAACTGATGTAGAATTTAGAGCAATGGTATTTCAAGTGATTACACATCAACTTCTGCTGTGTCAACGTAGAACTCCTGAGGTTAATAGCTTTCAGAATTGGTTCACCTTTTTCGTGCCACAACCAAGACTGGTCATGACTTCCCTTTGGAAGTTATCCCCCCCAGAAAGGTCTTAAGTATACAATCAATAGCAAAACAAATGTGCCACTTTATGTGTTATGCTTGACTGTAATGTCTCTTGATGCATTGATTTGAAATGCATCAGTCTGTACCAGTTTAAGTGTGTAGTGCATGACATTCAGTATCATATCACTAAGAAGCAAACAATTGCCACACTAGCCACTGGATAAAAATTACAGACAAATAACATCCTGGCTCCCTCCTTCCCAGCAATCTAGACAGTATATCATCTCCTTTTAATGAGTGGTTCAAGATTATACGTGTCTTGCTCCAGATGGAGGCCATGACAAACACTTATATTACACGGATAGATGATTGGAGTTTATAACTCATTGGAACTCCATGAGGAATAACCAACAAAAATTTTACTAGATACACTGTTATATATTGTTCCCTTAAAACACTAGCTGAATAACTTAGTAAGTATATAAATAAGTATATAAAACTAATATAAATATTTCAAAACATGAAAAGTATACTGTTATTGGTACATCCTATTTTCATTTTGAAGACAATTGAAATATATCTAGAAAATAAAAAAAAATTCTTTCGGTCAGCTATATGCTTTGTTTCTTACATATATGCCTTTTCAATCAATGACAGCCCCAGATGATTTGATACCACATGGTTTTATCTGTAGAATTATTGTTTACTATTTCCAATGTTGAATTGTAAAACTATAGCCATATATGTCATAGGAACTGCTATAAAGAATGAGGGGGCAACTCAGGTGCAAGAACATTGCTCTTTTATTGTGGGGAAAAACAATTTGATAATCTAGTTCTATAATGAGAGTTGTCCCTTGCACAAAAAATCTATTACACTGCTATCCAACCTAGGACAGACATAGACAGCAGGGTCCCCCCGTGCAAGAACAGTATATGGGCCCCTTGCTGTCCAAACATAGAGCATCTCCCTAATCATAGAGTATATCTAACAATCCATCAGCAATTGTGAGCAATGAAATGTATTAGCTCAATCCTTTACATGCAATCTAATAAACTGTAGGAGGCTACTAGCTACTTTTAGGATTGCACTGGGCCCCCTTACTTAGGAATAATGGTATGTCAGTCCCTGTATCAAACCCTTAGTAGCTGCATAAGTGAAAATAGTTATTCTGCTTTACTGCATTTCAATTTACTGCCGACTAGGTGGTGGGGTTCCTTCCCGAATTTATTATGGGGACCTATGAATTTTAGTAACGTCCCTGATTTAACAGATTGGGAAAGCTTTAAAACAATCATTTTCTTACTAGACATTCTGAACGGGCTATACTCAGTGCAATATTTTAAGATGATACAAAGATTGAGCCAAGACTCTGACTGTGTTTGGAAACATCAAGAATTTATGATGAGAGGAGCTCAGTATCTCACAAGTAGATGTCTTATATAGAGGAGAATCACATCCTTGTGAAAACAATTGGAAGAAACGGGTGATGACTATATAACCATATACTGTGGGCAGATTGATCAATATAACTCACTTAATCCCATTGAAAAGTGGTGTTTAACATTATTGCCATATCTATAAAAGCTTTCAGCAAAATAAAATATTAGTGTCTAAAAAGCATGTGTGCCTCAGTGCTACTTATTGTACAATATTTAACGCAAATTTAATAAACAGAAAAGTGATAGTTACCAACAAAAAGTACAAACTGGCATAGTGTGCTGTATTTCCAAGTAGGCGTGGGCCATGTATACGAACATTCAAAAATGGGCTCTTGTATGTCAGTAATCTATCTCATTAGGATTCTCTGAATAATATGTGTGTCAATGACAAGTGCAATTCCTATTTTCAATGACAAGTACAATCCTTATGATTCTATAATGCCAAATACAGAAAAAGAGAAAAGGCAGGGCTTCATAGGCAGGATCGGAACAATAAATTCATTACAGACATGTTCAGCAGTACTTCCCATCAAGCATCATGGCACTCAAGGAGCTCATCCTTCAGGAGTGTAACAGGATAGACGTGATACTATGTTGTGAGATTGTACTCTCCATGCCAAGAAGGATTGGCACAGTAAATAACAGAGGACATCATAAGTACTAGTATGTTACTTAGTTGTTTCTTTTATTCAAGGGTGTACTCATTTTGCAACTCTGGATTAAAGCAAAGTATATTGTTTCTTGATTTTACCGGTACACAGTGGCACAGCAGTTTGTTGAAGGTCCTGCATGCTTTTTATACTACAAGCAGAGACTTGATATATGATAAACATCAGTAAATCGAACACTTTAGTTAAGAAAACCCTTCTATTAGGTAAAATATACCTTAACCCGTTCGTGCAAACAGGCGTATTATTACGTCCATTATTCCGGTCTATTGACTTCAATATGGCGTAACAATATTCCCAGTGGATGGAACGGGCACAGAAGCCGTGCCCGTGTAGCCTGCAGTGGGTACCTCCGATCCCGACCATTTAGCCTCTTGGATGCAGCGGTCAATGGTGACCGCGGCATCTTAAGTGGCTACAGAGAGAGGGGCTCCCAATGTCATGCCATGTTTGCCCCGCTACACGATCGATGTGTTCCATATGGGTTACCATGGCAACTGAGGGATGATAAACTATTAGATTGCCTGTCAGTTTTACACTGACAGGCAATCTTGTTTTTTTGTCAAATCTGTTTTTATTCAATAAAGTACAGACAAGGAAACAGAAAAAAAAAATTGTATCCAACATGGACCATTGCAAAGTCAACAATTTACATGTGGATGCCTTGGCGGTATGGCAGCTGGCCAACAGGGAGCAGGTAATAGTCTATAGTTCGTATAGGGTACCTGTGGCAGCTCGGACAGTAGCAAGGCAGGCTCGGCTGGGACTAAGCAGCAGGCAGATGTCAGGCGTGGTGTAGAAGGACAGGCATGGTATGCATCACAGCACGACTACAGCTCAGCATGGCACTTGACCAGGATAGCACGGGATACAGGATACATCTATGGGAAACACTGGGAATGGGAAGACACTGGGAGACCATTTGCATAGACAAACTTTGGGTACGACAGCGATGCTCAGGCATGGGAGGAAGGGGCTGGGCCCTTCTTATAGCCCAGGGTGCTCTGGGAGCAATCAACTCAATCTCCCACCTGCATGCGCTTTGGCTTCTTAAGTCTGGACTTAGCTCGCGAGCGCACCCTGGTGGTCACTGTGGAACAGGACGGCCGTGTGTTCAGACATCCCTGGAGAGAAGGGCGTCGACTGGATGGAAGGAGTTTGTGGTCCTCTTGGGACCAGAACGAGAATGAAACCTCTTAGTGAGATTCTCTTCTAGCTCCCAGGACCTCTCTTCTAGACCAAACCCCTTCCAATCTACTAAATAATAGGTTCTTCCTCTTACTTTTTTAATATCCAGGATCTCCTTAACCTCGAAGGTGTCTGAAGGACCGCTGGAGGCAACCGCAAGGCTAGGAGTCTTGGTAAAGTGGTTCAGAACCACCGGCTTCAAGAGGGAGACATGGAACGAGTTGGATAACTTGAGGCACACAAAAGTCCTCCCTGGAGGAATGTCTCCAACCTGCAGGGGGTTGATAGAGAAAATGCAAGATGGATCAATAATTTTCTGTGGAATTTCCAAGGTGTCATCTGTCTCAAAAAACCTGGACAAGGCATCGGCCCTCACATTTTTGTCAGCCGGGAGATAATGGGGCTCAAACTGGAACCTGGTAAAGAACAGCGACCACGTGGCCTGTCGAGGATTCTGCCATTGGGCTGTCTGGAGATAGGTGAGATTCTTGTGGTCCGTAAAAATTAGGATGGGATGAGCTGCGCCCTCTAGTAGATGTCTCCACTCCTCCAGAGCCAATTTGATGGCCAATCCCCAATCGAGTAGTTGCGTTCTGCAGAAGAGAAGAGCTTAGAGAAATATCCACATACCATTGACTTGCACCAGCACCAACAAAGGAGGCATCCACCTCCAACGAGAACTGCAGAGAAACATCTGGATGATGGAGGATAGAGGCTGACGTGAAGGCACTCTTCAGGCTATTAAATGAGGGCTCTGCCTCAGTAGTCCACACTTGGCATTCATTCCCTTCTTGGTGAGGTTAGAGATAGGAGATATCAGTGAGGAGAAGTTTGGGATGAACAATCTCTAAAAATTGTCGAATCCCAGAAAGCCTTGTATTGCCCTCAAGCCTTGAGGGCGTGGCCATTCCAGGATAGACTTTACCTTTTCAGGATCCATCTCGAGACCTCGATTCGAGATGATGTAGCCCAGGAAGGGTAGAGCATCTCTCTCAAACACGCACTTCTCCAACTTAGCGTACAGACGATTCTCCCTTAACCGCAGCAAAACTTGAAGGACAAGTCTCTGATGAGTCATAGGATCTGGAGAAAAAAAATCAAGATGTCATCAAGATAGACTACTACACAAACATAGAGGAGTTCACGGAAGATGTCATTAACGAACACCTAGAAGACCGCGGGAGCATTACACAGGCCGAAGGGCATTACTAGATATTCACAGTGTCCATCACGGGTGTTAAATGCAGTCTTGTATTCGTCACCCCGGCGAATCCGGATTAGGTTGTAAGCCCCACACAGGTCTAGTTTAGAAAGAATTCTTGGCACCACGTATACGATCAAATAGTTCTGAGATCAATGGCAATGGATACTTATTTTTCACTGTGATCTGGTTGAGACCCCTGTAGTCGATACAGGGACCCAGAGAACCATCCTTTTTGTTGACAAAGAAGAAGCTGGCTCCTGCCAGGGAGGAAGACTTCCGTATGAAGCCCCTCTCCATGTTCTCTTTAACAGAGGCGGACATGGACAGAGTCTCTGGTAAGGAGAGAGGATATACCCTACCACGGTGAAGGGATGCACCAGGAATCAGCTCGATAGGTCATATGCCCAGTGTGGGGGCAGCGTCTCCGCCTCCCTCTTACTGAAGACGTCCGAAATTGCAGCATAATGACCAGGCAATCCTGCCAATGACTGAGGCAGAGGAGGCTGAGCCGAACTAATCTGTCCCAGGCAACTGTTGTGATACTCAGGGGCCCCATTGGAGAACCTCTCCAGAGTTCCAGTCCAGGACTGGGGCATGTAATCAGAGCCAAGGCAGGCCCATCAGCACGGGGTTAACAGCCTTGGACAAGACAAAGAACGATAACAGCTCGGAGTGGAGAGCTCCCACTTGGAGTCTCAGCGGCTTGGTCACAGCTATAACTGCGTCTGGCAGAGGTAGTCCATTTACCGATGCAACCATCAACGGCCTCTCCAGAGGTGTAGTGGGTAATTGAAGAAGATCCACCACGTCTCCACAAATTAAATTAGCGGCGGATCCAGAGTCCAGATACGCAGAGACCCGATGCGTTTTCTCGTCGGACACTATTGTCACGGGTATAGACAATTTAGACGGAAGTCCTTTTTTACCCAAGGTTGTCTCTCCTAGCAACCCTAGGCTTTGGGACTTTTGGGGACACAGACGCACAAGATGTCCTCCGAGGCCGCAATATAGACAGGGTCCCGAAGTGCGTCTGTGTTGTTTCTCCTGGGGGGATAGCATACACTGGTCCATCCTCACAGACTCCTTAGGAGGATCGGCACCTGAGGACAGCAGAGGTTGCTGCAAGGGTGGGACCGGACTAGGAATGCCTCCTTCCTGACGGGCTTCTTGGAGCCGTTCTCGGATCCTCATATCAATCCGGGCGGACAGAAGGATGAGGTCATCCAGGGTAGACCTCGAGCGGCAAGTTCGTCCTTAATCTTAGGAGAAAGTCCCTGCCAGAATGTAGCCACCAGGACCTCATTGTTCCACAACAGTGCTCCCACCAGGGTTCGGAAGTGGATGGCGTACTTGCCCACGGAGGTGTCTCCTTGGCGTAGGTTTAGCAAGGAAGCCGCTGCAGATGAGACTCATCCAGGCTCCTCAAAGTCCATGCGAAAAGTCCGGAGGAAGTCCTGGAAGTTAGGGGTCCCTGTTCTTTATCTCTTCCAGATAGGATTCGCCCATGCAAGAGCCTTGCCAGTGAGGAGAGGGATGATGAAAGCGACCCTTGCGCCAACAGATGAAAATGCTCTTGCATACAGGCTGAAGTGGATTTGACAATGGTTCAAAAATCCACGACAGGCACCTGCGTCTCCATCATAGCGGTCAGGAAGTGGCAAGGAAAAACGGTGATCAACACTGCCAAGAGGTGTAGTCTGCAGATCAACACTGCCAGGGGGTGTATGAGGAGGAATATCAGCTTGTGCCTCCTGCCGACGTGCAAGAATGTTCAAGGCCTGGATCCGCCCGCATCTCTTGTGACATCATCTTGGTCTTGGATCGACCAGGGGGTCCATGGCCTGAGCGTACTATCACGTTGGGTTTGTGGACCCACTGGGCCATACCACCTTGGCGGTATGGCAGCTGGCCAACAGTCTACAGTTCATACAGTTCATACAGTTCGGACAGTAGCAAGGCTGGCTCGGCTGGAACTAGGCAGCAGGCAGACGTCAGGCGTGGTGTAGCAGGACAGGCGTGATATGCAGCACATCACGACTACAGCTCAGCACGGCACTTGACCAGGATAGCACGGGATACAGCACACAGGTTCAGGAAACACAGGGAACGGGAAAAATATTACTTGTCCTGCAAAAAACAAACAAGCGAGAAAAACAAGAAAATATACATAGGTTATGGCACTTGGAATGCTTAAAAATTAACCCCTTAAGGACGCAGCCTAGTTTTGGCCTTAAGGCTCAGAGCCCATTTTTCAAATCTGACATATTTCACTCTCTGTGGTAATAACATCGGAATGCTTAAACCTATCCAAGCGATTGACATTGGCATCATTTTTTGAACATTCTTTTATTTTTCTTGGACGTTACAAGGCTTAGAACATAAACTGCAATTTCTCATATTTTTAAGAAAATTTCAAAAGCCTTTTTTTTAAGGTACCTGTTCTGTTCTGAAGTGGCTTTGAGGGGCCTATGTATTAGAAACCCTGATAAAACACCCCATTTTAAAAACTATACCCCTCAAAGTATTCAAAACAGCATTTAGAAAGTTTTTTAACCCTTCAGGCATTTCACAGGAATTAAAGCAAAGTGGAGGTAAAATTTGCAAATTTCATTTTTCTTGCTGAATTTCAACTTTATTCAATTTTTTTTCTGTAACACAGAAGGTTTTACCAGAGAAATACTATGAAATATGTATTTTACAGATTCTGCAGCTTTTAGAAATGTCCCACATGTGCCTCTAGTGCGCTCCTGGACTAAAACACAAGCCCCAGAAGCAAAGAAGCACCTAGTGCATTTTGAGGCCTCTTTTTTATTATAATAGATTTTAGGCAGCATGCCAGGTTTGAAGAGGTGTTGAGGTGCCAAAACAGTAGGAATCACCCAATAGTGACCGCATTTTGGAAACTACACGCCTCAAGGAATTCATTTATGGTTGTTGTTATCATTTTGACCGAGCAGTTTTTTCACAGCACCTATTTGAATTGGGCTGTGAAATTTAATAAATGACATTTTTTCCAATAAGATGTCATTTGTGATCAAAATGTCTTATTTTCACAGGGAGCAAAATGCCCCATTTTGATGCCCAATTTGTCCTTAGTGCGGCAATACCCCATTTGTGGCAATAAACTGCCATTTGAGCCCATGGGAGGGCTCAGAAGGAAAGGAGTGCTATGTGCTTGTTGGAGTCCAGATTTTGCTGGATTGGTTTTCGGGTGCCATGTCGCATTTGCACTGCCCCAGAGGTATCAAAGCAATAGAAACCCACCAGAAGTGACCCCATTTTGGAAACTACACCCCTCAAGGAATTCATTTATGTGTAATGTGACCGTTTAGACCCCATAGTTTCTTCACAGAACTTATTTGAATTGGGCTGGGAATTAAAAAAATATAAATATTTTTCCAATAATATGTAGTTTTAGCTCAAAAGTTCTTATTTTCACAAGAAATAAAATACTCAATTTTGTTGTCCAATTTGTTCTGAGTGCAGCAATACCCTATTTGTTGTGATAAACTACCATTTGGGCCCATGGGAGGACTCAGAAGGAAAGGAGCGCTATTTGTTCTTTGGAGTCCAGATTTTGTTGGATTGGTTTTCGGGTGCCATGTCGCATTTGCAGAGCCCCAGAGGTATCAAAGCAATGGAAACCCACCAGAAGTGACCCCATTTTGGAAACTACACCCCTCAAGGAATTCATTTATGGGTGTTGTGACCATTTCGACACCATAGTATTTAGACAGAACTTATTTGAATTGGGCTGGGAATTAAAACAAAATAAATTTTTTCCAATAATATGTAGTTTTGGCTGAAAATTTCTTATTTTCACAAGAAATAAAATACCCCATTCTGTTGCGCAATTTGTCCTGAGTGCGGCAATACCCCATTTGTGGTGATAAACTGCCGTTTGGGCCCATGGGAGGGCTCAGAAGGAAAGGACCACCATTTGGCCTACTGGGGATTTTCTGGTGCAAAGTCATGTATGCAGAAGCCCCTGAGGTACCAGAACAGTTGAAACCCGCAAGAAGTGACCCCGTTTTAAAAACTACACCCTTAAGGCATTCATCTAGAGGTGTAGTGAGCATTTTGACCGGAGACATACACCTCATAAACTGTAATGTGGGTTCTCCCGGGTACGACAATACCCTACATATGGCTGTTATCAGCTGTATGGGCACGCAGCAGGGCTCAGAAGGGAAAGATGAGGGGAATAAGCTGTGCGGAGTGCATCAGGGTAAGTAAAAGTGGGGTAGATTAAAAATCAAGGGATGTAAGATAAATTTTAAAACAGTCTTTCATACTGAGCTCTGGTTTTTCGGGACACGTGTAACATTGATATATTGTGTCCTTCCTTATCCCACTCTTTGAGCAGACTTTGCACCTCTTTTGACTTTTTCCCTTCTTGCCAGTTTGGGGAACTTCTTCTGGAAAGTGTTGCCCTGGTACGATGCGTGTGGCCTCGCTTCCAGAAGTACTGGGTGCCCCCCCTTTCTGGTCCCTAAAGATTAGGTTCTTAATAACAACCTCTTGAAATTCCAGGCAAGTTCCCCTCTGGCCTGTACATCGACGTAGCACATACGCATTGTACAATGCCATCTGTATGATGTGCACGGCCAGCTTCTTATACCACTCCGCATGGCGTTGTAGGGCTTCAGGACTTGATCTGACAAGTCCACCCCTCGAATGTACCTATTGTAGTCCAGGATGCAGTCTGGTCTGGGGGTCTCTGTACCAGTACCTCGTACAGGTACATGGGTACTGGTGTGACATCTCTCTAGTCCTTGTACTTGACACACAATATGTTGCTGCTAGAATGCGCCCAAGCAGAGTCTTAGGGAGGCCTCTCAGATTTCTTCTAGCAGTGCCGCATGTCACAGTACTTCTGGAAGCGAGGCAGTTAAAGAGTGGGACGCTGGTATATAAATTATCCAGGTAGAGGTTGTAACCCTGGTCCAGCAGTGGGTGCACCACATCCCACACAATTTTTGCATTAACTCCCAGTAAGTGGGGGCATTCTGGGGGCTGAATACTGCTGTCCTTCCCTTCATATATCCTAAATTTGTAGATATACCCTGATGCACTCTCGCACAGCTTATACATCTTCACGCCATACCTTGCGCTCTTACCTGGCAGGTACTGGCGGAATTGAAGCTTCCCCTTAAAATCTACCAAGGACTCATCAATAGAAATACACTTCTCGTGGGTGCATGTTTGGGAAAACCGGGCACTGAAACGGTCTAATAGGGGTCTCCGTTTATATAAACGGTCAAAACTGGGGTCATCTCGGGGTGGGCATGGCTCATTATCAGTGTAATGTAAGAAGCTAAATATTGCTTAATTTATTTATTTTTTTAGGTTCCAGTTCAGATCTGAAGTTGCTTTTAGGGACCTATATATTAGAAACCCTGATAAAACACCCCATTTTAAAAACTATACCCCTCAAAGTATTCAAAACAGCATTTAGAAAGTTTTTTAACCCTTCAGGCATTTCACAGGAATTAAAGCAAAGTGGAGGTAAAATTTGCAAATTTCATTTTTCTTGCTGAATTTCAACTTTATTCAATTTTTTTTCTGTAACACAGAAGGTTTTACCAGAGAAATACTATGAAATATGTATTTTACAGATTCTGCAGCTTTTAGAAATGTCCCACATGTGCCTCTAGTGCGCTCCTGGACTAAAACACAAGCCCCAGAAGCAAAGAAGCACCTAGTGCATTTTGAGGCCTCTTTTTTATTATAATAGATTTTAGGCAGCATGCCAGGTTTGAAGAGGTGTTGAGGTGCCAAAACAGTAGGAATCACCCAATAGTGACCGCATTTTGGAAACTACACGCCTCAAGGAATTCATTTATGGTTGTTGTTATCATTTTGACCGAGCAGTTTTTTCACAGCACCTATTTGAATTGGGCTGTGAAATTTAATAAATGACATTTTTTCCAATAAGATGTCATTTGTGATCAAAATGTCTTATTTTCACAGGGAGCAAAATGCCCCATTTTGATGCCCAATTTGTCCTTAGTGCGGCAATACCCCATTTGTGGCAATAAACTGCCATTTGAGCCCATGGGAGGGCTCAGAAGGAAAGGAGTGCTATGTGCTTGTTGGAGTCCAGATTTTGCTGGATTGGTTTTCGGGTGCCATGTCGCATTTGCACTGCCCCAGAGGTATCAAAGCAATAGAAACCCACCAGAAGTGACCCCATTTTGGAAACTACACCCCTCAAGGAATTCATTTATGTGTAATGTGACCGTTTAGACCCCATAGTTTCTTCACAGAACTTATTTGAATTGGGCTGGGAATTAAAAAAATATAAATATTTTTCCAATAATATGTAGTTTTAGCTCAAAAGTTCTTATTTTCACAAGAAATAAAATACTCAATTTTGTTGTCCAATTTGTTCTGAGTGCAGCAATACCCTATTTGTTGTGATAAACTACCATTTGGGCCCATGGGAGGACTCAGAAGGAAAGGAGCGCTATTTGTTCTTTGGAGTCCAGATTTTGTTGGATTGGTTTTCGGGTGCCATGTCGCATTTGCAGAGCCCCAGAGGTATCAAAGCAATGGAAACCCACCAGAAGTGACCCCATTTTGGAAACTACACCCCTCAAGGAATTCATTTATGGGTGTTGTGACCATTTCGACACCATAGTATTTAGACAGAACTTATTTGAATTGGGCTGGGAATTAAAACAAAATAAATTTTTTCCAATAATATGTAGTTTTGGCTGAAAATTTCTTATTTTCACAAGAAATAAAATACCCCATTCTGTTGCGCAATTTGTCCTGAGTGCGGCAATACCCCATTTGTGGTGATAAACTGCCGTTTGGGCCCATGGGAGGGCTCAGAAGGAAAGGACCACCATTTGGCCTACTGGGGATTTTCTGGTGCAAAGTCATGTATGCAGAAGCCCCTGAGGTACCAGAACAGTTGAAACCCGCAAGAAGTGACCCCGTTTTAAAAACTACACCCTTAAGGCATTCATCTAGAGGTGTAGTGAGCATTTTGACCGGAGACATACACCTCATAAACTGTAATGTGGGTTCTCCCGGGTACGACAATACCCTACATATGGCTGTTATCAGCTGTATGGGCACGCAGCAGGGCTCAGAAGGGAAAGATGAGGGGAATAAGCTGTGCGGAGTGCATCAGGGTAAGTAAAAGTGGGGTAGATTAAAAATCAAGGGATGTAAGATAAATTTTAAAACAGTCTTTCATACTGAGCTCTGGTTTTTCGGGACACGTGTAACATTGATATATTGTGTCCTTCCTTATCCCACTCTTTGAGCAGACTTTGCACCTCTTTTGACTTTTTCCCTTCTTGCCAGTTTGGGGAACTTCTTCTGGAAAGTGTTGCCCTGGTACGATGCGTGTGGCCTCGCTTCCAGAAGTACTGGGTGCCCCCCCTTTCTGGTCCCTAAAGATTAGGTTCTTAATAACAACCTCTTGAAATTCCAGGCAAGTTCCCCTCTGGCCTGTACATCGACGTAGCACATACGCATTGTACAATGCCATCTGTATGATGTGCACGGCCAGCTTCTTATACCACTCCGCATGGCGTTGTAGGGCTTCAGGACTTGATCTGACAAGTCCACCCCTCGAATGTACCTATTGTAGTCCAGGATGCAGTCTGGTCTGGGGGTCTCTGTACCAGTACCTCGTACAGGTACATGGGTACTGGTGTGACATCTCTCTAGTCCTTGTACTTGACACACAATATGTTGCTGCTAGAATGCGCCCAAGCAGAGTCTTAGGGAGGCCTCTCAGATTTCTTCTAGCAGTGCCGCATGTCACAGTACTTCTGGAAGCGAGGCAGTTAAAGAGTGGGACGCTGGTATATAAATTATCCAGGTAGAGGTTGTAACCCTGGTCCAGCAGTGGGTGCACCACATCCCACACAATTTTTGCATTAACTCCCAGTAAGTGGGGGCATTCTGGGGGCTGAATACTGCTGTCCTTCCCTTCATATATCCTAAATTTGTAGATATACCCTGATGCACTCTCGCACAGCTTATACATCTTCACGCCATACCTTGCGCTCTTACCTGGCAGGTACTGGCGGAATTGAAGCTTCCCCTTAAAATCTACCAAGGACTCATCAATAGAAATACACTTCTCGTGGGTGCATGTTTGGGAAAACCGGGCACTGAAACGGTCTAATAGGGGTCTCCGTTTATATAAACGGTCAAAACTGGGGTCATCTCGGGGTGGGCATGGCTCATTATCAGTGTAATGTAAGAAGCTAAATATTGCTTAATTTATTTATTTTTTTAGGTTCCAGTTCAGATCTGAAGTTGCTTTTAGGGACCTATATATTAGAAACCCCTATGAAACACCCCATTTTAGAAACTAGACCCCTCAAAGTATTCACAACAGCATTTAGAATGTTTATGAACCCTTTAGGTGTTTCACTGGAATTTAGAGCAATGTAGAGGTGAAATTAACTTTTTCAGAAAATCCTTTTTATACCATTTTTTAATAACACAAAAGGTTTTATCAGAGAAACGCAACTTAATACTTATTGCCCAGATTCTGCAGTTTTGAGAAATATCCCACATGTGGCCCTAGTGCGGTAATGGACTGAAGCATCGGCTTCCGAAGCAAAAGAGCACCTAGAGGATTTTGAGCCCTCCTTTTTATTAGGCACCATGTCCGGTTTGAAGACGTCTTGTGGTGCTAAAACAGTGGAAACCCCCCAAAAGTGACCCTATTTTGGAAACTAGACACCTTGAGGAATTCATTGCAGTTTTCATGAGGTGAATGCAACTTTTTGATCAGTTTTTATTCTATTTTTAAGTGGCGTGGTGACTAAAAACAGCAATTCTACTATTGTTTTTTTAGTCTAATTTTTTACAGCGTTCACCATGCGCTATAAATGACATATCCACTTTATTCTTCGGGGCGATACGATTACGGCGATACCATATGTTTATAGGTTTTTTTATGTCGTTTGGCGTTTGCACAATAAAATAAGTTTTGTAAAAAATCATTAACTTTTTGTGTTACCATATTCTAAGAGCAAGAACGTTTTTATTTTTCCATCAATAAAGCTGTGCAAGGACTTATTTTTTGCGTACCGAACTGTAGTTTCAATCATTACCATTTTTAAGTACATGCGACTTTTTGATCTCTTTTTATTCCATTTTTTGTGAAGTTAAGTGACCAAACAATTGTGATTGTGTTACGGTTTATTATTATTTTCTTTTACGGCATTCACTGCGCGGGATAAATAATGAAATAATTTTGTGTTTCAGGCTGTTACGGACGCGGCGATACCAATTATGTATGGTTTATTTGTTTGTTTATATATTTTTATTAATAATAAAGCACTGATAAGGGAAAAAGGGGGATTTTTACTTTTTATCACTTTTATTTTCTTATTTTTACACGTCTTTTTTTTATTTTTTTTTTACTTTATTACTTTGTCCCACTAGGGGACTTGAGGGCAGGAAACCCTGATCGCTATTCTAATACACTGCACTACATGCGTAGTGCAGTGTATTAGAGCTGTCAGCTACTCACTGACAGCAAGCATAATGGGTCCTAGGCTTCCGTCGATGGCATAGCCGGATACCATTGTTAGGTGTCACCATCACCGGCCGCTATCGTGTAGCAGGCCGGCGATGGTAGCTTAACCCCTAAAAAGCTGCAATCCCTATTGAACGCGGCTTTTAAGGGGTTAATCAGCGGGGACACCGCGATCGGTCCCCGCTGTAGGAGCTGCGGCAGCTGCTGTACGAGACAGCAGCTGTCACAGCTCCTGTATGTGTCGGGAAGACGGCCAAAACGGCCGTTACTCCCGTGACGTACTATTAGGTCATGGAGCGCGAACGATACAGCTACCATGACCTAATAGTACGTCCAGGAGCGGGAAGGGTTTAAAAAATTTATTTATTTTTTTCCCCATGATATAAGAGATTATTATTATTTTTTTACATATTTGGCATTGCTGTAATCATATTGACCCATAGAATAAAGATAATGTTATTTTTTCCGCACAGGGAATGAGGTAAATGTAAAAAGCAAAAAACTATGGTCAAATTGCTGTTTTTTCAAAAAGTTAATTAAAGCTAATCAATAAGTTATATGTACCACAAAATGGTGTAATTTAAAAATACAGCTCATCCCGAAAAAACAAAAGCCCTCACACAGCTCAGTTGAGAGTAAGAAAAAAACAGTAATGATGAATGTGGGTACACAAAAACAAATATATTTTTTTTAAAAGTGTTTAAATGTGAAAAAGTAGTAAAACATAAAAAAATCTTTATAAATTGGGTACAGCTGTAAATGTAACGACATGCATTTTTACCGCTCAGTGAACGCCGTAAAGACAAAAACCCCAAAAAACATTGTTGGAATTGTTTTTCTTTCCATCCCCCCCCCCCAAAAAAAAATGATTAGACATTTTTTAATACATTATATGTACCCCACAATGATACCATTAAAACATACAAACCATCCTGCAAAAAACAAGCCCACATATAGCTATGTCAATGGAAAATGTAAAAAGTTATGGCACTTGGAATGCAGTAATCAGAAAACCAAAAAAAAGATGTGTTCTCAAGGCACAAAATAGCTGTGTCCAGAAGGAATTAAAAGCAACATGACACGTTGACCCTGATGTCCTATCTCCTGACAGCACGTTATAGACTAGGAGGAGCTGAGAAGATTGTTTTATACATTTGTGGGAAAAGATTCACCATAACATGTAATTTACCTGCAATCTCTGGAGTCCAGTGGGCGGTCCTACTCATTGATTCCCTGCTATCTTTGGATGTGCACTCATAAAGACAGGCAGGGGCGTAACTAGGAAAGACTGGGCCCCATAGCAAACTTTTGACTGGGGCCCCCCCTCCCCTGGGTGTCACACAACCCCCCCCCTTGTAGATAGTGCTTTTTTTACAGCCCCCCCCTGTAGATAACGCCATACAGCCCCCTCTCTGTAGAGAACGCCATACAGCCTCCCTGTAGATAACGCCATACAGCCCCCCTGTAGATAACGCCACACAGCCCCCCTGTAGATAACGCCATACAGCCCCCCTGCAGAGAACGCCATACAGCCCCCCCTGTAGAGAACGCCATACAGCCCCCCCTGTAGGGAACGCCATACAGCCCCCCCCTGTAGAGAACGCCATACAGCCCCCCCTGTAGGGAACGCCATACAATACAGCTCCCCCCCTGTAGGGAACGCCATACAGCCACCCCCCCTGTAGGGAACGCCATACAGCGTCCCCCCCGCCTGTAGGGAACGCCATACAGCGTCCCCCCTCCCCAAAAAATGCGACCTACAGTGTGTCCTACAAAATACATGTATCCCCTCTCCACAGGATCTCCACAGGATAGGGGATACATGAGTGATCGCTGGCAGCGATAGGGAGAACGGGGGACTGAAAGTCCCTTGAACTTCTCCATGACAAACCTCTGACTTCCGGCGTCTGCACAGCTCAATAAAAATGAAAGGAGCGCTGGTCACGCATGCGCACAAGCACGACCGGCGCTCCATTCATTTCTACGTAGCTGCCGACACAGACCCCGGAAGTCCGAGGTTTGTGATGGAGAACTTCAGGGGACTTTCAGTCCCCCGTTCTCCCTATCAATGCCAGCGATCACACATGTATCCCCTGTCCTGTGGAGATCCTGTGGAGAGGGGATACATGTCCTGTGGAGAGGGGATACATGTCCTGTGGAGAGGGGATACATGTCCTGTGGAGAGGGGATACATGTCTTTTGCTCTATTTTGCGCCTTCAGGACCAGACACCGTTTAGCCATTTTTAGCACGTGTTAGTTAAATGGCTATAACCTTTTTATTTGTTGGGCTAACGACGTGATTTTTGCGACGTTTTTTCCGTAGACAATGCAGGTTTTCGTTTTTATACACACCTTTTTTGCTATTTTAGAATTTTTATTCATAAAGTTTGAAAATAATAGTAAAAAAATAAGCTTTTTTACATTTCAGCTATTTTTTTTGCGTAATAACATACTTTTACCCTAAAATAGACCTTTTATTTGTGATCGTCATTGTCTACCGTAAATTTTTATATATTACATGTCTATATTAGGGTAATTGGGTCAGCGCTAGCGTTACAACAATGATTGGCAGCGGGGGACGTTTTTTTTTTGGGGTGGGTATTTTATGTGTATTTATTATTTAAATTTTTTTTGCACTTTACTTTATTATTTTTTTATTACTATGGTCTGTCCCTCAAAGGTCAAAAAAGACCTTTGGGGAACTTTATATATTTTTTTTCTTTCTTTTACACCATGTTTTTCCACTGTAACTGGAGCTGCACAGCAGCCCCAGTTACAGGGGAAATCAGCCCTCTAATAGGGCTGTGCTGGGTCTAGTAAGACCCAGCAGCAGCCTGCCACTAACGGCACCCGGCGATCATGTGACCAGTCACATGATCACCGGGAGGAATAGAGACAGCGCCGCTGCTGCTGTCTCTATTCCTGTACACAGCGCGCATTCAGCGCTGTGTACAAGTGATCAGAGAAGACAGAAGCAGCGAAAGCTGCTTCTATCCTCTCCTCAGGGTCCCCGGCAGTCACTGACAGCCGGAGACCCGACATTCAGCTGCCCGATCGCGCGGGCAGCAAGTTAAAACCCGAGCCGTAGAAAGTCTATGGCTCGGGTTTTAAGGACCCTGACCGCTGGCCGTAAAAATACAGCCAGCGGTCGGGAACCAGTTAATGGCAGAGCGGGGAGATACCTCCCTGCTCTGCCGTAGTGTTCAGTGGCGTCCCGCTGTAGCCGCCACAGCGGCTGCTAGCGGAGCCTCCGGCCATGGTGGGGGCCCATGCCGGCGGGCGACACGGGCCCCCTCATGCCGCGGGCCCCGTAGCAGCCGCTACTGCTGCTACGGCGGTAGTTACGCCACTGAAGACAGGGCTGTCAATCATTGAGTCTTCTGGACTTTTCCCACAAAACCATGTATCAAGCTGCTCGGCTTCTCTATAGGCTGGACAACGTATTAGGTATGTTCTCTTTAATGTTTTCTTCACAACTTGCTTGTGTTACATGCTTTCTTCAACCTTCTTAACTATAATTGCTTTTGATCCTCCTGCACTTCCAATATTTTATGTCCAAACTACAATATATCCATTTGAACATTCTGATTATATAAAAGAGGAATACTACTTCAAAGGTACAATAAATTCATTCAGCATAGTTAATGGTGAGTTAATGCAGATCACACAGTGAGAATTTTATTTGCACAGAAGTTTCAATACTGTAGCATGGGTACTCTAGAGAATCAGCCAGGGAAACCCAAAATGCTGTGCTTCCCCATAAGGATTTGAAATTTTGTAGCCTATCCCAGGTTGGAAAATGTATCGTCCAAATTGTAGGACAGTGGGAAAAAAATAGATTTAACCCCTTAATGACCGGGCCATTTTGCACGTTAATGACCAAGGATTATTTTTTGTTTTCTCTCGGTCGCATTCCAAGAGTCGTAACTCTTTTTTTATTCCGTCGACATAGCCGTATAAGGGCTTGTTTTTTGCGGGACGAGTTGTATTTTGTAATTGCACCATTTTTAGATGCTTATAATATATTGATTAACTTTTATTAACTTTATTTTAGGAGAGAATTGAAAATAAGCAGCTATTCCAGCACTAATTTTCACGTTATAAATTTACGCCGTTTAGTATGCAGCGTAAATAACATGTTAACTTTATTCTATGGGTCGGTACGATTACAGGGATACCAAATATGTAAAGGTTTTATATGTTTTTTCTACGTTTGCACAATAAAAACCCTTTTAGAAAAAAATTACTTGTTTTTGCATCGCCGCGTTCCAAGAGCCGTAACGTTTTTATTTTTCCGTCGATGTGGCCGTACGTGGGCTTGATTTTTGCAGGACAATGTGTAGTTTTTATTAGTACTATTTTGGGGTACATAGGACTTATAGATTAACTTTTATTTTATTTTTTATGGGGGGAATGGGAGAAAAGAGAGAATTTTGACGTTGTTTTTTGCGTTTTCTTTGGACGCCGTTCATCCAGCGGTTTAATTAATATGTTCATTTTATTGGTCAAGTTGTTACGATCGCGGGTATATCATATATGTGTATGTGTGATTTTGTTTTGACCGTTTTACTAAATAAAACCACTTTTTGGGCCAAAAAAGTAGTTTTATTTGATTTTGACTGTAATTATTATTTATTTTTTTTCACAAACTTTATTTAACTGTTTTACATTTTTTTTTTTAGTCCCACCAGGGGACTTCACTATGCGATGTGCCGATCGCATATATAATGCTTTGGTATACTTCGTATACCAAAGCATTATTGCCTGTCAGTGTAAAACTGACAGGCAACCTGTTAGGTCATGCCTCCGGCATCGCCTAACAGGCAGATGCTGAAGGCAGACCTGGGGGTCTTTATTAGACCCCCGGCTGTCATGGAAACCCGACGGCGAACCGCGATTTGTTTGCGGGGGCGCCGATCGGGTGACAGAGGGAGCTCCCTCCCTCTGTCAAACACATTAAATGCCGCTGTCACTATTGACAGCGGCATTTAATGGGTTAAACTGCCGGAATCGGCGCGCGCTTCGATTCCGGCAGTTGCAGCAGGAGCCAGGCTGTGTATAACAGCCGTGCTCCTGCCGCTGATCGCGTGGGTACAGTCACAGTACCCGCGCCATCACAGGACGGATATATCCGTCCTCCTGCGCGAACTAGCAGCTGCAGAGGACGGATATATCCGTCCTTCGGCGTTAAGGAGTTAATCAAATTCCTCTTAACCCCTTCAGGAGCCAGCTTGTTTTGGCCTTCAGGACACAGCCGATTTTTTCAAATCTGACATGTGTTACTTTATGTGGTAATAACGTTGGAATGCTTTTACCAAGCGATTGTGAGATTGTTTTATCGTGACATGTTGTACTTTATGTTAGTGAAAAAAGTTGGTCCATAATTTTGGTATTTATTTCTGAAAAACACCAAAATTTAGAAAAAGTTTGCAAAAATTACAATTTTTCTAAATTTAAACGTATCTGCTTGTAAAACAGATAGTAATACCACACAAAATAGTTACTACTTAACATTTCCCATATGTCTACTTTATGTTTACATCATTTTTTGAACATCCTTTTGTTTTTGTAGGATGTTACGAGGCTTAAAACTTTAGCAGCAATTTCTCATATTTTAAAGAAAATTTCAAAAGGCCATCTTTTCAGGGACCAGTTCAGTTCTGAAGTGGCTTTGAGGGCCTTATATATTAGAAAATCCCCAGAAGTTACCCCATTTTGAAAACTGCACCCCTCAAGGTATTCGAATCAGCATTTACAAAGTGTTTTAACCCTTTAGGCGTTTCACAGGAATTAAAGCAAATTAGAGGTGAAATTTACAAATTTAATTTTTTTTACCGAAATTCATTTTTAATATATTTCTTTTTTGTAACACAGAAGGTTTTACCAGAGAAATGCAACTCAATATTTATTGCCCAGATTCTGCAGTTTTTAGAAATATCCCACATGTGGCCCTAGTGCAGGAATGGACTGAAACACTGTCCTCAGAAGCAAAGGAGCACCCAGTGGATTTTGGGCCTCCTTTTTTTAAAATATATTTTAGGCACCATGTCGGGTTTGAAGAGGTCTTGTGGTGCCAAAACAGTGGAAACAGCCCAAAAGTTACCCCATTTTGGAAACTACACCCCTCAAGGAATTTACCTAGCGGTATAGTTAGTATTTTGACCACACAGGTCTTTCGCAAAATTTATTATAATTAGTCTGTAAAAATGAAAATCGACTTTTTCTGAAAAAACATAGAAATTTTTAATATTTACAAGGAATAATGAAGAAAATGCACCCCAACATTTGTAAAGCAATGTCTCCCGATTACGGCAATATCACATATGTGGTAATAAACTGCTGATTGGACCCACAGCAGGGCTCAGAAGGGAAGGAGCGCCATTTGGATTTTGGAGCACGGATTTTGCTGGATTGGTTTTCGGTGCCATGTCGTATTTGCAACACCCTGGAGGGACCAAAACAGGGGAAACCCCCAAAAGTGACCCCATTTTGGAAACTACACCTCTTCAAGGAATTTATCTAGGGGTATAGTTAGCATTTTGACCACACAGGTTTTTCGCTAAATATATTGGAATTAGTCTGTAAAAATGAAAAT
The DNA here is from genome assembly GCF_050947455.1 of Rhinoderma darwinii. Lineage (NCBI taxonomy): Eukaryota > Metazoa > Chordata > Amphibia > Anura > Rhinodermatidae > Rhinoderma > Rhinoderma darwinii. The sequence continues at coordinate 41,186,575 of NC_134689.1, read as the reverse complement.
CGTCTTTTTCTGAAAAAACATAGACATTTTTAATATTTACAAGGAATAATGAAGAAAATGCACCCCAACATTTGTAGAGCAATGTCTCCCAATAACAGCAATATCCCATATGTGGTAATAAACTGCTGATTGGACCAACAGCAGGGCTCAGAAGGGAAGGAGTGCCATTTGGATTTTGGAGCACGGATTTTGCTGGATTAGTTTTAGGTGCCGTGTCGCGTTAACCACGCCCTGGAGGGACCAAAACAGGGGAAACCCCGCAAAAGTTACCCATTTTGGAAACTACACTTCTCAAGGAATTTATCTAGGGGTATAGTTTGCATTTTGACTACACAGGTTTTTTTCAGAATTTAGTTGAATTAGGCAGTGAAAATGAGAATAGACTTTTTTTCTGAAAAAGCATACAAATTATTTTTTTTTACAAGGAATAAAGGAAAAAAAGAACCACAAGATTTGTAAAGCATTTTCTCCTGATTATGGCAATAACCCATATGTGGTAATAAACTGCTATTTGGACCCATGGCAGCGCTCAGAAGGGAAGGAGCGCCATTTGGATTTTGGAGCACAGATTTTGCTGGATTGTTTTTCGGTGCCATGCCGCGTTTGCAACGCCCTGGAGGGACCAAAACAGTGAAAACCCCCCAAGTTACCCCATTTTGGAAGCACCCATCAAGGAATTTTTCTAGGGGTATAGTGAGCATTTAGACCCCACAGGTCTTTTGCAGAATTCATTAGAATTAGGCCGTGAAAATGAATATCACAATTTTTTTCCACTAAAATTTAGAATTTTGTCATTTTCACAAGGGATAAAGGAGAAAAAAACAAACAATTTTTGTAAAGCAATTTCTCCCGAGTACGGAAATACCCCACATGTGGTTATACATTTTTTCATTTTCATTAGAAATGAATTAACCCTTTCAGGACTGATCCATTTTTGCTTTCTTATTTTCGTTTTTCACTCCCCGCCTTCCAAAAACCATAACTTTTTTCTTTTACAGTCAGTAGAGTGTTGTGAGGGCTTATTTCTTGCGGGAGGAATTGTAGAATGTACTGCGAAACTGAAAAAAATAGGAAAATATAGGAATATTTGAAAAAAATCTGATACTGTAGTGTAGCGTAGCTACCGTATGACGTAGCGATACCAATTTTGTTTCTTTTTTTACATTACTTTAGAAGAAAAATGGGAAAACGTTTTCTTTTTTAACTTTAAACTTTTTTCTTTCTCACTACTAATAACTTTAAGTCTTCTACACATTTTATTAGTCCCCTTAGGGGACTTGAACCAGCGATCATTGGATCGCTGGTACTATATATTGCAATACTAATGTATTGCAGTATTTTGTTATTTTTACAGGCTTCTATAACCGCACGATCGCTGTTCCTGTTTGTTAGTCCTGGGTGTCAGCTGTAATACACAGCACGGGAGCCCGGACCATACATCAACCCCTGCACCATGACGTGCTATTAAATCATAGTGCGCAAAGGGGTTAATGCACAGCTGATGGTGTGAATATTGCAATTTTCCGCTGATATGCCATTTTAGTGCATAATATTTTGTGCCCAGTTTGTGCCACTGAAGACAAATACCTCATAAAGCGTTAAGCGGGTTCTCTCGGGTATGGCGATGCCATATATGTGGGCGCAAACTGCTGTTTGGGCACGCCGCAGGGCTCAGAAGGGAGGGACTCCATTTTGCTTTTGGAGCGCAGATTTTGCTTGACAGTTGCTCTGTTTGGGGTTTTACTGGTGTTTCAGTTTATATTGTGGGGCATGTGTAATCTGTGCGGAGAACATCAGGGCATAATAAGAGGGTATAATAATGCAGTAAATAAATAATATTTCATAGATATATGGCCGGTGTCGCACTGATAAATGGCGCCTGATCTTATCCGATATTGGAATACTCTGCACATTTTGCATCGCCATATTCTGAGAGCCAGAACTTTTTTATTTTTTCACCACCGGAGCCGTGTGAGGGCTTATTTGTTGCAGGACAATCTGTACTTTTCATTGGCACCATTTTGGGGTACATGCGATTTTTTGGATCACTTTTTATTCCATTTTTTTACAAGCCGGGTGACCATAAACAAGCAATTCTGACAATGTTTTTTAGTTTATTTTTTGCAGCATTCACCGTGTGCTATAAATTACAATTTTACTTTATTCTGCGGGTCAGTACGATTATGGCGATACCATATGTATGTATATTTTTTTTATGTTTTGCAGCGTTTGCGCAATAAAATCACTTTTTTATAAAATAATTCATTTTCGGTGTCACTATATTCTGAGAGCCGTTACTTTTTTATTTTTCAGTCCAAAAAGCTGTGTAAGAGCTTTTTTTTTGTGGTTTTTATCGGTACTATTTTCGGGTACATGCGACTTTTTGATCACTTTTTATTCTCTATTTTGGGAGATGTGGTGAACAAAAAATAGCGATTATGGTGTCGTTTTTTTATTTATTTTTTTGGGCGTGTTCATAGTGCGGGAAACATAACATTATAGTTTGGGTCGTTACGAACGTGGCGATACCAAATATGTGTACTTTTTTTAACGTGTTAATTTTTTTCCTATAATGAAAGTCTTATTATAGGAAAAAAAGCAGTGTTTGTTTATGTAACTTATAACTTTTATTTTTACACTTTTTTTTAAAACATTTTTATTACTTTTTTTAACTTTTTTCATTTGTCCCACTATGGGACATTTAGACTTGCAGCTTTGATCGCTGCCTATGTAGTGTAATGTATTCTAACTGTTATTGTGACGTGACAGACAGTCACACTGACAGGAAGTCTCGAAGGACCGGCCGGAGGCTGCTCCTCTGAGGTTTCCGTACATGGCAACCCGGAGGTCATTGTCTGGCCTCCGATTGCCACAACAAGCATCGGCAGCCCCCCAATCACTTCGTGGGGGCTGCCGATGTGCTTCAAACCCCTTAAATGTGGTGAACGCAATCTGTAGCCGCATTTATGGGGTTAATTGCCTAAATCAGCGGCGATGGTCCGCTGACCGGCAAGACTGGAGTGTCAGCTGTTAGGACAGTGTGCGCCGGGAACTACTCCGCAACTGCACGTCCTGATGCGGGAAGCAAGCCCTCTGCAGGACGTACAGTTGCGGAGCAGCGCGTGAAGAGGTTAATGTTATATTTATTCAATGCCATATATATATATATACAGTATATATATATATATATATACCAGCAGAAAAGACAGCAGCATTCCAACACAGTCAAATTGATATGTAAACGGGTGCCAGCAAGTAGTCCAGATCCAGAGACTAAATCGATATCCCAGAGAAATAAATCTTGCAGCACTCCAATAGAGTAGATGAAAAACTGGTTTTTATTCAAGCCAACATAGAAAAAGAGCGACTCGCACTTTCTCTATGTTGGCTTGAATAAAAAACACAGTTTTTCATCTACTCTGTCGGAGTGCTGCAAGATTTATTTCTCTGGTATATATGTATGGATATATATATATATAGATATAAATATAAACAGAAACTTGTGAGGAGCAGCACTGTGGCTTAGAAAAAAAACCTTGCGGCTGGTGCAGAGCATCAAGGGAGCAACCATCTCCCCATGTAATGTAGAAAAGGATGGTGGGGAAGCAGCACTCGTGTAAAAAAGACTTTAATCACCACAACATCAAAACAGCAGCAACGTTTCACTTTCTTTTTATAAAGTTTTTTATTTCTTTTATATAAACATTTTTATTACATGAAAATAAACTTGTGTTGAAATTACTACTTTTTGCATAATTAATAAGGGATACACTTTCCTCATAGTAGGCCATCTACTGTATCTATTGGTGGGTGTTGCGACTACATGCACCCCCCGACTATCAGCTGTCATGAACATGGCATAGTGCTCTGACCTACAGTTCTTTTGTACAAGCGCAGCGTCTTCCAAAACAGCAAATATGCATACGTTCTTAAAACAAAATTAATAAAAGGCCTGTAATACATCATGACTAATAATATAGTATAACATTAAAATATTAATTTAAAATGGACTTGAAACAAATATACTTACAGTCGAAGTATACGAAATATACTTACGGTCGAAGTTCCATAACTTGTTTAAGGAACATGAGCTGCTTCGTAACCATGTAGGATTTTTTCTTGGATGGTGCCTGACCGCTTTTTGCTATTTGGAACTGCTCGCATATGAATTGGTCCCGGCATGAATTCCACCTAGTTTTCACCTCGTGGACTTTGAAATTAAAGAAAAAAAAACAAGTTAATATGGCACTAGAAACTTTTTTGTTTGTGGGGGGGTCTGCTGTACGGCGTTATCTACAGGGGGGCTATATGGCGCTATATACAGGGAGGCTGTATGGCGCTATATACAGGGGGGCTGTATGGGGCTATCTACAGGGTGACTGTATGATGTTATATACATGGGGAGCTGTATGGCGCTATATACAGGGAGAGGGCTGTATGATGCTATATACAGGGGGGCTGTATGACGCTATCTACAGGGGCGGTGTATGGTGCTATATACAGGGAGGGGGCTGTATGGTGCTATCTACAGGGGGCACTGTGTGGTGGAATCTACAGGGAGGCACTTTCTACAAGGGCAGTTGTGTGGCACCCAGGGGAGGCGGGCCCCAGTCAAAAGTTTGCTTTGGGCCCAGTCTTTCCTAGTTACGCCCCTGCCTCTGACACACTTGGAGCTTGCGCAAAGTGTATACCAGACAGAAAATTTGAATTGCAAAGCACATTAATGAGATGTTAAGCACATGCCAAATGCAACAAAACTTTAGCATGTGTGCGTAAAGTTTGACGACCAAATTGCATACAATGGCATAATGGCAAAACACGTACAAAATAAAACAATTACAGCAAAGGGGAATGTGTGTATTTACTTACTTATTTTCTGACGCTGTGCACTAGTTCCCTGCTCCGATCTGCACTGCAAAAGCTCCTTGGACAGTTCCTTCCATGCTGCGTCCTTTTTATAGCGGTCATGGTAACATTCTGACCGCGTATCCCAGAGTTCAGGGTGGTCATACACCATGTTAATCAGTCTCTACATGGCAACGGATCTGTCAAAAACGGACGGCACACGGATGCCTTCCATGTGCCGTCTGCTTTATTGATGGACCCATAGACTTCAATGGGCCCCAAGGTCAGTGAATGACAGACAAAAGTTGGACATGCTCTACTTTTGACGGAATGGACGAACGGAACAGTCAAAAAAACTGAAGTGTGCATGGCCCCATTGAAATAGATGGGTCAGGGTGCTATTAGTTAAAAAAATGGATAGCACCCTGAAGAAGATAACTGAAGTGGGCATGAGGCCTTAGTATATATATATATATATATATATATATATATATATATATGTAAAAACATGTCTAACACCATTCTTGTATCAGTCAGTCAATTTGGGAATTAAAGAGGCTCTGTCACCCCATTATAAGTGCCCTGTCTCCTACATAAGGAGATGGGCGCTGTAATGTAGGTGACAGTAATGCTTTTTATTTAAAAAACCGATCTTTTTTCACAACGTTAGGAGCGATTTTAGTTTATGCTAATGAGCTTTCTTAATGCCCAAGTGGGCGTACTTTTACTTTCGACCAAGTGGGCGTTGTACAGAGGAGTGCATGATGCTGACCAATCGGCATCATGCACTCCTCTCAATTCATTTACACTGCACTAGCGATATAGTTATATCGCTATGTGCAGCCTCATACACAAGCCCTAACATTTCTACAGTGTCCAGATAATGAATACACATGACCATGAATCTTTTCTGTGAGATTCCAGCAACGGATACGAAATCTCGCGAGATTACGAGGTAAACGAGATTTCGTATCCGTTGCTGTAAATCTCACAGAAAAGATTCAGAAGTGTCAGGATTCTGAGTACACATGACGTCCAGGCTGGATGGTCATGTGTATTCATTATCAGGACACTGTAGTAATGTTAGGGCTTGTGTATGAGGCTGCACATAGCGATATAACTATATCGCTAGTGCAGTGTAAATGAATGGAGAGGAGTGCATGATGCTGATAGGTCAGCGTCATGCACTCCTCTGTACAACGCCCACTTGGTCGAAAGTAAAAGTACGCCCACTTGGGCATTAAGAAAGCTCATTAGCATAAACCAAAATCGCTCCTAACGTTGTGAAAAAAGATCGTTTTTTTTAAATAAAAAGCATTACTGTCACCTACATTACAGCGCCCATCTCCTTATGTAGGAGGCAGGGCACTTATAATGTGGTGACAGAGTCTCTTTAAGTGGTAAAGTCTGTCGACTAAAGTCCCATAGTGTGTTTGACACTGTCATAAATGATAAGGGACCATATATAAGTAGCCGAGGATATCACCAAGGTGCCAGCAAATGGGTATAGTATCCCTGGAAAAAGTGAGTCAAACAATATATGTTGGGCACATCTCCCCACAATGGGACCCCCAGCTGCACTGTGACTGTATCACTCACGGGACTGCTGTAGGAGGCCCAAAACCTGGGATCTCCATCCCCAACATAGGCCTTCTAAAGCTCAAAAACTCGGTCACCCAACCACCACCGAGTTATTTTACCATGACTGTACAGGACACAGTAAGTACACATTACACTACGGAACTCAGCGGACCGGAGCGGAAGTGAGCACTGGGGTCTCCTAGGAAGAAGATGTGAGCCAGCGCTTACTGATGCATGGCTGCGGGCATTGGGAGGTGAGTAAACTCGACGGCCCATAACCATGGACGCCACAGTATCCCCCCTCTTATGCCCCCTCTTCTTGGGGCCAGAACGAGAGAGGAATTTTTTAATGAGAGCAGGGGCACTGAGGTTCTCTTCCAGCTTCCAGGACCTCTCCTCAGGACCAAACCCTCTTGAGTCCACCAAATAGAAAATCCTTCATCCTACCCTTTTGCAGTCCAGGATCTCTCTCACCTCAAACACATCAGAAGAACCGCTGGGAGCAACTGTGGAACTGGAAGTCTTACTGTAGCGGTTCAGGACCACTGATTTCAGGAGGGACACATGAATGGAGTTGGGGATTCTAAGAGTAGGAAGGCAGCCGCAGCTTATAGGAGACAGGGTTTATCTGTTGCAAAATCTCAAAAGGACCGAGGAACCTGGGAGAAAACTTGTATGAAGGCACCTTTAAACGGATGTTCCGTGAGGACAGCCAGACTTTGGTACCTGGGAGATACTGAGGTGGCTCTCTTCTTTTTGTATCCAGTTTTCGCTTCATGCGATCGACTGCCAGCAAAATAGAGGACAGGGTCTGTTGCCAGATTTGCAGAAAGTCCCCAAATGCAGAGTCAGTAGCGGGTACCTGAGATGTAGTCGACACAGGAAGAGGGACTCTAGGATGTTGACAATGTAAAACGGTGTGGAAGTGGTGGACTCACTTGTGTGGTTGTTATACGAGAACTCGGCCCATGGAAGAAGCTGTACCCAGTTATCATGCTGGAAGGAGATGAAGTGGCGGAGATAATTCTCCATGACCTGGTTGATTCTCTCGACTTGCCCATTGGACTGGGGGTGATAGGCAGAGGAAAAGTCCAATTTCACATACAGGAGTCTACAGAGGGCTCTCCAGAATTTTGAGGTAAATTAAACCCCCCGATCGGACACAATGTGAAGGGGCAAGCCATGCAAGCGGAAGATGTGCTGAATGAAGAGACTCGCCAATCAGAGAGCAGAAGGTAGGCCGGTCAGCGGGATAAAATGTGCCATCTTCGAGAACCGGTCCACCACCACCCAGGCAGTGTTGCATCCTGCTGAGGGAGGACAAAGGTCTGTGACAAAGTCCAACACAATGTGCTGCCAGGGGGGATTGGGTACAGGCTGAGGTTGAAGCAGGCCGGTAGGCTTTGAGTGAGTAACCTTGTTAGAAACACACACCGTGCAGGAAAATACAAAGTCCACAACACCTTTGGGTAGCGTGGGCCACCAGAAGTGACGAGTCCTCCCCGGAGGGATGTCCCTAACCTGCAAAGGATTGACAGTGACAATGCAGGACGGGTCTATGATACTCTGAAGGGACTCCACCGTGTCATCTGTCTCAAATGACCTGGACAGGGCTTTGGCCCTCACATTCATGTCAGCAGGACGGTTGTCGAGCACAAATTGGAAACGGCTGAGGAACACCTGGCTTGACAGGGATTTAGTCATTGAGCGAACTGTAGATATGTGAGGTTCTTGTGGTCGGTGTAGATCAGGATGAGGTGAGCTGTGCCCTCTAGAAGATGTCTCCATTCCTCCAGAGCCAACTTGATGGCCAGTAGCTCCTGATCCCTAATAGAGTTATTGCGCTCTGCAGAAGAAAAAAAGTCCTGAGTAATAGCCACATACAACGGCCTTTCCTTTGGAGATCCTCTGGAACAGAAGTGCACCTGCACCAACAGAAGAAGCGTCCACCTCCAATAAAAACTGCCGAGATACGTCAGGATGATGGAGGATCGAGGCTGAAGTGAAGGCTTTCTTGAGGCTAATAAAAGCGGATTCTGCCTCTGGAGTCCACACCTTGGTGTTCACACCCTTCTTGGTAAGGGTAGAGATGGGAGCAGTCAGTGATGAGACGTTTGGGATAAACTGCCCGTAGAAATTGTCGAATCCCAGGAAACGCTGTATGGACATCAGGTCTTGAGGACGTGGCCATTCCAGGACAGCTCTTACTTACTCAGGATTCATCTTGAGACCTTGATCCGAGATGATATAGCCTAGGAAGGGCAGAGAATTAATTTCAAAGACGCACTTCTCCAGCTTGGCATATAAACGATTCTCCCTTAATCGCAGTAGAACTTGACGAACATGCCTCCGATGAGCCTTGGGATCTGGTGAGAAAATCAAAATATCATCGAGATAAACTGCAACACAGACATAGATGAGATCTCGAAAGATATCATTTATGAATTTCTGGAAAACCACGTGAGCGTTACACATTCCGAATGGCATCACCGG